>NC_065874.1:30966592-31277842 GCF_933775445.1 Argentina anserina
TTAAAGTAATAATGTAACACATACATTCAGTTAAGAAAATGTTAGGAGAATGTATACCTATCATAAATTAAGGAGAAGATACTGAGGTATACGGTGTATACCAGCGAAATAAAAGTTTGCAGAACTAGAACTTTTCCCATAAAATCTAGACTTTGTTGTCACTTTACCAAATTCATAAGGGAACCACTTGTCAGCCATTTTAAAGTAGTTAATAACTTAATCTCAATAGATCGTAACAGTCTAATGGAGATTCTGTTATTATTCGCTTTCAGTTCTTTCGGCAGTGTCGGGGATGAAGTCTAAGTTTACAGAACTCCATGAGAGTAAGTCTTCTTTCATTAGTGTGTATATGGACCAATGTATATGAGTATATGCGATCTCAACTCTCAGGTTCATTTCCATCCTTTAACAAACATTAGTTCTCCCTTTATTTCAGATTATGTTGTTATCATCTCATGTGTCTTGTTGGTGGGGCTTTTCTCCCTTCAGCATCACGGAACACATAGAGTGGCTTTCATGTTTGCTCCAATCATTACGGCATGGCTTCTCTGCATTAGTGGCATTGGAATATACAACATAGTTCAGTGGAATGAGCGCGTATTTCAAGCACTATCTCCAGTTTACATGTTGAAGTTCCTTAAAAACACACGCATCGAAGGATGGGTGTCTTTAGCTGGTGTTGTTCTTTCAATAACAGGTACCTCTTTAATTTACAGTTCTAGACGATATGCAGTACTATTTTTGGTTTACTTGCTGATAAAGAAAGGATCTGCTCTAGATTGAAACTTGCTTGGGAATCTTGTCTCAGGTGTAGAGGCAATGTTTGCTAATTTGGGTCATTTCTCTTCACTCTCAATAAAGGTAATTAACTTATTACAAAGTAGATGCTATGCCTCACATTAATTAAATTATGCTGTTGAAATATTAATGTTGAAACTCATGGAATGAAATCCCAGCTAGCTTTCACATGTTTAGTATATCCTGCTCTTGTTCTTTCATACATGGGGGAGGCTGCCTTTCTTTCTAAGCACCATGAAGACATTCAGAGAAGTTTCTACAGATCCATACCAGGCAAGCTAGCTATCCTAAGAATTAAATTCCCACGACCCTAATGTTTGACACTATATATTATGGCATTGATGACATTACAGAAATGTTACACTGCAGAAGCTGTGTTTTGGCCGGTGTTCATACTCGCTAGTTTTGCATCTGTGGTAGGAAGCCAGGCAGTGATTTCAGCTACCTTCTCCATAATAAGCCAGTGTTCTGCGCTGAAATGCTTTCCGCCTGTCAAGATAGTTCATACTTCAAGTAAGATATACGGGCAAATATACATTCCAGAAGTCAATTGGATGCTAATGTGCCTTTGTTTAGCTGTGACAATTGGACTGAGAGATACAAACACGATGGGTCATGCATATGGTGAAAAACTTATGTATCTCTATCTTTGAGTTATTATACTTAACATTATGGCTATATTATCACAAACTTAATCTTGTTGTTTGATTTGTTAGGGTTGGCTGTGACCAGTGTAATGTTTGTGACAACTTGCTTGATGGCACTGGTGGTTATAATTGTCTGGAAAGAAAGGGTAATCAGTGCATTAGCATTTTTACTGTTCTTTGGATCAATTGAGCTGATTTATATTTCAGCATCCGTCACGAAGATCCTTGAAGGTGGATGGATACCGGTTCTAATGTCTCTTATCTTCATGGTTGTAATGTACACTTGGAACTACGGAACAATGATGAAACACCAATTTGATATTGAGAACAAGGTCTCAATTAACCGAATAGTGTGCTTAGGACCTAGCCTGGGCATGGTTCGCGTCCCCGGAATCGGAGTTGTTTATACTAATTTGGTGACTGGGGTACCAGCTGTTTTCGGACACTTTGTCACTAATCTACCTGCATTCCATAAGGTGCTGATTTTTGTTTGTGTCAAATCCGTTCAAGTTCCTCATGTTAGTGAAAACGAGAGGTTGATCATTAGTAGGGTTGGCTCAAAGGAGTGTGGCATGTTTCGGTGCATTGTGAGGTATGGTTACAAGGATCTTCAACAGGAAAACTGTAATTTCGAAACTAGGTTGGTGTCCGGAATAGTACAATTTGTAGAAACAGAAGACTGTCCTGATGCTGAAGCCTTTCATTCCCCGGATCAGGCTTCCGTGCAGTCGAAAAATGATGAAAACATGATACAAATATCTAGTAATAATCTTCGAGTTGAGTCTCTGCAGATATTAGAGGCCAAAGAATCTGGAGTGACTTATATTCTTGGGCACACACATGCAAAGGCGAAGAAATCAGCATCCCTTTTCAAGAAAGTTGCTATAAATATAGTGTATAGTTTTCTGAGTAAGAATTGTAGAGAGCCTGATGTTGTCTTGAATGTGCCTCCGACTTCTATGCTAGAAGTAGGTATGGTTTACTATGTCTAATGTTACACGTTACGTAGAGTTTTCGATCGAGATCAATGTCTGTATCTTAAATGTTTTTAGTAGCAAAAAAGTTCAAGCGTACTTAAGGAAATGGCTTGGCTACGAAGCAAGATATTTATCACAATTTAACCGTATGCACAGTTTCTTTTCCTACAAATCCCACGTACAAAGTCTTAAATCTACAACATGTTGTTTTTTTCTTTTAATTATGTTTCCATTTTTAATTAATGGACATAAAAAAGTGTCAATTTCCCCTTAAAATAATTATGTTTACTTCCATTTCTGATTGTGGAGGTGTTTAGGAAATAACTTGAGCATCAAGGCCTTTGAAAAAAAACCTTGGGTAACAAGATGTAACGATTTCCGTCAATTACTGTCTGCATGGAGCATTAAATATATTATTTGCTGTCAATTACCCGATCCTCTTGTTAAAATTGGACAAACCTTCTATAATTTCCCCTATAGTTTAGCTAATAGCTACTATTACATTACAATCGACACATCGGGAATCAGTCTTCTTCCCAAGAATGGTTATGAGTTTTCACGTAGCCACAAACCCTCTATAGATACGCTCTCGGGTTTGAGAGTTACCTCAAAGATCCAATCTTTTCTCTCGTACTATTGTTTGATCCCCAAGCAATCGTACACAAACTCCAAATCCCCATTCGTTTCTGCCATTCCTCTAATGGCAACTGGCCTTGTCTCCCTAGAGTTTACCAAACCTACCAACAACAACGTTGGCGGCCCTCCCCAAAACGGCGCCTCTACACTCCACGACCACCCTTCCTCTGGTATGTCCTCCCCTGACTCCACCCTCGGCCGCCACCTTGCACGCCGCCTAGTGGAGGTTGGTATCAGTGACGTTTTCTCTGTCCCTGGTGACTTTAACCTAACCCTTCTTGACCACCTCATTGCCGAGCCGGGGCTCACCAACATTGGCTGCTGCAACGAGCTCAATGCTGGCTATGCCGCGGACGGGTATGCCAGGTCTCGCGGCGTAGGGGCTTGTGTGGTCACGTTTACTGTGGGTGGGCTTAGTGTTCTTAATGCCATTGCTGGGGCTTATAGTGAGAATCTACCTGTGATTTGTGTTGTTGGAGGACCAAACACAAACGATTTTGGCACCAACAGAATTCTCCACCACACTATTGGCTTGCCGGATTTTAGCCAAGAGCTCAGGTGCTTCCAGACCGTCACATGCTATCAAGTAAGTCTAAAACTAAACACTTTTATTCAGAAAATATATATGGGGTCGTGTGCTTACATGCATGTTTAGTTTAATTTGGGTTTTAATTTTACGATTATAATGATTATAAATGCGTTCGAGTCTCATGTTAAATTATATTAATGTAGAAACAACTCATGATTTGTGTGACTTGTTTGAAGTTGTATTTGATATATCTATTTGCTGATACTAGTGAAATTAACTAATTAAGTAGTGATTTATGGCGGTTTTGATGTGGTATAGGCTGTGGTGAACAACTTGGAAGATGCACATGAGCAGATCGATACAGCCATTTCTACTGCTCTCAAGGAAAGCAAGCCTGTCTATATTAGCATTAGTTGCAACCTGCCCGGGATTTCACATCCAACTTTTGGCAAAGACCCTATTCCATTTTCATTATCACCTAGGTAACTTGTTTGTTTATATAATTTGATTTCTACATAAATTCAACATTTTTATGTTACTTGATTCAGTTGATTGTCAATTTGTCAAGAAATACTTACATTGACACTAAAACATAAAAATGTAAAAGATTTTAGACATGATAAAAGTTGCATTTTAAGCATGCATGCATGTTTTCTTTTTCATGCGCCTTTTTGAATTTTGACCTCCGGATGTTCATGTTTGTGCATGTTAATGCAGAATGAGTAACAAGAGGGGACTAGAGGCAGCTGTAGAGGCAGCAGCAGCTTTCCTGAATAAGGCGGTGAAGCCAGTCATGGTTGGAGGACCAAAGCTCCGAGTTGCAAAAGCCCACGAAGCCTTTATCGAATTGGCTGAGGCTAGTGGCTATGCCCTGGCTGTAATGCCATCAGCCAAAGGCCATGTAGTGGAAACCCATCCCCACTTCATTGGGACATATTGGGGAGCTGTGGGAACTGCCTACTGTGGTGAGATTGTGGAGTCTGCAGATGCATACGTGTTTGTTGGGCCAATTTTCAATGACTACAGCTCTGTTGGGTACTCACTCCTCCTCAAGAAGGAGAAGGCCATCATTGTGCAGCCCGATCGCGTCGTGATAGCTCATGGCCCTTCTTTCGGGTGTGTTCTAATGAAGGACTTTCTCCAGGAACTTGCAAAGAAGATCACACGCAACACTACTGCTTATGAGAACTACCACAGAATCTTTGTCCCTGAAGGCCAGCCTCTTAAATGTGAGCCTGATGAGCCTCTGAGAGTGAATGTTCTGTTCCAACATATTCAGAAAATGCTTTCAGCTGATACAGCTGTGATTGCTGAGACTGGTGATTCTTGGTTTAACTGCCAGAAACTGAAGTTGCCAGAAGGATGTGGGTGAGCAACTAACTACGAGTCCATAGTTAGTATTATTTGTGGCTTTTGATTTTTACAATTGGTCTGCCACATTCTCGTGACTTGGGGTATTGGCTAGCTTCATAGTTCATATACATTGTTGAATCATGTCCTAAGGATCGACTTAAGATTTGGAGATCAGGTTGTTGTTTACAACAATGATAAGAGAATTAAAGTTGGTGTTCCAGGTACGAATTCCAGATGCAATATGGTTCGATTGGGTGGTCTGTTGGTGGAACTCTTGGATATGCACAGGCAGTACCGAATAAGCGTGTCATTTCTTGCATTGGTGATGGTAGCTTTCAGGTTAGTTCATTACAAAAGCTTCAACCTTTAATCTCTTTGTTCAACTTTACATCTCGTAGTGCAAAACTACTGATGTTGTTGAATGGTCTGAAAGGCATAACTAATTACATTTGGCTGACAGGTGACTGCACAAGATGTGTCAACAATGATCAGATGTAATCAAAAGACCATCATATTCCTCATAAACAATGGTGGATACACAATAGAAGTCGAAATCCATGATGGTCCTTACAATGTGATAAAAAACTGGAACTACACTGGTTTAGTGGATGCAATCCACAATGATGAAGGAAATTGCTGGACCACCAAAGTTAGTGTATACAAAGAATTTAATTTTGAAAGATAGCCAAAGTTTGAACTCCTTTTTTTTTTAGTGTTTGAGCATATTTGAGGGAGTCAAGCACTACTAAATGATCAAAAGTTCTATGAATTGAAGAAGTAAATGAGCAATCGTTTTCGTGTCAGGTACAAACTGAAGAAGACCTTATATCAGCCATTGAAACAGCAACTGGGGAGAAGAAAGACTGCTTGTGCTTCATAGAAATCATCGTTCACAAGGATGACACCAGCAAAGAACTACTCGAATGGGGTTCCAGAGTCTGTTCTGCCAATAGCCGCCCACCAAATCCGCAATAAAAAGACTTACACAACAGATGATCTCAGTTTCAAATTTTAGAATAAGAAATAGCTAGCACAATATCTTATCTTAGCATTTTGGATTGTGTTCTAATTTCTCATTTGCAACTAGTTTTTAATACACTTACGATTTTTTGAGACCTGCACTGCTTCATTTTCATGTCGACGATTGTCAGTTTTTCAGTAGCATACTTATCACATATGATTATCATCTGCAGAGCTACATTATGGTAATACCTTGAGACAATTAGACGAGGCCTAGCGAGTTGTCGGTCGACATTGGCCATCTAACTCTCAATCCTGAATCCGCCACTGCTTTCTAAAATTGCTACCACTACAGCACTACTAGCACGTCTGACTCTCAATCCTGGCTCTGCCACTGCTTCCAAAAATGTTACCACCACTAGCTTGGTCACTTGATGCATTTAAAAGTTGACTGAAAACCAATTGAGAATTATTTGACATCCACCCCCACTAATCTTAATGTCCTAGTCTCCTAGATATCTATTGGTATTTGTCTCCTTCATAGACATTGACTTGTCACTGTACTGAAGCTGTTGCTGGGTCTGTAAAACATGGCAAGCCAATTGAATTAGTTCTTGATATGTAGCCATTAGCTAAAATGGATGAGAAACCGACATTTGAATTCTCTGCTTCCCTTTCTGTTGGGGCAAGTTTTCACAATTAATTCTGGACCCTTTTCTTTTCTGGTTAAGAGTTTTTGTGTTTATCACAAACCCCAAATCAATTATTGGGTCCTTCAACATTATTCATGTCCACCCATGCCAACACTTTTTTCTGGTGTTGAGTGTTGATCAAGTTGCTTTACCTATATCAACCCCTTATGGCCCTAAGGTCCCCTTGCCTGTAGGGAATTTATATTTAAGAGCTCTAGATATAGGGGTCCCTTTGAAATCAAAGCTAAATTAGAACTGGACTTGTACAAAATAACGGAGAGGAATATAACCTTTATAATTAATGACCAGTTTAGGGAGAATTTGAGTCTGCTGCTTCACTGTTTTTCACAACTGTGAGTGTAAGGTCTGAGAGCATAACAGCATCTGTCATCTAAGGCAGCATTATTAGCTCCATGGTTGCATCCTTTGGGGGCTTGAGGCGAACCATAAAACGGACCCTTTAGACTTTAGTTGTTACTTGTAGTATGTTACATTGATCGTGTAAACTTTAAATTTTGATCGGGAAATAACACATAAGAGGAAATATCATTCTACAATTAAAATTACGGTAAGCAAACCAGCTAGAAGGAGCTGAACCCCAATTCAAAGCAGGAAAAATGAAAACAGAATCCCTGGCACCTTCTTTTTGAATACAGGAAAAATAAAGCAGAAAAAATTAGGAAGATCTCATTCTGGTAGGCTGTAAATATCAAAGCTTTTACTTTCCCTTTAATTTTGCACTGTCAGCATGCTTCACTGGTGTTCATTTCCTCCCACCTCTTTTCTGCTTTCTTATTGTTGCTTCACAAGCAAAGAATAGAAACCTCTTCAATCTAGTCATAATCTCATTTAGGGATAGAAGTCAATTAGCCTATAAACCAAGAGGATCACACTTGAATTAGATTAACCTAATTATGATCTCACCATCCCAGTCTGAGGCTTACACTTGAACCACAATGATAGGCCAGAGTAGCTAAAACATGTCATTAGCCAGATTAACCTTAGTCACTTGGTTGGTAAGTTTTTGTAACTAACCTTTGTTCTTTCATTTAACCAATCAATTTCTTTTCTGATCATTTCTCTGTGAAGCTTAAAAAGGAGGGTGTAAGCCAAACTAACTTGTAAATCCATAGTAACTGTATCATGTTTAGATCAATTCATATATCAGAAGTGAGAAATTGTACATTATTATTATGTATAAGCTTAAATAAAGAAGTAGGCCATATTAGTTATTCACAGATAAACAATATATATATAAATATAGAAAAGAAAATAAGATTTTCATGGCAGCAACACTCCTACATCTTTGTGCCACCCTTTTATACTTGTAAGTTTAGCAATCACACATTTATTTACATTTGGGTCAAACTTCACAAGACTACCCGTAAAACATGAAGTAAATGCTACACCTGGTACATATGATACTGACACAATCAATGTTAGATATCAAAAACCCAAAAAACAAACATGTGTTTAGACTTTAGAGTAAACTTGACCAATGCATATTGATACTGTTGCACCTAAAAACTAGAACATATAAATTTGCAACTATTATGCCAACTAGATAGTATGATTAACCTTTGCATAGGACAGATGATGACCTTAAAAGCAATAAGCAATCTTGTCTAAACTAAGTATTCCTGAAGCTCCAAACTGCCATTAGCAACATAAAGAGGGGCAAGTATACAAAAGCATCTCACACACCAACCTTCAAAAGCAAGACCATCACATAAAAGAGGAACAAGATCCAAAAGAGACTCAATGTCACACTCTCATCTCCTTGTGTCATCAGCCTTCTTACCCTGAAGACAAGATGCCACAGGAAGACGAAAACTCAGAGATCATGATCACCTTCCTCAGAAAAGAACTCGAAGCTTCTCTCGAAAAGAATGGTTCATTGGAGAAAGAAAACCAGGAGCTGAGAAAAGAAGTTGTTCGCCTCAGAGATCAGATAACTTCCTTAAAAGCACACAATCATGAGAGGAAAAGTGTGCTCTGGAAGAAGTTCCAGAACTCGATGGATACACCGGAACAAAGTCCAGCGGCAAAAGAGAAGACGAGTCCAAAACTAGACTTCACAGAGGAAAAGCCAGCAACAATATTGACAAATGCACCACCACCAAAACCGCCTCCAGCTCCTCCTGCTTCCATCAAGGAGGTAAAGGGCAATAAAGGGCCGTCAGCACCAGCACCACCACCTCCACCGCCGCCCTCAAAATCTCTACTTGGTACAAAAGGAGTGCGCCGTGTGCCAGAAGTAATTGAGCTCTACCGATCACTTACAAGGAAAGATCCACACATGGAGAACAAAGCCAACCCTGCAGGAGTTCATGTTTTTGCTCTCACCAAGAACATGATTGGAGAAATCGAAAACCGTTCATCTTATGTTTTAGCAGTAAGTAATCAGCAAGGCAATGATAAATTCCTTGTTTTTTTTTTCACTCTCCAGTCTCTATAGGAACACATTTGCTGACATTGTTTGCACAACACTAACAGATAAAGTCAGAGGTCGAAACACAAGCAGAGTTCATAAATTTCTTGATCAAAGAGGTGGAGTCAGCAACCTTTAAGAACATTGCCGATGTAGAAGCATTTGTGAATTGGCTGGATCGGCAGCTGTCCTCCTTGGTTGATGAAAGAGCAGTTCTGAAACATTTTCCACAGTGGCCAGAACGAAAAGCCGACACTTTGCGAGAAGCTGCCTGCAACTACAGAGACCTCAGAAACCTCAAATCCGAAGTCTCAACATTCGAAGACAACATGAAGGAGCCATTGGTCTTGGCACTTCGAAGAATAGAGGCATTACAAGACAGGCAAGCATGCATGTTTATGTCCGAAAACTTAATTTTTAGTATTTTACTGTTCCATTCATTGTAGTGATCAAAATATTAAGGTAACAATTTTTACAGATTGGAGAGAAGTCTTAGCAGCACAGAGAGAACAAGGGATGTTACCAGCAAGAAATACAGGGATTTTCAGATCCCATGGGAATGGATGTTAGACACAGGGCTGATCGGACAGGTAGGTAAAAAGTAATTACGAATTGACAAGCTTGTTGTCGTTATTGCTCAAGTTCTTCACTGAAAACTATGCCTTACCAAAATAGCTCACTGTTCTATGACTTTTATGATTGCCCAAAATAAGAAAACCATATATTTGGCTTCCTAAATGTACTTCCGGCGAAATGAAACGACAACTGCAAACATATCTGATTTATTGGTCCCCTATAAGATGCTAGCATCTTGTTACGTAAATATCCCGCGTCCATTTTAACCCAACATTCCAAATAACCCGAATTCCATTGTGTATATACACATTCCTGTTGAAACCCAGGCTAAAACTGAAACCAAACTGAAAAAACAAGTTGAACGAACAAAAATAGTAACGCAATTCCTGGCTTTTACCGATGCAAATTTCTCACCATCCTCAGTCATAGTATACACAACGAAATAGTATTGTTTCACACTCATATAAACCTGTTTTGATATCACCTAGACAGCATGGGTAATACTTAGGTTCAACTAATTGCAGATGAAATTAAGTTCTCTAAGGCTCGCCAAGGAGTTCATGAAAAGGATTATCAAAGAAGTGCAGTCTAGTGAATGCTCAAGACTAGAAAACCTAGTTCTCCAAGGAGTCCGATTTGCTTTCCGAGTACACCAGGTAAGAAACTGAACAAACACTTATTTCACTAATTAACTGCTGGTCTGCTGCATTTACTTTGCTTACCAACAAGTACTGACACAATTTGAACATTCAGTTTGCAAGCGGTTTTGATTCAGAGACAATACTTTCCTTCGAGGAGCTAAAGAAGATAGGCATGGATATCAGGAGACAAGCCAACAAACAATAGCATGATATGTATTTGAGAAATGGCCCTGGCCAAGTAGCATAAAAATGTGACTGGATATATTTAACTAAGCAGAATTCTAAACCAATCTAACCTGAACAAACTTTTGTGTACTCAGCTCCTTACTTCAACTGGGTAGTGTTCACCCTCAATTCAGCCTAATTCTTCAATTAAATTGTAGGCACACTGAATTTCATGCATTCAAGATCGAGAACCACACATATTACCACCAGCTACACGATCATTATATAGATAATGTGGCTTACAACCTACCTTAAATCCCTCATCTATTGAACCCACTAGCCTGAGTAGCAGTGTCACTTAAACTGGTAGGCATAACCTTAATGCAGTGTCAGAACAGAACTTGCACTGAGCAGTGACACCCTAATTTAAAATATCTATGATGCATATAATCAAACACAACAATTTTCAGGATTCTAAAATCACCTCGAGCCCTTGATCAGCAAAGGGAAGTCAGTGGTCAAACAGTTCAATATCATCCAGCCTATACACTGCACGGTTCAAGACGCTGTAATCACCTCAAGTCTAGAACCAACTCATTAAATATCTATGATCAAACAACAACAACAAGACCATCAATAAAGCAGATGAAGCTAAACCACTATGCTGTGACACTGACCAATGTCGAACCCAACAAGTAAATCACAGCAACACGGCATGCCAACTACGCATCACATTCTATTAACAACAGACAAATTCATACTATTTCATCCATTCAAGAACTATAAATACGAAAGAGAATTTACTCATAAGTAATCGAATTCCATATCAATTAAAAATGTAGACATTCATCTTGAAATAAAAAGGAGTACCAAAACGAGAGTCGCTTTAGCCCTAACAAACAAACTAAGCCCGGGATTAAACTCAAAACCCTAGCCCGGCTCAGAAAACGCCAACTGAAACAGGTCGTGCTGCAATCACTTGGATCTCTGTCTCATCTTTCGGCGCTTCCTCTTCAACCTCCTCATTCTCTTCTTCTTCCACTGTAAAATAAACACCGAATTCAAATATCAACGATCCGATCACAAAGCTTTGAAAACTCGATGAACGAACAAAGTAGAGCAACTTTTTTACGAAACAGAGAAAAGGATAGATTAGAGTTGGCGAAGGTTACCTTGGCCCTCATGATGACGGTTGAGACGGAGAGCTTGTGATCCTTCTGGGTTCGAAATTCGGCGAGAAACGAGACGATGAGAAATGAGAGGCAGGAATGGGTAGCTAGAGTTTATAAGCAAAAAAACCCTAGTTGAGATTTGGGCCTTCAGACGGATTTTGAATTGAACATGGGCCAAGTCCAGGTGAATAAAGAATATAACTGATCCATTTTAGATATTTAATATTTTCTCTTTTCTTTAGAGCAAATTATAAAAGTGAGTTTTTATTCATACATCCAAAAATAGTATTTAGACATCCTTACTCAGTAGACATCTAGTTTGCTTTCACATATATGTTATTTAAACCTTCATAGTTTTCCTAAAATGCTCATTATTTAATTTGATATATTAAATCAAACTACTATCAATTAGTTTCTTTTATACTCTATTTCAAATTCATTTATTATATATAACTCGAAAATAATAATCTCACAAACTATTTTTTTTCGAATTAATTCACTCTTCCACTCGTTTTCTAAATTCATGGTAAAATTGGTAAACTATTTTTTTCATTCATTGATATATATATATATATATATACAACTCACCAAGAATTAATATCAACGTATATGAAATATATTTTAACCTCTAATGAAAGAGTTTTGTTCTTTGGCTCAAATCAAATTTTATGAGAAATTTTAGATAGTTATATAGTTTATACATTTAATCGTCTACATCCAATTTGATGTTAATCATCTACATTTAATTTTTGACTTATGATGTTATAAAAAAATGTAATCAATTAAATCATTTTATGCAATTCGATATCTCATTTTGGAATTTTCTAGCAATAAATATAAAAAGATAATTATCTACATTAGTAATTTATAATAAATAAGTTAAGAGTTGTTTTTTTTTGTAATTTCATATGCATTGACTAAGTCAAAACTATCTAAAAAATAGAGGTCCAAATGTCATTTTGGAAGGTAAGAATAGAAACTCCCATTATAAAATAGTACAATATCTCATCATCATAAATTATATAAAAAAATCACCACTTATTTTCAAATTATAAAAGTCATCTCAATTAACTAGAAATTAGAAAATAGTCAATAAACTTAAGACAAAATTAGAAAATAGTCAATAGGCTTGGAACAAAATTAGAAGACAGTCAATTTTAAAATATTTTCCGGACAATTTTGCTATTTCTCAAACTATTTTTCTTCATCTTCTTTTTAATATTCTTTCTTCTTCTTTAAACTCCGGCCGTAACTTTGTCGTCCGGCGGGGTTGAGCGTGGTTGGTACCGTTGGAAAGATGTTTCTCCCCTCTTTCATTTGATACCGTACCCACTCTAAAACGATCACCGTACAAGGTGCCGCAATCCTCGCAAGGGGTTGCCGCCGTCCATGGTGATGCTCCAAGTTATTCCTGCGGAATTACAGCTTAAGGCTCCTTAATTCTAGTTATTCTCTCCATTATGAACATACTCATACCAATCTCCTTTAAATTTTAGCATCATTTCACATATTTAGACATTTTCTCTCGGCATGTCACACCCGCTATCACACTACATGTCACACGTTCTGTCACACTACCGCTGTTACACTACATATCAGTATGTCACACTACATGGCACACTACCGTTCACACTACATGTCACACTACTTGTCACACTACCTATTACACTAACTGTCACACCCCCGACACACTAACTGTCACATGCACATCATATCACACACGTTGTCACACATATGTCACATTACCTATCACACTAACTGTCACACCCCCGACACACCACTCGTCACATGCACAACCTATCACACCCGTTTTCACACTATCTATCACACTAACTGTCACACCTGTTGTCACACCCATGTACACCTCCTGTCATACCCACTATCACACTGTTTTATGCGACTATGTTGTGACAAGAAGAAGAATGACTAGAAATAACGAACTTTTGTTTATTGTTATGTGATCTTGAACTTCTCAAATCAACTTATATGATCTAAATATCGTCACTAATGTTGTTGTACATAACAACACCAATTACACCACATGTCACACTACCTATCATGCTAGTTATATGCTTGTCACAACCAAAAGTTAGTGTGACTGTCACAACCAAAAGTTAGTGTGACTGTCACACTGCATATCACACTAGTTATCACAATACTTGTCACACTAACTATCACACTACCTGTCACACTAGTTATCACACTATCTGTCACAACAAAAAGCTAGTGTGACTGGTAGTGTGATGGATAGTGTGATCGGTAGTGTGACGGGTAGATAAGAGACATGGTGCCAAATCGGAAACATAAGAAGGGGTGAAAGACTAAAGGGGTTGTAATTATGATTTTTGCTATGGGCACCCATGTCACCATTTTATTCTTCCTCTTCTTCTCGCAGAGAGACGATCTAAGAGCAAAACATCTGTAATGGACATGGCGAGCTCCGACGCCAGAGCTTTGTTCGTGTTCGCTCTCCATAGGTTCAGATCTAACAGACTCAAAGACTGGCATCACCAGAGCTTTGTTGCCGAACCAATTGCTCAACCCATGTGTAGCACGGACACATGCAATACTACACGTATTGCGTGTTTGACACGAATACAGACACGATACGCCTCCGATACGATCAAATACGCCAGACACGCGTATGTTTATTTGGATACGTTTTGGACATACGTATCCTTGCTTGGATACGATCCGGACATGCACATTCAATAAAATCACAAAATTGCACATAGTGTGATTCGAACCTTGGTTACTCTAAGGAGATGTGAAGTCCTTAGTCATTCCTCCTGAATTGCTTTTGTGTATATTGATGCACATTTTAATAGATATAGCTCTCCAAATAGTTTGAAATTTATATTAATCAAAATTTTTTTTCTTGAAAATTTATCAAAATCTATTTTTAGAAGGTCGGATTTTTCTCAAAAGTCAATATTTTAGTAATTGGTTTGAATCTTTGTTTAAATTTTTCTAATTAAGAAACTATATAACTTAGATTTTAATTTTTAATACCTATATATATTTAAAATAATATTTAATTAACGTGTCCATCACATGTCCGTGTCCAAAACAATTTCAATATGCCGTGTCTATGTATCGAATCGTGTCCAATATGGACCCAGTACCTCCTCCTTGCGCCCCCGCGCTGACGAACCCAGTGTCGATGAACCCAGTGCCTCTCTTTCTACAGCCACACTCACCTCACCTTCTCCCTATGCCGACAAACCCAGCGCCTCCTCCCCGCGCCAACTAACCTAGTGCCGAGTCCCAGTGCCGACAAACTCTCCCCGCACAGCACCATTTGCAAATGCCCTCTGTGAATTCGGTCATGGGTCAACTCAGCCGAGAGATGAGAGAGAAAAGAGAGCAGTGACACATTGTAATTTTTACCAACTATAAAGGCAACGGTATAAGAGATTTAATAAATTGACTTTTTTATAATTTTCAAATCTTACTTGACTTTTTTTTATAAATACATGTATCAAATGCGACTTTTTTATATAAGAAACCATTTTCTTTATTCACTTATTATTTTTATTTCAATTCTATGTTCACCTATGCAAGAATTTTGTATAGAATTATTGCAGCCTATGGGTGTGAGATGTAACTATGAGTTAGAGATGGCTAAAATTACATGTAATTATGGCATATATTATCACCAATGTTTTTTTTTAATCAAGAAGTCAGAATATATTTCATGCTCACCGAACAATACAAGGAATAATACACTCATAAGGGCTGACAGAAATAATTAATTCTTCAACTACTAAACATCTAACTGCACCTAGGTACTTAACAATTAAAAGTACATTCACTTTCTCAGACAATTTATAGCTCTTTAACATAAGTATGCCTCACCCACTTAGAAGCTTGTGAAAATAATCCAACTAAGTAGATGAAGACATACCCTTCCCGATTCATATTAGAATCCCTTTAGGGCCATAAAGACCCAGTCTAGCTAAGCCCACCTAAGATGGAAAACTTGTTTCCCCCAAGGCCCAAATTAAGGACACTCCATGGAAGGCCCAACACCCAGACACACAAGCCCAGCAGCCCAACCCGAGAGTCCACATCTGAGCCTTGTACTCGGGGTCACCGCCTCCAACTTCCACCAATTTAAACTTTCGATCTGATCACCAAGTTACCATTGCCGCCGCATTCCAGCCCACGACGATGTGCACATCGATGACATGCACATCCTGCTTGTTCAGCCTAATCGAACCCACGAAGGTCCACATGAAAATTTTTGGCCGTAGTGGGATGGATACACACCGATATACCATGAACTGCTAAGCCACAGCGACACCTCCAGAATGTTGGAATTGCTCCCTTCAGGCTAGGGAGCTCTAGACCTAAGAGTCGACCAACCAAATAAGAATGACGAGCGGTTGCCGTAGCTGGACCATGCTTCCCAAGGACGACGCACGCAGAACCCAACGAACAAACAAAAGAGCTACCACACGAAGGAGAAGATATATGACCTGCCATTGTAGAGGAGATCTGAAAATTTTGTCGAACTCCACACAAAGCCCTAGAGAGAGAGAGAGAGAGAGAGAGAGAGAGAGAGAGAGAGAGAGAGAGAGAGAGGTAATAATATAAACCCAAATATCCATCATAAATTATTAATAAGTTTGCCAATGTTCTCTTTTTTATAAAAATAAATTAAATGATAAAGTGGTGTACCGGTATAAAAATATATATGTTACATGTAAGTGGTGATACATAATTCATATCAGTGACTGTAGTTGGCACATAAATAACAATATATAAATGACTACTTTCTCTGGCTCCTAACAAGAATTAGATAGATAGCTAGATTTTCAGCTATAAGCCAGTTGTGTGGAGGGAACTTGAGAGCAACTAACACAAAGTTATTGCAAGATACAACTATACACCTTGCTCTTCTTCTAAATTCTGAATAGAAAATGACATCCCACTACCAGACAACATATAACAATACAAGAAACTCATCATACAAGATATTTAAACAAATAAGAACATAAGCCTAGGCCTAACATGTAATACTAATACCAGACCCGACTTCAAGTTTTAATAATTGAATGACCAAAAAGCCCTCTTTTACAATAACGTCTACTCTCTCTCTCTCTCAAGAAATCAAATCTCTGCTCTGCGATGGAGGAGCCTCATTGCCTCTACTTCATGATGACGATGCCTCACCAACGAATCTAGATGCCTTCACTCTTTGCTGACGACTCCTCACCGATGGATCTTAGATCGATGCTGCCTCAGCCCCGAAGTCTTCGTCTTCCCTTGTAGATCTCTTGAACAACGTCGAGGTGCTCTATGAGGTAATTGATCTATGGTGCTTCAATTATGGTAGAATATCAGATATATAAATGAAATTTTTGTCAAACAGTGCTTCTTCTTCAATTGGGATTATATGTGGGGAGATTGAGGACAAGCCACAACCTCTAAAGTTTGGTGATGCTGAAATGAAAAGAGGACTAGAAAAGTTGAGGAGTGGAAAGGTTTCTTTGTTTGAGGCATGGGCTTAGCGAAGAGCTCAAGCTCAATTTGGGTTAAGAAAATTTGTGAATGTGAATTCAAACTTCAAGCAGTATCAAGAACTAGAGAAACTAGAAGTCAAGTGGACGAGAATGAGAGTGTAGTAGCATAACGAGAAGTGTAGTAGCAGGATTGATGAAATGTGCATAGTAGCAGTGATAACGAGAGCAGTGGCACAACCAAACAATTATGAGTGTGTAGTGTAGTAGCACAACAAAAAAGAGTACAAATGCAGTAGCAGGATTTGGCGACAACGATTGTAGTGGCAGCTTAAATTTTCAGTAACAGCTTAAATTTTCAAAAAGTATAGTACCATCTCTTTCTCTCTATGAGTTCAAGTTTAGTAGCAGCACCAGATGAATTCGAGTTGTTTATAGCAGCTTAAATATTTAAAAGTGCAGCACTCTGGACGAATTCGAGTTCTTAGTAGTAGCTTTTTTTTTTTTAAAGTACAATAGCATCTCTCTCTCTCTTTTTGTCCAAATGGTAATTCAATAAAAAAAAGGCACAAGGGCTACCGAAAAAACAAGTAAAGCTACAGCAGAAGAGGAAGAAAGAAAACACAGTAAGTAACAAAAAAAAAACTATAATAAAAGAAAAAACCAAAGTTTAAGGAGATCCAGGAAGACCATCCGCAACAAAATGTGCGAGCTTAACGGCAGCCGCCAAGCTGTTTGCATCACAAGGAACCTAATTTCAAGTGACAGAAGTAAAAAAGGGGAGTATGGAGTCAACTTATCTAACCAATGTAGAGATTTTCCACCTTGAGCACACGGATGGATTAGCAAAGGCACTGATGACCTCCTTACAATCTCCCTCTATGATTATGTTCCTGAAATTTTTATCCACTGCAAGATTCAAACCTTTAAGCACGGCACCCGCTTCCGCTTCCACAACAGAATTAAAAGAACCCAGAGAATAGGAGTCATCTATAGAATGACCAAGACAATCCCTAGCGCAAACGCCGAGACCTGCCAAAGAACTTACGTTCTTCCAAGAAGCATTAATATTAACCTTCAAAAATTTTGCAGAGGGAGGGGGCCAGCTCTGCTAAGCATCGAGGTAGTAATAAGACCTTCAATGAGGTCCTCAGAGGAGGAAACAACCTCAAGCCACTTAGAAAAACTCAAATTGATACTCTGAGTTGCTGTGAGAGGATTAGGGGAGACACCTTTCATCACAGCTTTACATCTCTCCTTCCAAATTCCCAAAAGATGAAAACCAATCAAGTGTAAGAAATTATCATAGCCTTTAGAGAGAGCAGCTTCATTCCTTTTCAGCGACATAAGCCAACAATCCAGCGTGGAAATGTTTTCCTTCGCAATGGCATAGCCTAGGGAACCAAACCAAACAGCCCGGGTCCAAGGAAGGTAGTGCTCGACTGATTCAACCTCCTCACTGCATAGAACACAAGCATGATTAGAAATCATTTTTCGGCGGAAAGCATTCCAGTTGGTGGAAAGAGCGTTAGACAACGCTCTCCACATAAAGTTGGAAATCTTGGAAACAAAAGAGGGCTGCCAAATCAACTTCCAAACCTTGGGATCAATAAGGTGCGATGAAGAAGTTTTCATGCACTCGGTTGGAGCCGAATAGCTCTCTCTCTCTCTCTCTCATGAGAAGATGATTTCTTTTTTATTTAAGCAGGGTTAATTTGGTAAATGAACTTGTAAACACATGGTAGGTATGAATTAGATTGTCCTATGTCCTTAGTAGTATAAATTTGATTTGTGTCATGCATGTATTTAGGACTTAAATGTGGTTTCCTAAATTCTGGATGCATCGATTTTTTTTTTCCTTTCTGTAACACCATCAAGGCAACTCCTTTTGTCCATCAAAGATTAGCCATTTGATTTGGATTAGGAGATATGGATTAGGTCATGAAGAGCAAGTCAGGCGTGCAATAGTGCTTAGTGAAGGGAGTCATGGCAGTTCATCTGACATTCATAGTTTCATACCACCACTGAGAATAATATTTGACCATCAATACTAAACTGAGCCAGACCCAAGACTATATCAACCTTAATGCTTTATGGCTTGTACAGATAGTCATATACCGGGAATACATACTGGGAATGCAAGTCCTCTTGTTTCAAGAATAATTGATAGAGAAGGAGAATAGTCAATAGTTCATTACTAAAAAAGACATGCAATCACTAATTACAATTTCTCTTAGATTATTCATAGACATAAAACGAGTAAGAGAGATTCTCAAGTTGAACTATCATCCAAACACTGGAGTCTCACCTATTGACAAGCAATCATTCATTATTAAGGGGTAAATCTCTTCAATATAATGTCTGAAACCACAGAGGAAGCATCACCAGATAGAGTTTTACTGCATATCCTCAAACTTAATGAAACGGCTGAGATAAAAGTCTTACCTTGCTTGATCTCTGATCAGGAAGTTTGGAGCGGAAAATTGCCTTAAGACCAGAAGCAGGGTGATTAACTATAAAAGTGGTGAAAGCTATTTGCAAACAAACCTTTTAAGCTAAGTGACTTTCTCCTAGACATAGATGCACTGCAGTTATAAATACTTCAACCTATCAACATACAGAAATCGCTTTAATAATGCAAAAGACATACTCACACACAAGAGAGGCAGACCAACATATTATCCTGAATCAGCAGCTGTTCTATGCATCAGAATGAATTTAGTAACATCAAGTATGAAACAGAAAAAATAGATATATATGACATCTTATGCAAGACTTTTACATTTCCCCATCATTTGCTGTAATATTCCATTTCTATGTCGCCCCTGGGTAGTATTCAATAGTTTCATTAATGAAGATTTGAGGGCAGCCGCATCAGCTTTTTATTTATTCAAAAAGAAAATAAATAAGTTGTTCTACATAAAAAATTGCAGACATGAAACAACCTATCCTATGTAAGTCACATTAACCCAAGGACATGAGAATCTAGATACTGACTTTGTACTGGCATGGTACTGTCTTTCTAAAACTAAACCATACTGACATCTCAGTCACCTTTTCCTACAAGGTACTTGCAGAATTGGACCCCATACATACCCTTTCTATTACATGACATTAGTTTTGGACCTTTTTGAGTAATTTTTTTTGGTCCAAAAAAGAAAAATTAAAGAAGGTCCAAGCTACGTTTATGTAACACAATTTCCAGCTGCCAGTTCATATAATAGAATTTACTATCTACCAGGAGGAGGAGCAGGTGAAAATAAAGACTACATGCAACACGAGAAACAAAAAATGTTCGATTATGAGACTTATGGAAAATGTATCTTGACGAAATAGTCATAATAAAATCTCATCTAATTGTGTATATCAGCTTTATATTAACATCTTTTACAATGTTTTCCTACTTAGGATTCCAATTTCATCATTTCTTTGAAATGCTAATGACTGAGCCTATCAGGTAATAAAATGCCAATTAACCACAGCAAGTTATGATGCCACAAACAAAAAAAGGCAGTGACAATTATCAAGCTCTGATGATGCACAACAAATGTATCTTTTCTGAAGAAGTACTAAACTGGGGAAATAATGATGACCCCTGATAATGCATATTCATTAAAATCTAAAAACAGCTCCTTATAACAGCAAGCTTCTATCGTTTTCTTTTCCTTTTTTTTAGGTCAGAAAATAACAGGAAGCTATTTGTCTTTAATTTACTCAAAGTCATGCCAAACAAATCCATCTACTGCGCAACGAAACTTCCTTTGCCATGGTATAAGACTAATAATTTTTTGTAGCAAAATATCAGTAATGTACTAATCGAACTACGAACTAAAAATCTTGCAAATCTACAAAAGGATATCGTATTTTCTAATGATGATTGAATAAATAGTACATAATGCATATCTCTTGTAGAAAGGTGACTTTCTGTTTGAACTATTCAATTCATCTTCTTCATGGACCTTCCAAAAAATGACAACAAAGCTGGGTCTATCTTTAGACAACAAATTGATTACCAATTCCAGGGTTGATGCATCTCCGGAGAACCCATCTCTGTCATTTCCTGAATGAGTTCCACAGCCCTTGATATCTCGTTGTTATTGATAAACCCACGGATGAGGATGTTATAGGTACAATTATCTGGAGAACAGCCTTTCGTTCCCATTTCTCTAAACAACTCTTCTGCTTCGACCAATAGGCCTCCATTACAGAGTCCATCAATCATCACAGTACATGTCCTCACATCAGGCTGAACTCCTTTTGATGACAAACTAGTAAAGATATCTGTTGCGGATTCAAGTTTTCCAGCTTTGCACAAACCTTCAATGATGATGTTGTAAATTACAATATTCAGTTCCAACTTGTTGTCTTCCATCTTTCGAAGCAGTTCCAATGCCGCTGAAAGTTGATTGTTTCTACATAAGCCATCAATCAAGATGGCATAAGTATGAAGATTCGGAAGTTGCCCACAACTTAGCATCTCAGAGAGCAACTTTTCTGCTTCTTGCATTCTCCCAGCTTTATTAAAACCGTCAATAAGAGTACTGTAAGTAACGGTATCCGGAACAAGTTCCAAACGAACCATTTCCTGAAGAACATCCTTTGCCTGATCAATCTTTTTATGTTTGCAGTATCCATTTATCAATACATTACAACTCTGAACATTAACCATGCAAGCATTTCTGAGCATCAGATCAAAGACTTTTCTTGCTTCATCCATTTCGCCCCGCAGACAATAACCATCCATTAGTGAATTGTAGGTAATCACATTAGGCTCAGTACCTTTTTTATCATTATTTCAACCACAGTTTTGGCTTTCACCACCATCCCGTCCTTACAAAGTTCATCCACCAAGATATTGAAGGTGACTACATTTGGAAAGATATTTATCCTCGCCATTTCATTCAACAGCCTCGTAGCTTCTTCCCACTGACCTACGTTGCAAACTCCTCGAATCAAAGAGTTGTAAGTAACAAGGTTTGGATCAATGCCTCTGCTAACCATTTCTGAGAAGAGGTTCAGTGCATCAACAACTAGTGAGTCCTTGCAGAGGCTGTCAATGATCGTGCTATAAGAAACCATGAAACCTCTAGTAGATCTTGCTGGGTTTGAGGGTTCTCCATGAAACCCTCTAATTCCTCTTCTCATACAATCGTCAGTGCAATCAACAATTTAAGACTATTGTTCGAGTCAACAAAAAGCTTACCTCCGCTGCTAAAACTAGAAAAACACCGAGAGCGCATCATCACCTTCAGAAAGATCAAAAGGTCTCTGTAAATTTCACAACGACAAATTTAGAAACAGTTGCCTTGAATGTTTGATTCTCTTTTCTGATAGCCCAACATATTTGGCCTCATTGCGCCAGTACATATATTTGCTTACCCTGCCACGCGTCAACCGGTAGAAGCGAGTGCGATTACAGCAGAAAAGAGAGCGCGTGAAAGAAAAGCGCGAGGGCAAACCCAGGTATGTCCAAAACCCAGGTCCGGCGCCAAACGGCTACCACACCAAAATCCATAACTGAAAAGATCGTGCAGCAGTAGCAACCTCAATTTTCGATTTCCTCTAAACTCTTTATTCTCCTCCTCCCCCATTCTATCCTCAAATCCTCAAATCCCGAAACCACCACCACCACAAACCCTCCCTTCACTCAACCAACCATGGGGACCGGCGCTTCCTCCCAAGGCGACGGAGGCGAAGAGCCCGAGGAGGAGGAAGAGTACCTCGACCAAGGCGGCGGCGGCCAGCTCTACGTCTCGTTGAAGATGGAGAACAATTACAAGCTCAAGAAAGGCGAGCTCCTTCCTCACGTCTTCGGCTCCGTCCCCCTCGTCGGCTCCTGGGACTCCTCCAAAGCCGTAACCTCCCCTCTCACTCTCACTCTCACTCTTCTTCGTCATTTTCATTCTCTGATTTTGATTATTCATTTCGGTTTGGTATAGCTTTCTATGGAACGTGAATCCACCTCAATGTGGGAGCTCAGCTTCGTCGTTCCTCCCAATCACGGTAGAAACACTAAGAATTTATTGTTGTATTGCTTCGACTTTACAGCTCAATTCTGTTAGTGAGTGCGATTGTTCATATGTGTGTGGGATTTTAGAGACGCTGGATTTCAAGTTCCTGTTGAAGTGCAAGTACAACAGCAATGCGCTGTGTGTGGTCGAGGAGGGTCCAAATCGCCAGCTCATAGGTGGAGCCTTGCAAGGGGATGCTAGGCAGGCTGTGTTTAGAATCAGTGGTGATGAGGTGCTTGAGTATCAGGTGTTTATTAAGGCCGATAGAGTGTCGCCTTTTGATCTCGCTGCTAGTTGGAGGGCTTATCAGGAGAATCTCCGGCCTTCTGCGGTCCGGGGCATTCCTGATGTCAGTATAGGCTCAGTGCCTGAGATTGGTAATGAGGTGAGGTTTTTGAACTCTATGCATTGTCAGGAATATCTATCTGCTGTTGCATTTGAGGTTCAATGTGGTTTGGTGCGAGTTTGAGGTCCGTGATTTTGTGGTATTGTATACAGAATGGCTCTTCGGTGAGTTTGGAGCTTGATCTCGAACATTATGTTGTTCCAGCTCCTCCGTCTTCAGGTCCGGTTTATGCTGCTAATAATGCAGAGACTCCAAGGTCATTATCTCTTACTGGGGTTTTTACTAAATCCGATGGCTCTACCCACGCCTCATATACCTACAAGGATAGTGGTATTCCAATCGATCGATCAAGCAAAAAGGTTTATCTCATTACATTGTCTGCAATGTCTGTAGAGTAGAGATTATTTTGGCAAGCTTTAGCACTGTGAGGGTGTTAAGCCGCACCATTATCTGTCTATTGCTAAGCTTCTCGTTGCTTACTTGCCATTTGGTGTGATCAACTTTGTTGAATCTATAAGTTCACTATTACAGTAATAAATGCTAGGCTATTTGATCAGAGGAAATACTTGAATGTGGATAGCTACAATGATAGCATTTATAGTCCACCTAATACAACCTTTATACAGGAGATGGAGGTTGTTATTCCAGATTCATCAAAGATGTATTCTTCCTCTGGGATGATTGATTCAAAGTCTGTGGGAACATTTTCACCTTTTCAAAAGCAAGACAGTCAAAGGGGTCTCTTTGTGGATAGAGGTGTTGGGTCTCCTAAGCTTGTTAAATCATCCAGCTCCAATGCTTTCTCTACTGAGGTCAGGAAGGAGAGCCCAGAAGCAAAGGTTTGTATGGACTGCATCTTTCCTGCGAAGTATCAGAAATTTAATTATTTTCTAGTTGCAGTGGTTGTTCTGAAACTTTGCCATTTTGTGCTTATTGTTAGAACTCAATGCCAGAAGCTGCTGGAGCTGTTGCAGCTGCAGCCGTAGCTGATCAAATGCTTGGACCAAAGGAAGATGTGCATCTGGCAATTGTCCTGGTATATACTCATCTTCACATTTTTTATAAGTACAGCTGAAACTAAACAGTTCTCTTACATGTTTCCTGTAATCTAGGTTGGTTTGCCAGCTCGTGGAAAAACATTTACGGCAGCTAAACTTACAAGGTATCTTCGATGGTTGGGTCATGATACCAAACACTTCAATGTCGGAAAGGTTACTACTGTTCTTACTTTTGACAATTTTTATTCCACTCATACCTTTAGTCGCTATGAACTCAATATGACCTTTTTTTTTCGCTTTTGTTACAGTATCGTCGTCTTAAGCATGGGACTAATCAGGTAATATTAAGTTAACATTTGATTTTCTTCAAATATTATATCCGGTACTAAGGAGTGATCCTACCAAGCCAGTTTGTCTGTCATACCTTATATTCAGACACTGAACTAGTTTTGAAAGTTTCCAAAACAGGCTATGTGATAATCCTGTTTTAGACTAAAAGCACATGACACTCAGAAAGAATAATTACTTTGGTTTTACCCTTGTAAAGCTAGTTAGAGATATCTATTGATGCACTCCTATTTAGATTGTAAAATCACCTAGTTAATGGGTGTCATACAACGTCTTATAAGACTTTTATCAGTGCAGATAGCTGACTTTTTCCGAGCTGACAACCCGGAAGGCATGGAAGCGCGTAACGAGGTGAATGCCTATGGATTGCTTCTCTTTATAATAGAACATGAATTGATAATTGATAATTTTATCCTGCTGATGAATTGTCAGGCATTCTTCATCACTTTTAAAGGTTATAATCTATTAGATAAAATATGATGCCTTGTCTGTATTTTAGTGATTAGATATGTTGTCTGACTGAAAATATGATGCCTTGATAGTCTTGAATTGCTTGTGGTATTTCCTTTTAGGAGATCATGAGAAATTATTATCAATTATTTTGGGTATGTGAATTAATTCAACCAATGTAAAGTCCCTTATATATAATGAGGTATCTATTTGAAACCCTATTTATGGTGAATTTGGAATTATAATGAGGTGATCGGTAATGTTGACACAATGTTAACTTCTTCTTTCTACATAGTTTTAATATATCACGTGCTACTAGGTAGCAGCCTTGGCATTTGATGACATGGTTTCTTGGATGCAAGAAGGTGGCCAGGTAAGTACTATTCCTAGTCATTTTGATCATTGTTGGCTTCTGTCCAATTATTCGTCGCTAAGAATCCAATTTAACTGTAGGTAGGAATATTTGATGCCACAAACAGTACTAAAAAACGGAGGAATATGCTTATGAAACTGGCTGAAGGAAAATGCAAGGTACCATGATATGGCTTGGGAGATGTTTCAATTGACATAGTATGCTACTCTTTGGTCCATCTGCTACATGTTCTGTACATTTATGTTAGTACCATTTGGTTTTTCAGATTATCTTTCTGGAAACAATATGCAACGATGAACGAATTATAGAAAGAAATATACGTCTTAAAATACAACAAAGTCCTGACTATGCAGAAGAGTATGGCTTTCTCCGAACCATTTGATAGTTATGCCAATGGGTTTTATGTGCATTAACTGATCTACATCTGCAGGCCAGACTTTGAGGCTGGCTGCAAGGACTTCAAAGATCGACTTTCTTATTACGAAAAAGTATTTCCCTGCAACATCCCTTCATGTTTTTGGATGGTTATGATTTTGTTTTTAAGGATTCTAAATATTGTATTGATATATACTTCTATGGTGCCATTGCTAGGTTTATGATCCAGTGGAAGAAGGGTCATATATCAAGATGATTGACATGGTCAGTGGACATGGGGGTCAAATACAAGTGAGTACAAATCATTTTTTTCTTGTTCTCTTTATGGGAGCCTTTAAATGAGTACAGTTATCTATGGTATCTCATATAGGTTTAGCCTCTATAAGTATGTTTGTGGGTTTTTAATTTAACGAAATTAGTATGTTACTCATTGTTAGCCTCTGTAAGTCGACTGGGTTTGCAGAAGTGCTAAGTATTTTAAGTTATCTCCTTAAATATCCCTCTATGTGTCTCCTTGAGTATGGTACCTGTCATAGTGTCATTTAGATTTTTGTTCATTCAAAAGCTAATCTACTTTGGTTCAGGTGAACAATATCAGTGGGTATCTTCCTGGACGAATTGTTTTTTTCCTGGTACGTTGTTCTATCAGTCTTTGTATCCTCCAGTTGTTTCAAGGCTTTGAAAATGCAAATAGTTTCTTTTATTGTTCTAAGGTTTTGTGAAAGAATAATTCTACTCTTCATTTCTTTGGGATAAATCTGCAAACATCTAGTCTTCTTAAGTTACTAAGTCTGTGAGGATCTTTGCCAATGGAATGGTGATTACTAAGATTTGAAGCCAAATTAGATGGCCAATTTGACACTATTTTCTTAAAAATTAGTGTTGAGCTTCAGAGTAAGGACATGATTATCAGTGGGTAACTTCATACTGTATGTTGCAAGTATAAAGCTATTACTCTTATGAATCTGGGAGTTATTTGTGTCTTTATTACTGTAATCACATAATCGTATTGCTGTTGGTGTCAAAGACAATGCCTGCTCTAAGACACTGGATTTAAATGTCTTTGTCTCATATGATACGAACCATCTGTTATTTGAGATCAGATATAACAATCTGGAATCTATAAATGAACTGCACTGATGAAATGACGTTGTATAATCTTGAACATTTTATTGGCTTACATTGCCTTTTTTTCTAAAGAAAATGTTATCATAAGAAAACCAGACTATGTTTAGTTATAATTATATGAACCTGTGAATGCCGTACCATTTCATAGTACTACAGTACACCCACTGTATTATTTGGCCCCTAGTTGTTTTATGCATTTCTTGTTCTCTGTTGTAGGTGAATACACATCTTACACCCCGGCCAATCTTACTTACAAGGCACGGTGAGAGCATGGATAATCTCAGAGGAAGAATAGGTGGAGACCATGCTTTGAGGTTGGTCCACTGTTGGTTTATTTCAGTGGTTTATTCCTGTTTCAGTGGTATATATATACAGATTTTCTTTGGTGTGGAGGTCCGCACCAAAACCATTGGTCACACAGAGGTGCGGAGGTCCGCACCAATGGTTTTGGTGCGGATATCCATTTTGCACCACTTTTCGATCGAATTCCTCATCTCTACCGTCTAGTATGTAGATAATATTGTGTAGATCATCTCTGCAAAAGTTTAACCAATTTGGTGATCGTTAAGGCCCTCAAAATCGAAAAAAAAAATGGATGGATTGAATTTTGTCAAACATGAATCGTTCACGTTTTTAACAGAAAAACGCAATTTTGAGAGTCTTAACGATTACCAAATTGGCTAAAATTTTGCAGAGATGATCGACACAATATTATCTAGATACTAGACGGTGGAGATGAGGAAATTTGATCGAAAAGTGGTGCAAAAATGGAAATCCGCTTGTATATATATATATATACATACATACGTTCTTGGCTACGAAGGTCCGGATTTGCCGTTTCCGGCGACGGCAGGCCGCAACGGCGGGACGGACCACGACAGTCACACTACCCACCTCTTGTCTGAGCCGGCCAGTGCTCCATCGGCAACCTACGGTGGCCGGAATCTGCAAAAATCAAGTTTTAGGGAAACTTCCAGCAATTTCGCCATTCCGGCCATTGTGGTTGCCGATGGAGCTCCGGCCGGCACAGAGGGGATCGCCGGGAGGGGGGAGCCTGGCTGGCATCATCTGCGTCGTCGGTGGCCGGAATGACTGAATCCGGACGGTCCGGACCTGGGAAAATCTATATATATATATATATATATATATATACATACAAACCCTATGTTATAATTAAACCAATCGGTTATGAGAAAAAGAAATACTACTCTAATTGTTACACTTCTCTGATTAGAAATATGGTGATACATTCGTCAATTCAACTATGCAGTTTTGTGGTTCTAATGTATTGCTGTCATCTGGTCACATTTCACCTCACAATTTTAGTTCTTTCCAATTTAAAGATTTGTATGCTTTCTCTATAATTTGTTTTGATTAGTCAGTTTTATTGCTTTATGAGAATTAGTTCCCGTACTGAGAGTCAAACCTACTTGTTTTGACAGTGATGCTGGAGAACTTTATGCCAAGAAACTTGGTAACTTTGTTGAGAAGCGACTGAAATCAGAGCGAGCTGCTTCGGTAAGCTTCAGCAATACATAATGTTCAGTTTCAAGTTTGGAAATTATAGTTCTTAACTTCTTTTTTGTTTAGCATGCTCGTTGTCAACCGATGTTTCTTCTGTCCACAATATTTATCACTCAATTATATACTTCATACCATGGAGTTGTCCAATCTAAAATCTAAACATGATGTTGAATAAGTATAACTTGATTCTGGATGTACAATTGTTTTATTAGCTTTAAAAGTTTTCCAGATGTAGCCAAAAATAAAGCCAAATGTTGATGATTGAGAGTTGCATACTTTAGGGATTTGATTTAATGCTATGAGTAACAGACTAAATCTGGGACTACAAGTTCCACTCGACACCTGTGTACTATTTGTCGTCCAACTAAACATGTTATAACGTCTTACCATAAAGGAAAACAGAATTCTGTTCCTAAGCTCATTTTCTACTAATGCCCAAGACATCATTTCTTGGTTTTGATAAGTTTGCTAAGTTAATTTATGATTTATCTATATACTTTTCTTGAACTTCTATTTGTTTTCCCTACGTGGTGTAAACATTAATATATCTGCTTTGTGGTGTTTAGATTTGGACTAGCACACTGGAACGAACAATTCTAACAGCAGGTCCGATCTCGGGATTTCCCAAGGTGAGTGTACAGCCTTTAAGTAACATGTTGTAGGCAACTGATGGAGCCACAAATTCAAGGTTGATCTAGTATAGTTAGTTTACAGTTCCTTACAATTTTGCTAGATACAATGGCGTGCACTGGATGAGATTTATGTTGGAGTGTGTGATGGAATGACTTATGATGAGATAAAGAAAAACATGCCAGAGGAATACGAGTATGTTGCATGCTATCTCTCCTTTCTTTATAGATGATGGAAAGAGTTGCATTGTTTTTGAAGGTTCACTAAACAAGAATTAATCAGTAAAATTCTGACTGTTAATGGCGGGCGGACTGGCGGCCTTATTCACTTCTAGATTTTTTTTGCATTTCTAATCAATGTTCTTATCTCCAGGGCGCGTGAAAAAGATAAGCTGAGGTATCGTTATCCTCGTGGAGAATCTTATTTAGATGTTATCCAAAGGTTTGTAGTTTACATTTCCAATGAGATGTGTTAACAATTTCATTATCATATTGTCCACCAGAATCTAACTTTCACCACCAACGCAGGCTGGAGCCTGTAATTATTGAACTTGAACGACAACGTGCACCTGTTGTGGTGATATCTCACCAAGTAATACACATATCCTCAGTTGCTTATATTGTTTCTAACTAGTTTTGGGTGCCGTTGTGGTTGTAAAAGTTATAAGCTCACTTATTCCTCTAATCCTTGCAGGCTGTCTTGAGAGCATTATATGCTTACTTTGCTGATAGGCCACTGAAAGAAATTCCACATATTGAGGTATTTGATTGAAACAACTTGCTATCGCTCCTGAAAAGTCTTTCTTGTATTGCATCTTCCTTGCATCCGGCATATTCGTAAGAAGTGTTTATCATGGAATGGTAGAAGTCCTACAGCCTTGTTATCCATATTTTTGTTTGCTTTAAAAGAAAATGCACTAATTCCATGAGAAATAATTCTGAGTTTTTAACTTTGAAGCTACTTATTGAGTTCCTGAGTCCTGACAGCTAGTTTCTGCTCAATTTCAGATGCCGCTTCATACTATTATAGAGATTCAAATGGGAGTTACAGGAGTCCAAGAGAAAAGATACAAGCTCATGGATTGAACGTTGTTACAGTGAATGTAACTTGAAAGTACTGGTAAATTGCTATATATTCTTTTACGTCATAGTTACCGTTGGTTAACCGAAGTAGCATTAGTTTAAATGCCTCAACTGTATCTATAATAAGGATTCAGCAATCCAATATACATACTGATTCCCTTCATTGTAATTTATACTGTCTTATAGCACAGAAAATGTGACTCACTCAATTTCATATTGATTACAACCTTCTGCAGCAAAAGAAAAAGTTCCTCAGTTTTCTGTGCCCTGCAGTCCTTATTTGTCATGATTCTGGTTTTGATTTAACATTTTGCCTTGATTTTCGACTAGAATGCGACCTTTCACCTTATTTGACTGGGTAACCCTTGTGTGGGTGGGGTTCCTGCCCTAGCTATGGAAGGTGAAGAATCTTGATGATAGGTGATGGTCAAGTGCATCAGAGTCTCACTGCCGCTGAGAGAGGTCACGAGCCACACAGCCTATATTAAGCCTAGTAATAATAAAAGGTAAACGAACCATTTAGCCTAAATTACATGCCAAGAAAATGAGTAGAAAGCCATTAATAAACAAGCACCAGTACCTCTGGAAAAGGCCTGGTTAGCTTCACATGGGAACCCTGAGCTTAGAATTGACCCTTCATGACTCTTACGGCATTTGGGTCCCTACTGCCATGAAGAAAGAACAAAAACACCTCCCCTAGATTTTCAAGATGAAGATTAATTTCAGGTTGTTTACCGTAAAGGCGTAAACTTGATCCCTCCGGTGAACTGTGTCATTGGCATCAATACTTTGCCCGTTGTGACCGGTATCGATTTCTTTTCTCCGGCCGTGATCTTATTTGTTCACTTCGGTGGAATCACATTAAGCACGCCCTTGATTTTCAATGCTAGAGGAGCCACCCCTAAGAAGTGAGAATCAAACCGTGAAAGAGAGAAATGGGGTTAGATTGGAGTGAAGATTTGTCAAGGTTCTCGGGATTGTAGTGCCAACAAGAAGCTCCCTCTCCATTAAACAATTAGCACATGAATCCAATAAAACCCCACCCATCCACCTCCTTTCTTTCTTTCTTCTTCTTCTTCTTTGCCGTCGCCTGCACGAGTCTACCAGGGACGGCATGAGTCCCACTCCTCCTCCCCTCGGATATAGGGATCTTCCTATTGACTTCAACCATACCCATTTCTTTATTCTTGTTTTTGCTGAAACACAGAGACCTGTTAGTCACCATTACACGCAATTGTGGGACGAAATTAAGCAACAATGTACGAAATCTACCATTTTCTATCCCATTACCAACGACTTTATCTTCATTTTCACGTCAACTTATATTAAACATTGCCAAATCCAATGCTAGATTTATCTTTAGTTTTATATTAATATAAGAATTTATACATTGTTTGAAGAATTAGAATGAGTTAAGTTCAATTATTCTTTGATGAGCAATGCATTGTACTAGTTTCTCTAAAGATTAAAATTAAGATTTAGGTGATTTTTTGGACGGGAAAAACGGTTTTTTTTTCTACGATTTATTTTATATGCTAATGATTAATTTTTTTTTAAAATTTTCATAGTTATATGAACAGCTTCAACATTCGAAATATGTGATCACCTCATACGTTGTAACAACTTAAAATTTACGGGTCTAATTGTTGGAAATAACTCCACTGATTAATTTACTGAAAAATACACAACACTAGTTAATTATATTCAAAAATTTGGGTAGCTCTACAATTTCCTACGTCAGTCATCTTTCATTCAAGACCGATCAAAGTAGTGTCAGTACTTATTCATATGATTGAGTGATTGACACACATTACACACAAGACTCTCTCCTTCCACCTCTCTTTCACACAAAATCTACACTCTTCAAAATCTCATCTCCCATCACTCCCTACCTCTTCACTCACTTCTCAAAACTGACTGAGACTCCATGATGTTCAGCTTCAACCCCACAGACACCCCAAACCAGAACACCACCACTACCGCCGCCACCAACCCCCTTAAGCACCTCTTCGACACCATCTTCTCCTACAACGGCAATGTCATGCTCGCTGCCTTGGTCTCCCTCCTCCTCGTCATTCTCTTCGTCCTCCTCCTCCACGTCTACGCCAAATGGTTCTTAGCTCAAGCCAACAACCGCCGCCGCGGCTCCATGGCCGTCTCCCGCCGCGTCCTCGGCCCCAACCGCTTCCAGCATTTCCACACCTTCACCTTCGACCCCATCACCAACGACCTCACCACCAATACTCCCAAGGGTCTTGACACCTCCACGATCGCCACCATTCCTCTGTTTGTGTACAATTCTCAAGAGGAGCATTTCCACCAGCAAATCGAGTGTGTCATTTGCCTTGCCCCATTTGAGGACGACGAAGTTGGCCGGAGCTTGCCCAAATGCGGCCACTGCTTTCACGTCGAGTGCATCGACATGTGGCTGCACTCGCACACCAGCTGTCCGATTTGCCGGGCTCCGGTAGTCTCACTGTCACAGTCTGATCAGCCCAAACCCGAGTGGTCGGGTCAGGAGTCTTCACCGGAAGCAGTAGTTATTGAAGTTTCCGATTCTGGGTATGTTGAGAATCATCATCATCATCATCACGACGTTGTTGAAGAAACTAGTACTAATTCTGTAGCAGATGAATCTTCATCTTCACCATTGATGGTGGGTTGTTCGTTGAAGAGGATGCTTAGCAGAAATAGACAAGAAATCAAGGTGTTCCCATCTACAAATGGGAATGATGCGAGTGTTTGAATCTGTAAACCATTTTGTATAGATATATCTTGCGAGAAATACAATCGAATCTATTTTTTTTTCGATGAGCAATACAATCGAAACTTTGTGTTTGAAGAAAATGAGTCGCATGCTTTTTCTTGGTGGGAATTATTGAGTTACAAATTGGTAGGTACATCAAAACTCATTTGACGTGACATTTTATGAATAGGTGTAGATCATATGGTAGAACAAGGATATCAAATTGTTTACTTAAGCTCTTATAATTCAATGAATCTCCGACACAATATCGGAGATTGTGTTTGAAAAGGATCATGGCTTCGGAGGCTCTAACGCCAAACGCAGTCAAGAGAAGTCGAGCATTCCGGAATTTCCCCAACTCAAGTTCATAACCGTTATTATATCTTCATCTCTATTACTATAATTGAAAACTTGATTTTAATGTCAACATTTTCATAAAAAAAAGTAAACTCTCTGTATTGTCCATGTAAAAATGTGATTTACCAAAAATAAAAAATATTAAGTAGGGTTAAAACTGTAAAAGATAAATCTTTTATAAAACTAGTACCCCACAAATACCATTTATATTAAACACAATTATAAAAAAAGATTATAGTTTAACAAAAAAATATTACAAATCTATTAATAAATAACTAATGTGATGCATGGATAAGATTTATAAACAACACGTGCATCAATAATTGTCTAACGCCACTTACGTGTCATAAACTTTATTTAGAAAAAAGTCTCAACGTTTAATGTCTTACTCTCATTCATTGGAATTCACTATATGCTTATCGTACTAGTCATAAATTTTGTTTGAAAATACTCTTGACTTTCATTTGCAACTTCATTTGCGGTTTAAAGAATGCATTGCTTAACGTACGAGTCATTAGTTTCTGGTTGAAAAGAATCTCGAGTTGAATTTCTAACTCATGTTCATTATGATTTTGCTTGTCATAATGTTTTTTTAACGAAAACGTCTTGGTTTTCATTTCCAATTCCAACACTAGTCTTCGCCTCTTCGGTTCATTACAGTTTTATCGTTCACTCATTGCCTAACGTATGTATCTTAAATTTTTGTTGAAAAAAATATGTCACGAGTTTCATTCGCTTACTACAATTTTTTAGTGTGGCGGTCCAGTTTGAAACTTCTAAATCTAATCCCGAATTGAGCTCTGTTCATTACTTACTCTCGAATTGAATGATTGTCCAACATGACATTAAAGCTACTCAAAATTGAAACTTTAGACTCATATTAGTCATATACCTGATATCATTTCCAATTCCCTTGTTTAACAAATGAACACTGTCGATTCCGATAAGCTTATATTTTCTGTCTCCATGCTTGAATCTTCTTTACCTCACTATGCATCCTTGAATTCTGGCTGAGGACAAATTGTACCCATATGAGAGCTTTGATCTGTGGGACAGTGACAATAATAGACAATGTAGAGACTCTTGTCTTTTGACTGGGAAGAGATCAGCTTAGCTTCTAGCCCTATTGTGACGTTAATGAAGAAATAAGGACAAGTGCTATTTCCTCACTAGCTAGTCGTCCCCATGTTTTCTGGTCAATGTTTTGGACCATTGCTTTCTGCATATATGTGAAGCAGAATGGTCGTGCTGCCTCTCTCTCTAAGTCTCTATATACACATCTCGCTGCCTATACTCAGTGTGCCTGGACTTGCTGGTCCTTCTTCATTCATTTCCGGCCTATTATATATGCATCTTGATCGATGTCCTTTGTTATATGGTCCTGTTATATATGCATTCAATCGTGCTATGTAATAATGTAACTATAGTCGCACATGCTAAACTGCTGCAGCACATCTCCCATTCTAAGTTTTTTTTTATGAAACGGAAATATATATTATACCAAAAAAAATTACAACAAATGAACACTCGGTGGTGGAATAAAATTTCTCACACTATGTTCAACCAACACTGTTAGTCACATGACTATCACAAAAGCAATAGACATAAGCCAATAATGCATAATCTTGAACCAATCAAATCTGATTCTATAAGTAGTCGATAACCTACTCACCGCTAATCTCAAGAAGAGAACTGCTCCAATAACATCACATACTAAAACCTCTGACATATTTGTAGATACAACCTTCTCATTACAGTAACACCTATAAAGAACCGACTTTTAAATAATTTTTAAAAATGACATACACCATAAACATGTTCACTCAACGACATAACCAAACCCCAGCATCCTAAACTCACACAAAGTGAGGGATGACAAAACCTCATCGATAAATGACACATAATACCGACACATAATACCGCATAAGAAGAACAATCATCGATAAATGACACATAATACCGCATTTCTAATACAATAGACTCTTTGGAGGAGTGCCCCCAAATATCAGAATGAATTAATTCAAAATGAAGAATACTTTTAGTAGAAGTACTAGGGGAATAAGTATATTGATGACTTGCCCAAAATACATGTCTCATAACGTAAAAAGACTCATCCACACTAATAAGCAAAGTTGGCATGAATTTTTTCATAACACTAAAAGATGTATGCCCTAAGCGACGATGCCATAACTAAACTTCACTTAGCTTGTCAGAAGTGGAGAGTAAAGCGGTCCGAGACTGTCCCCCGGGTTTTTCCCCCACATATGTCAGATCCAGATGAAATAACCGATCCCTCAGATACCCCCGACCAATTAACCCTCCGGTGAGAAGATCCTGAAATATCACATACATAGGAAGAAAGGTCACATAACACTTAGCATCAGTGTTCAATTGGGGAAAAATATCAAATGATGAGATAAAGCAGGTACATAGAGCACATTGTGAAGCTCTATTATGGGAGTAATACGAACATGCCCTTTCCCTCTCACAAGGAAGGCTTCACCATTAACATTAGTAACTGTAGGGTACTTGTGGAGGGGACAATACGGTAAAATAAGATTTGTCATAAGTCATATGATTAGACGCACCAGAATCAATAATCCATGTATCAAAACTAACAAAGTTAGAAATATTGAAAGCCATACCAATTTGACCACGACCAGCTATGGAGGCTGTAGGTGGTGATCCTCCTGATGTGTGATGATCATGTCCAACCACACCATAGATATATGGTTCCTGAACTAATTGAATAGCTGTTTTCTTCTTGGCACAATAATTAGGCCGCTTAGGCCTAAGGTGTGGATACAACTTCTAACAGGTCGCACGAGCATGGTTATTATCATGACAATAAGAGCAAGGAGGGCGGGGCTGATTCCAAAGCCTGTGGTGGTCCTTGTTGATGAAGTGGAGCTGAAGTTGCTTGCAGAAGGAGTGGTGCTGGAGATCTAACATGAATAGTAAGGCTGGAAACGACAGCCGGTGCCTGAAGAAGACTCTCATGCTGAGACTTATCCTTACGGATATAGGTAAAAGCGGTGATTAGGCTATGGGGTTCGGTCTTTCTGAGCAATTCGCCTTTCGCATTGTTATGCTTTGCATCAAGACTTTTCAGGAAATAGTGAACTCGTTTAAGCTCCTTCTCTTTTTGGTACCAAACAATATCCTCATGATTTTTGATCAGGCAAGAATGTTTCGCATCAATCTCAGCCCAAATATTCTTCAGTTTGGTGAAATAGTGCACCACCAGTTGCCCATCATGTTGTATTGCCAAAGCGGTGCACATTAACTCATGAACCTGTATGAAATCAGAGTCATTAGTATATAAGCCTTCCAGTGTCTCCCATATTACCTGCGCATTGGCACATGCTTCCACCAGATCAACTATGTCGTCATTCATAGCTTTCCACAAGACAGACATGACAAGACCATCGTCGTCATCCCATTTATTGTAGGCAAAAATATCATCATAACTAGGAGCCTTAGTGACTCCGGTGACATGCCCTATCTTGTGCATGCCTCCAAGATGAGCGGCCATAAGTCACTTTTATTTACGGAAATTGGTCCCATTGAGTTTGGCGTCCCCAAATGAACCACTGTCAGAACCCTTGACAGATACTTCAAATGTCTAAACATCAGGGATCTGAGAAATTTCTACTTCGTATCTAGAACCCATTGAAAAATAATTTAAAAATCAGGAATTATGCAGCAAAATCACAAAAATTTGATAAAAAATCTGTCTTCGGTGCACCTGCACTGTCGGTGGACTTGCACTGACAGCCAAGGCTTTTGAATTTGGGCTGAGCCGGGTCGGGTCGAATATGGCCGGGTCGGATCAGGTCAAATCTGGGCCGGGCCGGATCGATTGAAACCAGGTCGGGTGGTGCGGAGAGTAGCCGAAAGAGCCGAAAAAACGGGCGGAGGAGCAACGTGGAAGGGCAGCAGAAACAACGCCGAGAGGATGGCAGAAGCAGCGCCGGAGGAGCGACATCGGAGGGCAGCAACGCCGGGTTTAGAGGCGGAGGGCAGTAGCAACAAGGCCGTAGGAGTGCTACGGCAACATCGGAGGGTAGTGGCAGTACAGAGGAGTGACGGCGACGTCGGGGACCGTCGGAGGACAGCGGTGACTTAGAGGCACAGACCGGAGCCAGACGGGAGGAGACGGAGGGCAGCGGCTGGAAAAAAAAAGAAAAAAAACCAGGAAAAAAATGGAGCAATATAAAGAGAAAAGAAAAAATGGCTCTTATACCAAGTTGAATTAAACTGATATCTATTTTCATACACGGATTGACCCTATATATAATCTAAAGACCATACATCACGTATCTGATTCACGCTAACACTTTAGACCTAGTAAACCTTTGAGGATACGATCATATCAAAAAGGAAAAAAAATTATACCTAACTATACATGCACGCACAAGAGAGCTTCATAGTGCAATTTCATTTCCACGCTCATCGGCACATGTTTTATGCTGAAGTTTTACCTCCATCTACTATTTTGCTCATCTGTGTATATTCGTATAAAGCAATTTTGGCCATGTTGAGTGAAATTTTATTGTTGAGATAAATTAACCAAACCATCCATTAGCAACCCTAGCTAGATCGTTAAATTTGAAAATGTTACTAAACCTACTCATTCGCTTTCATTCTTCCCTGCTCACTCTATGCAACTGCAACATAAAAAAGCTTTACTTGTGTTTGTCTGCACAAAAGTGTACAAATTAAGATGAATGTCGTGCCCATAGTCGACCTATATTGAAGATAAGAGAAATGAATGAACTGTAAGGGAACAAATTTAAGTGAGAAAACTCTTCTTCTGCCATACATTATATCAATTCCTAGTGTGGATGCTTCCAACAGTAGACACGCAGAAATTAATGGGGTAACTTTGTAGACGCAATTTCGTTGTCCTTACAAGCTTTGGTGGATAATTTTCACATGCAATGACAAAATAATGGACGTATAAAAAAAAAGACAAAATAATGGAGCAAACAAATTCGATATTTCTGACCTTCGTCTACCTATGAGTTCCTAATTAATAAACTTGTCTGATCCCGGTCTTGTTGCCCTCTCCATCATTGTTCTTTTCTTCATCACTGCAATGTTGTTTTCTCTCGATCAACCATCGTCTGATACCAAAAATTTCATTCATAAGCCAGTGTTCTTTTTGTTTGTTACTTGGGTATTAGATTGAGTTTACACTGTTCATTTATATTGGGCCGTTTACGTTTCAGCTGGCCCAATACATAATGATTGAACATGAAAAAAGAGAAAATTATTTATAAAACTGGTCCCGGCGGGGCTCGAACCCGCGACCTTCGGCTCATAAGACCAACGCTCTAACCAACTGAGCTACGGGACCTCTTTGATACTAATTCCATATTCTTTCTATTAATTAAATACAAGCCGATGGCATACTTTGCAGTTCACTCTGACTCTATAATTCTTATAGTAGTAGAACTGAAATTTAAAACATGATAATGCTTAGCAAGAGTTTCCAAGTGACACGACCATCTAGTTGCTTAGCCAAAAGAGATGAACAAACACGAAACTGATTCAATCTCCACTAAGAAAAGTAGAAACCATATATCCAATATCTATATTTTGGCTGCCAATGTCGTTGCATGTCTTTTATTAAAGTAGTACGTGCTTTCGTTAATTGGAGATGACAAGGAATTGCAGAAACTATAATAGCGAGCGATCAATGGTGCATGGTTAAAGTCCTACAGCTAAGAGCTCAAGGACCTTTTTTTTTGTTGTTGCTTGAGAGATAGTGTTATAGTGCGTGAAGCAATTATATTAGTGTTGTCTAGAATACTACCTTGTATCTTAGTGCAACTCTGCTCTGCACTTTTGATCAATTACTTTCAGTAAACCATTACTGGCTTATCCAATGTCCCATTCACCCTGTCTGTTACCCGGTGATCACAAAATTCTGGTCATTTGGTTCCAATGAACACATATAGTCAGCTCCTATATTCCCCCAGAATCAGCAAGAAAGATTCATTAGATAGGAAAGCAAAGTTTACAATGATGCTCTTTGAACTATATTTACTCGCCATTTATCACATGTCTAGGAATCATGGTTCTAATGTGTGCGAATTAATCACAGCTCTGATCCTAAACACGAATTTTTGAGATGCTATCGATCAGCACAATTTTGGTCACAGAAGGATCCAACAGAGTCTGCAATGTCAACAATGTGCTCGCTAGTACCTATTTACTATTTCGGAATATACATTTCATCACATTTGCACATTTCACTACATTGCCGGGCAACAATGCTCCACTGAAGTTTATTAGAAAAACAATGAAATCATGTTCTAGGCCCAAAGGGCAAGGATGGACATGGAGATAGAGCCAAGAACAAGGGCGATGAATGAAGTTTTCCTCAACCATGAATTAGAGGTCATCATCTTGTTGTGGAAGAAATCAAGAGATATAAGATCGACAAGAGCCATGTAAATGAGAATACCCGAGGAGAAAGACCCCAACAATCCCTCCATGATCAAGGCGTTAGGGCTACTGTCGTCGTAACCTGTCAACGAGAATAAGATCATCCCCAGAACAATCCCCATTGGAGTAGTCACTGCAAACATGAAGCACATGTAGGCCGTTGTTCCAAAGGTGAACCCTGCCTGCAATACATACAAGAAAAAACATTGTTCTTTCATTAATCCTTCTCTACTTTCAGGCTTCGTACTTCTACTTTATGCACCTTTCGAGTGCGTCATACAATTGCTCGTCTTTTTTAGCATTGTGGCAAACAAAATATAAATTAATCTCTTCTATAAAGATTTCATTGTTCATAGAGAACAGGATTCTCCCTAAACAACTACTCAAGCAACAAATCATTCTCTTCTCCAAGGTAAAACAGCCCGAATCAGATACAAACCCTCCTCAAGTGAACAGGATCAGTTAAAAGCAGCACCATTGAACAAATATGTAGAACTATTTACGATTAAACACATATATTCACACGATCGATAAGCCAATCTTGTTCTTCTGAAAACAGAACCAATGCCAAAACTAAACGAAATGGAAACTAAATCCTGATTTTAGTAATTAAGAGTAAACAAAAGTTGCAACCATTATACTCAATATTGCCAATTTCAAAACCTATGAACAAAATTAATTGAAAAACTCCCATTGATCAAACTCGCAATCTTGCACTTATTAAGCTTGTTAATCGAATCTTATTCTCTACCTTAATTTGTGGTACGAAGCTAAACCCGTGATATAGTCAGTAAACAATTTCGTGTACGAGTCTAATATATATGCCTGTAGTAATGGAATACCAGACTTTAATCTATCTAATCAAGCAATATAAACAACTTGATGAAGGAAATTCAGGAATCAACTTAGTAAATGTAACTAAAATATAAATAAAAATCTAAGTAAGAAATAAATTTACCTGAGCAATGCAGCCACCGAGGCCCATGCCCTCGAAAATCTGATGAAACGCAAGCGCAGCCACCAATGGTCGTATGGTGCATTGATTCTGAGACATCCCCATCGTCACTCCTATAATCACAGAGTGAAATATTATCCCTATCTCCAAAACCTGTGACACCAATCTCTGCTTCATTCGGATCATCATCTCCTCCTGGCTATGGTTATGGCCACTACTAACTGCACCTTCAACTTTCAACTCGATCGCCGACGCCTTCTTGGTCTGCAGCTCCTCCGTGGTGGCCACCGGGAGGACCTCGTACTGGCCGTGGGAGTGAGCAGTGTGGCTCTCCATGTGGGCACTGGCAGTGAGGTCGACGAGGAGTGCAGCGATGGCGCCGATCATGGTAACGAGGCCGGAGAAGGGGTAGTCCTTCCAGGGGTGGCGGGAGGCGACTTGGCAGTCGGAGAGGGCGGCGAAAGCGTCGGGGAGGACGTGGACGAGGGAAGTGGAAAGGATGACGCCGGCGGCGAAGCACTTGATTAAGAGAGTTGCGCGGTCGTAGGCGGGCTTGCCTTGGAAGTGACGTGCGAGGAGGACGGGGGAGGTGATGCCGACGACGCTGGTGATGAAGATGACGGCAATGGAGATGAGCTTCAGCTGCGCCGCCGCGTGGCCGTCTCGGCACGCGAGGGTTCGGGCGGTGTCGGAACCGCACGCGGCCATGTGGGGGGAGGGGGGGTGTGAGTCGAAGGTTACACACTTGGGATGATAGAGAGAGAGAGAGAGAGAGACAGAGAGAGAGAGAGAGAGTGTGTGTGTGTGTTGGGTTTGGCTTGGTTTCGTGGACTTGTTGTGTTCTGAGAGAGGAAGAAGTTGAGAGAGAGAGAGAGAGAGAGAGAGAGAGAGAGAGAGAGAGAGAGAGAGAGGAGGAGGATTGAGTGGTGCGGATTACACCGGAGAAGAGTCTTCCCCGGTTAATAGCGTGGGCCAGATATTAGGTTTTGTTACGATCTCCGGAATTAATACATCATTCTGATTCAATGTCTTTACATTTATGTAACCAAAAAAAAATGTCGTTAAAATTTTCATTTATTAAAAGGTAAGTTATTTATTTCCGAGATGAATAATCTCCGAATTTATACATTACATGAGTTCAGTCCCGTTCACACGGTCAGTAGTTGACTATGGAATCAATGCTCAACCACTATTGGATGTAAATCCAAGGGTGAGGAGAATCTTTTTTAAAATTGAGTTATTTTGTTTTCAACCCTTAGATTTACATCTAATAGTGGTTGAGAGATTGTACATGAGTTACATCACCTTACAGGGGCAGATAGCCAAATAGTGTAGTAGGCTATTTGGGTCGACGAAAATTTAGTTAAAAAGATATGTGAAATTAAAACAAAATTGGTTTAAGGGTCCTTGGTTTAATTGGCAATCTGGCCAACTCTCTTCCGGCATTACATCATTCGGATGCCGTTACATATCCGGTCGATCATAAATATGAGTCAAATCATACATATACCAGAAAATAATGTAATAAATAGTTTATACAAGTCCACCTTATCCTTTGCAAAATGTCCACAATGCATGGTAAACATACACGGAGGTTCTGAGATTTTTTCATGTGCAATCATCTATTCCATGTGGCGCTAACCTCCATTTGAGCATCACGTCATTAGTATCTGAGTGATGAAGCATACTAGCTAGATGCACCTAATAAATCTTTATATAGTTCACCTGGGTTTCAGAGCTTGAAAGTTGAGTGGAGTGATGACATTGTAGCTATTGCATACCTGTGATTTCCCATTTCTTGTCAAGTGTGATGTGTGTGTATCTCCACTTGGACCACTATTGCAATTCAGTTTAACAAAAGAGAGATTATGTCGTCAAGAAGGACATGTTAATATGTTATCATCCAAAAAAAATATTTGAAATGTTCCCCTTCGTGAGAGTAGCGGCGCTCTATCCTAAGGTTTGCCGAGCGCTCTCTCCTAGAGTCCCTATGTTTCCTCTTTAAATTCGGTGGTCCTCTATTTCTTTTGTCGCCCGTCTTTATGAGGTCTTGTTGGTACAGATCTAGGCAAGGGCAGCGTTTTGGTGCGGAGGTGCAACTTGGGTCTTGCCTGGGGTGTGTTGACTGTTGTGGTGTCTGGAATGTGAATGTCAACGGCGAGCCAAGAGTGGATTGGATCTGTTGCTGGTAGGGTTGTTAATCAGTTCCAGTTTCTTAAAGAACTATTGGAACCAAATCAATTAAGAGGAGTTCAGTTGAAAAAATAATTATGCACTTTTCACTAGATCTGAACCGTATAAATAATAAATGTTTGGTTCAGTTCCTTATTTGAAATTCATCAAGAACCGTTAGATCTCAAGCTTTATTCTTGGCCTTTAAATTTTTGTGTTTAGGTGATGAATTATACTAGTATACTACGCGGCCGCACAAGACCTTAGCTTCTCGTTCTCGTTCCAGACCTTGACTTCTCGTTCCATTCCCAATTTCTGGTCTTGTGCCTCAGTGCCTCGGTGGCTCGCCAACGAAAGCTATTCATCATCATCATCCCTTCTTGTTCTAGACCCAAGCAACCTACATCGGTTGAGTTTGGCCTAAATTATGAGCTTAAATTCTCAAATAATTTAATCAAGGTGTTTGATTAATTAACTTATTTCTTAAGTTCATGAACTCCAATACAACTTTTAAACAAATTATGAAATCTACAAAATGAAGCTTTTAGAACCTGCTGATTAAATCTACAAATGCATATTTTTCCAATTGCACCTCGGGGCCAATCTGGGCCATCATCATCTCCCAATTTCTGGTCCTGGGCCTCAACTTCTCTATTCTCATTCGGATCGGACCCAAGCAGTTCAATTCTCAACCTACATCATCATCTCTCTTCTTCCACCATCAAGCACTTCAATTCTCAGGTATGATTCAAATTGCTCTTGCTATTCTTCTTTGTATTGGATTTGGGTTCCATGTGTTTCCTCTTTACGAATTTACTGATTCACATCTCAATCTACTAGTCTTTTATGATACTGATTCACTTCTCTCTCTTTTAACAACAAGAACAATTGAATACAAAATTTAGTCTCTAATTGATTGAATCTGGATTGATTTTGAGATAAGACTCCATAAGTTTATTACCTCATACATACAACCATTCAATTCAATTGATCTGCAACTTAGATATCAATTTTCACATATTCCTTGCAGGTAGTCGATGTTTGGATAAGAGAGAAACTGAAATAACCATTTACGAATCAGAACTGTAACAGTTCCTAATGGTTTGGTTCCTTACAGTTCCTACTTTCAAAAACACAAAATCCGAAAAAGTTCACAATTTAGTTCATGGTTCAGGTTATTTTTAGTGGTTTTGGAACCGTTAACAACCTTAGTTGTTGGTGGAGATCGAGTGGAGCTGTGCAAGAAGGAGACTCTACCTCTCCAAGGATCTTGGTGGTGATGATGCTGGCACGGAGCATGAACAGCTGGCCACCTAAATCGTCGTCTAGTGATCCGACACGGTGGTCAATTGGTCATGTGATTAGGCCCAGGGGAATTTCCCGTTAAGGGAATTCGGTTAGGGGCTACCGAAAAAGAACGCCGCGTTTGTTCGTATGTGCATCGTAATAAAGAAAATTAAACCCATTCCTTTCGAACCCGGCCCCCTAGAATTTCCTTTCCGGCACCTGGACACTCGCCCATGCGGCTGAGGTTACGAAGTAAGCTGCAATTGGAATAGAAGCTTCTGAAGTGACTCGATCAGGAGCTATTTGAGGCGGATTTTCTGGTTATGGGCCCGTGCAGCATTTCCACGATATCGTTATGATCAATTAATGGGACTTGGCCTTTTAGGCCTCAATTCAATCCTGGACTAAGCTATATATGCTTGGAAGTCAAGTTCTGGCTCGGGATCAGGCCTGCAAGCCTGACTTTGGTGGTGTTTACTAGTGCACTGGGGACACTCTATATGGATATTTAATCTCTATAAATATGCTATGAGGAAGTCTGAACGGGCTTGTACCACAATCGCCTGCTAGTCAAATATCTGATTTAGATCTATTAATAAATAAAATACTGTTCCGGGAGAATTACTATTCTACCCTTGTGTGTGTCTTAGCCTAATAGGTTTCCTGTTAGGAGATAGATTAGCATCTCCGTAATAGATTAGGACTCCGAATCTTACGGGATTGTGGTTTTGTAATGCCTATATATAGGCCCCCATATCATTCAATAATACACAATTATTTCATCCTGAAACACGTTATCAGCACGTTGCTCTAAAACCCTGAACTTTTAGAGCCCTATTTTTTTTTCTCTCTCTCTCCTCCGCCGGCCGCCGTCGATTCCAAGCTCCGGCATCTCCTCGCCGGCGCACCTCCTGCAGCCGCCGCACCGCAGCCCCCCCCCCCGCAGCCCCTGCCCGCAAGCCCTGCATGCAGCCCCGCAACCCCTGCGTGCTGCCCCTGCAGCCCCGCGCGCAGCCCCTGCGTGCTGCCCCCGCAGCCCCGCGCGCAGCCCCTGCGTGCTGCCCCCGCAGCCCCTGCGTGCTGCCCCCGCAGCCCCGCGCACAGCCCCTGCATGCTGCCCCCGCAGCCCCGCGCGCAGCCCCTGCATGCTACCCCCGCAGCCCCGCACGCTGCCCTGCCCTGCAGCCCCGCACGCTGCCCTGCCCTGCAGCCCCCGCAACGCAGCCCTGCACGCACGCATGCTGCCCCGCACGCAGCCCTGCACGCACCCCTGCAGCCCCCCCTGCCCCTGCACGCAGCCTCCGCAGCCCCGCAGGGTATCCTCCGCATTCGCTCCGCAAAAACATCTTTTTGCCCCGAAAAACCCCGCATCAGAGGATTCAAAATTGCTCATCCCGCATATATACGCAATGAAAGCGAACTGCACAAGCAAACTCTTCGCTCAAGAGAAGCTACTCCCGTCTTCTCTACCCTTTTGGGCCTTTAAACTATTTCTCTTTTTTCCTTTTTATTTTCCTATTGCTTATTAAATCGTTTATTTGCACGTTTTCGTTTTCTAACTATGTTTCACGTGCTTGCATAGGAAAAGTGATCACTCGTCGTACTATGGTGATGACATTCATGCCGAGATGGATGATACTTTTGTCATCTACATACGATTTTGATCGTACCATCCCAACATTTTATGTCATCGGACGAAGATCGAAAAGGAATTCAACAAGCAACTTCATGCATGACGATCGATTTGCAGAGCAATTTACTTATATGCGGTCTATTTGGCAGACCAACAAGTATGTTTTTCTTAAAGTTGCTGCTTTTGAAGATATATATATAAATTATCGGGCGTTATTAGCCTTTTTTTTTCATGTCTTCTTTTCCGGCCTTTCTTATAACGCCGATGAGACCAAAGAGGGATATGATTCCCCTCTTGGTCGACGTTTTTCGTGTGACGGTCCTGGGGGAGTCACGTTATTATTTAAAAAGGAAGATATCGATTTCGTGTGGTCGCCTGAGTGCACCGCTGTTTTGGGTGCGATCATGAGAATCGCCGATATGCATCGATTATTTTGTGACCATATACATCACAACCCTTCTAATTCCGGTTACATACTTGAATATTTCGATTATTCGAAACCTATCCAACCCTCGTTTCTTATGGATGCGTCGCCATCGCGACTGTTATTTGAATGCTTGAGTTTTCTTAAACTCATGCCTATAAACGATAATCCCAAGGTCTACGTACTCATTTATTTGAGTTGATTCATTACTCTGATGCAGCACTATTTGCTGACAAAAGATCCCAAAAATAAAGAATTCTATGGGACACACTTAAAGTGATTTAATGAACGTCTATGACGTTGTATTATCAGAGTTGACCTTGATGCATACTCCACATCCAAGAAACGCATGCCCTTTTTGGCACCTGTATCTATTTCTTGAGGGAATTTTGGAGATGGAAAAGTAACATTCTTCCATTCTCAAGTAAGCAAACATTTTTGAGCCTCAGGCTAAAGCTCCGCCCGATCCGATATGCAAGATTTTGTTGCTACGGACTTTTGATTAGTCAATCTATTTTGACTATGTTTTCTGCTTACTATTTTTCAAGTATGACGTTGGCATTGCCATGTTTCTTGTTCGACTTTAGCTTAAGTCGTCTATTGGAATTGGAAGTTTGGTTGTGTTGTATTAAATATTGGCATATTCTATAAAATTTCTCGTCTTTCTTGGACTTGTGAGAATTTTATTTGCCTTGGCTTAGCATGCATGGTCAACGTTTACAACTCACGTGGTTTTTAAATTGGCCGCTTTTGGGTTACATGGGACCCCAATAGCACTACATTGTGATTTTGGACTTTGAAATTTGGAAAACGGACCTCGGAACGTCAAAATTGACGTCGTTTTTCCCGGTTATTGTTCCGGCGTTTCCGGAACGTTTTTTTGACGTTTTACCGGCGTATTCACCGCCTTCCGGCCATATTCCGGCGTTTCCGGCACCGCCATCCTGTTCCGGACGGCGTTCCCTGTCGGACCTGAAGTTACGGCCTCCATACCGGCCGGATTTCCGGCACTCGGTGCCGCCGGCTTCCGACGAGTTTTTCCGACGATTTTTTTTTCCGTCGTTTCTCGTCATGTTTTCCGCATATTTCAGCAGTTCTTGCTGCCAAGTTTTCCTTGTCCAAATTTCACCCGGTTTTGAGTTATATTGACATGGTTTTCCGGTTAATTTTCCGGTTTTCTCCAAGTCGTTTCATAGCTCAAATGATTTTATTATTATTGGTGACCACCCGCACCAATTGGATGGTTTTTACAACCCAGATCGTTTGGTATTCAACTGCTCCAATACAATGTTTTTCCAACTCTTGAGTTGAAGAATGTAGTTCTATTGCCATGTGATACATTCGATGGGATTGCCATTTGTTTCAATCCCCTCTCTTACAATATCCTACGGCGTATTGTGTAGAGAAGTTCACCGCGTTGTTGACTCTCTTAATCTTCATTTTGAGAATGTCCCGTCGTGAAATCGAGTGTCTTGCTAATTGCGTAACCACCCACACTGTCCTACGGCGCAGGTAGTTGTTTTACGGATCTCGTGCGGAGATTGTGTTCTATATCTTCGTGCCTTGCTAAGTTTTAAAGGCCATACATGCCAATGATGGATTTCCATCTTGATATTTGTGTTAAGAATGGAGAGGAATAAATCTGTCAGATTTCATTGACAGTATCTTTTTCAAGCTTCGACAGTAGCTTTGTTAGCATGCAGACATCGTTTTGCTTGCGTGCAGCAGTAGCTTTATGTAACTCAAGATTCTTTGAATCATGGGTTCGGTTTTACTGTCTTCTCGATTTTGACATGATCGTTTTTTGGTCATTTTGAACAAGATATGATAATTCGAGTTCTTTGAAATTCACATTATCATCTATTTTTCATGTTCACGAAGCGATTGGAGGACCACCTCACCCATGCTCCACACGGTGAGGCCGAGCCTGCCTATTTCGGAGGCTCCATGGCATTAAGGCCGTCGGTGGCGGCATCCCCTCCTTCACAGGAGCTTGTGATGCCTCCCGTGTCTTCTAATGCCTCCATGACAATCTCTGATGCCAATCGCTCATTTTGCAAAGCTTGTTCTTTTGCTAGATTTCAAGGAAGTCCTTATTTGCTAAGGCTCCAACCGAGAACATTCCATTCTTACAAAGTATTTAAGGTGACATTAGTGGACCCTATCCAACCGAATACCGACATTTTTTGGTATTTTTATGCTATAGGTTAAGAGCATCGACGCGTTGGTCACACGTCGCTTTGCTTTCCACAAGAAACGCTGCATTCGCTAAAGTTTTTAGCTATGATCATCATCCTAAGGGCTCACCACCCTTCCTATCCTCTCAAATCTATTTGATTGGATATCGTTGGAGAGTTCACCTCCACGACTTTGATGATTTCGTTTTGCATATCTACGGGGATCGTCGTTGAACATATTATTCCTCATGTCCATTCACTGCACGATCTAGCAGAGCTCGGACTTGGTTATGGGTACTAACCTGCCGATTTTGGCATGGAGATATGTAATGATTTTGCATGCAGCAACACTTATTCGTTTCAGACCCACAACTTGCCAAGCGTTTAGTGCGTACCAGATGGTCACTGGATACAGTCCCAACGTTCTTTTCACTAACGCCTATTTGGTTAAAGTTATTTATGTGCCCCTATTGTAGTTATCTCAATGGGTCTACTTGAAACGATTAAGTATTCTGGTTGGTTATGATTTATGAATCACCAACACTTGTCCGCTATTTCCAATCTACAACCGTTGATCTCTATTCTACCCTTATGTGTGTCTTAGCCTAATAGGTTTCCTATGCAATGTTCTGAAAAGTAGGTATCAGCGAACCGTAAAATGTTCTGAAAAGTAGACACCCGTGGCTTTCCAGTGACATAAGTTTCACAACCTCATCCAATCGGAGCAGTTCACAATGCTCTGTCGAAGTTGACTGACTTGCAAATTTCCGGACAGGACTGTCCTACTTTGCTAAAACGGCCATAACTCACTCAATATGATAACTATGAACGAATGGTTGATGTCCATGGAAAGTATACACATAGGCCTTTCCAACGGTACCAATTTCACCATATTTCATCGAGCGAGCTGTCCTGTAGGTCTCGTTGAAGTTGACCTACGAAACTGGACAGATTCTGATTTGTCACATTTAATGTGTCTTTCGCGAAGAGAATGGGGGAATGGACCAATGAAGGACTGATTTTGGTCCAAGACGGAACCGTACGCATCCTTTACGCTACCAGTGTCGACTGCTACACCAAGGCGTACGTTGATGTTGCTGGAGCTGCTGGCGGCATTGGTGTGGATAGGATTTGTGTTGGTTCACTAAGTGTAGAACTAAACCCATGTCAAAGAAGCAATGCAAGTCCAATGACAATGCATAGGCGCATAGCTAATCACGTCATAATGAAAGCAATAATGTCCCAATAACACTAACATGTATGAATGTATAGCTCATTGAATCTCTTCATCATCTATACTTAGACGGAATAGAGAATCAAGAATTAGCTTCATATGAACACATATGGGTATGAGTTCTTGCAACCGATTGTACTACGTTCTCTCGAACGTCGCAATCTGATTACGTAAGCTCTCCGTGGTCTGGAGGCATTTAAAGTCCCTCGGGCACTCTCATATCTGCGTCAAGATCCCTTTACAGATATGCAATGACCACTATCATATGCTGCAAATCAGTTTTCATGGACACTACTACTGATCAAGTAGCGGAAAACAATTATGTCCATAACGAGAGAATATAACTCATCGTAGTCAATACTAGGATAATGAGACAATATTTGCGCCATAAGTCCTGCGTATATCGCATGACTTCATCTTTCTCATTACACTTACGAACAACGACCAACATAACAAGTCTAGTTCAGCCTGTATTGATTCTTTCTACTTCGGTCAAGTTGCTCATCGTTGATGCTTTACAACGGAATAAGAGCATAAGCGAATACATCATCAATCATGGGAGATCAATACATTAAACACACGCGCGCGCTGTATACGATCAATTCGTGAGATTTCTATTCTTCTCTAACATCAACAAAAGGAGTCTGTAGCGTCCCACAGAAACTTAGTTGATACACATGTTTCGAGAATATCTCTTGATGATGGGCGAAATACTTGTGCCTACGCACTTCGCTTCTTTCTAGTTTTGATTCTAGAGAATAATGGTCTCCCCCTTATCTAGGCAGGATCCAAGACCGAAGCTATGACCCTTACTAGTCCATCTTTGCGTTTGCCGCCCTTGTTTTGTGGTGCAATGCCACGGGCGCCGACAACAGCACAGCGTACGATGGTGCTATCGCCGGCTTCCTTCCCACTGTCAGGGATGGTGCCAACAGTGCTAGGACCAGGTCATATGAAATTCTCTCATATTCTGAGAGTTCCAACCTTACCGGCACATCACAGCATTTATGTGCGATCTCGTCACTTTCGCAATATCGGTAAAGTCATTAAGCATCGAATCTTTGACTTTCTGGAGGTCGATAATGCGTTGCACATTTGCTCACTTTGAGTAGTGCGGGATCTTAATGAGACATAGTGCCACACCACGTCAATTCCTGGCGTTAAAACCAGAATGGGAGCATTCCATATCTCCCCCTAACGACGGGAAATATGTCTCATCAAAGTGACCGTCTGCTAATATCGCAGGATAGAGATCAACGGTTGTAGATTGGAAATAGCGGACAAGTGTTGGTGATTCATAAATCATAACCAACCAGAATACTTAATCGTTTCAAGTAGACCCATTGAGATAACTACAATAGAGGCACATAAATAACTTTAACCAAATAGGTGTTAGTGAAAAGAACGTTGGGATCGTATCCAGTGACCATCTGGTACGCACTAAACACTTGGCAAGTTGTGGGTCTGAAACGAATAAGTGTTGCTGCATGCAACATCATTACATATCCCCATGCAAAAATCGGCAGGTTAGTACCCATAACCAAGTCCGAGCTCTGCTAGATCGTGCGGTGAATGAACATGAGGAATAATATGTTCAACGACGATCCTAGTAGATATGTAAAACGAAATCATCAAAGTCGTGGAGGTGAACTCTCCAATGGTATCCATTCAAATAGATTTGAGAGGATATGAAGGGTGGTGAGCCCTTAGTATGATGATCATAGCTAAAAACTTTAGCGAATGCAGCGTTTCTTGTGGAAAGCAAAGCGACGTGTGACCAACGCGTCGATGTTCTTAACCTATACCATAAAAATACCGAAAAATGTCCGTATTCGGTTGGATAGGGTCCACTAATGTCACCTTAAATACTTTGTAAGAATGGAATGTTCTCGGTTGGAGCCTTAGCAAATAAGGACTTCCTTGAAATCTAGCAAAAGAACAAGCTTTGCAAAATGAGCGATTGGCATCAGAGATTGTCATGGAGGCATTAGAAGACACGGGAGGCATCACAAGCTCCTGTGAAGGAGGGGATGCCGCCACCGACGGCCTTAATGCCATGGAGCCGCCGAAATAGGCAGGCTCGGCCTCACCGTGTGGAGCATGGGTGAGGTGGTCCTCCAATCGCTTCGTGAACATGAAAAATAGATGATAATGTGAATTTCAAAGAACTCGAATCATCATATCTTGTTCAAAATGACCAAAAAACGATCATGTCAAAACCGAGAAGACAGTAAAACCGAACCCATGATTCAAAGAATCTTGAGTTACATAAAGCTACTGCTGCAGGCAAGCAAAACGATGTCTACAGGCTAACAAAGCTACTGTCGAAGCTTGAAAAAGATACTGTCAATGAAATCTGACAGATTTATTCCTCTCCATTCTTAACACAAATATCAAGATGAAAATCCATCATTGGCATGTATGGCCTTTAAAAAATCCATCATTGTTTACTTGGGTACATTTGTTCGATTGAGAGTTTTTGATCTTAATTCATTTTTTGCTTCGATAATAAGCGTGATGGATAATGATTGTAAGCTAATAAATAGGAATGAAATTCTCGTTAAAGAAAACATATCGAAAAGAATAATAATGAGTCTTCTTAAGGATAACACTGGAATTAACCAAAAAAATAAAAATAAAGCATAACACTGGAATACTTATAGAGAGGATCCTAAGTTTAGGGCTGCAAAACACAATTGCAAATAAGCCTTTTAAGACGTGATAACCATTTGACTTTCAGATTCAGTGGGCTTATTAAAAAGCCCAATGGATTTTGTATCAACCCAAACTAAGTGCTGGACTCGTGTTACAGGTAATAAAATCTTGCCTTATTGTCAACGTCAAGCTATGATTTTTTTTTCTCAAGAAAAAAGTCAAGCCATGATTGATCGATGATAGCACCAGCAAAACTCAAAGTTTTGATTAACCCATGAGTCCATGACAATCGAAAATGGAAGAAATTCTATCAAAGAATAGCGACATGGCAGCCCAGTTCTACCATAAACTCATAGATATCAACCAGTAGCTTTAGTAGCTACAAGGCGGCGCCAAGTTCTAAATTTCTAATGGTTCTAATATGATCGTACTATGAAATTTCCGCGGCAAGTTTTTCAAAGGACACTAATATATCAACGAAGCTACAATAGTCGCAGTGGACTCTGAGATCCCAAGCGTGCTCTCGAGTCTCGAAGACTTGTCTGAGAGGGGGAAAATCTAGAAGAGAAGCTAGAGAGGGTTCAGACTTCAGACTGATCGACCTCGGCATGCAATTTATGTATGAACACGGTTAAGAGTCTTTTCAAATTAGCAGTACAGCTTAGTCATGTTCAAGGTGATCCAAGCTAGAAAGACTACAACTCCATAACGTTCGCTCAACCAACTCGATCAACTAATAAATCTGAGGATACACACACACACACAAACACACACACACACACACACACACACACACACACATATATATATAAATATATATATAAGGCCCTAGGGATCCCTATTTTTAGTTAAAAAAAATGATAGCTCATTCACCAACTTTTCGATTACATTTTCACATCTTCACCGTTCAACTTTTAAAGTCTAATGTGTAAATTACCTCTGTAAAATTTCAGTCAAAATGGTTATCGTTAAGGTATCAAACTTGGTGAAAACAATGGACGCACCAAATCTGTCAAACGGGAACCGTTCACATTTATAAGTTTAAATTCCAGTTTTGAATGCCTTAAGAACCTCCATTTTAGCTGAAATTTTACAGAGGTGATCTACACATTAGGCTTTAAACATTGAACGGTGGAGATGTGAAAATATAATCGAAAAGTTGGCGAATGAGCTATCCATTTTTTAAACAAAAAAAGGGATCCCTGATTGGAAGGGCTATATATATATATATATATATATATATATATATATATAGTCTCTATCCAGAGTGAAGCTTCACTCTGAAATTACAGAGTGAAGTTCCAATTTTGACACACTTTTCGGTCATTTTTTTCACCATAAGCGATTCAATATTTAGGTATGTTATTCAAGATCATCGCTACAAAGTTTCATCCAATTTAACAATGGTTTGAGTTTTCAAAATTGAGATTTACACGAACGGTTCACGTTGAACAGTTTTAATTCATTCATTGATTTAATCTAATTTCAATACCTTAACGATATCCAAATTAGATGAAATTTTGTACATATGATCTTGAATAGCATACCTAAATATTGAATCATTTATGGTGAAAACAAATGACTGAAAAGTGTGTCAAAATTGGAACTTCACTCTGTAATTTCAGAGTGAAGCTTCACTCTGGATAGAGACTGTATATATATATATATATATATATATATGTCCATATTTATTCTTATGGTACAGATTTTCATTTTTGACCAACTTTTCGATTAAGTTTTCACATCTCCACCATCCAATATCTAGATAATAACGTATAGATCATATCCACAAAATTTCAGCTATTTTAATAACCGTTACTATTTCTCATATGTAAGCCATTTTGGTACCTGAAGTTCTCATATGTAAGCCATTTTGGTACCTCTATCAATTTTGATCATATTTTTAGGGTTATTTTCGTCATTCTAGCCCTAAACTCATTAAATTCACATTTTCTTCATTTATTTCTATAATTGACTCTGTTTGGAGATAATTAAATTGATATATCTACTCCACTTAGCATCTACTTCGCATAAATCGAAAATAAATTTTTTTCTTAATATACTTATTGTATCCTAATTATTTTTTGCAAAAGAAATAAATTGTCTTTATGCAATTGTAAATTTTTATTAAAATATATATTTTTAATTACTTATAATTAAAATTAATTTAGATTGATAGTTGAATTATGAAAAATTATATACGTAAATCATCACAGATACTAAATGGATGAGTTATCAAATTTTTAGTGATAATTTAGAGGTAATTTGAAGATATTGTGAAAAAATAAAGTAAAGTAGAGATAAGATGACGGAAATAACCCTGAAAATATGATTAAAATTGACATAAGTACAAAAATGGCCTAAATTTGAGAACTTTAGGTACCAAATTGTCCGTTTTCATACATCAGGTACCAAATTGTCCAAGTAGCCAAACATTAGGTACCATAGAAGGAATTTACCCTTTTCTCATAACTTCGATTTTCTACTCAAAATATGAACGATTCAGGTTCAGCAGAATTCAATTCGTCCATTGTTTTTTATTAGTTCGATATCTTAACAATTATCATCACATACCCTAACGTGCCAAGCTATGGATCGATCGAGGTTCGATTCATTTTCGATCCTTCCCTATCATCATCACATACACAAGCTAGGTAAGTGTTAACGAACCATCATTAGTGAGTACGACGCACAATTTCACCATCAGTTGTCTTTTAAACTAAAATTAGCATGCATGCATCTACTAACCAACGTTGTTTAATCTAATCTCGGTCATTAAGACCGCGACTAGCAATGAACTTGAAACGAAAACCCCAACCAATTCTTGTCCTTTTTTCCACAAAAATAACGACGTCTTTTGTAGGAACTCACATTTGGACGACGACAACTACCCAAATACACGATGAGAAAACGAGCCCGAAAATTCGAGGCTATATTATATCATGTGTATATAGTTGTATATATAGTTACTTGGACTAGTGGATTTAATGACATTGTGAAATCAGTTTTCCTTCTCCATCCTTGTACAATGGCACGTTAGGGTGTTCCATTTTGAATGCGACGTATGAAAATAAAAGCATTGGAGAAGGGTCCATCTAATCTAAGCTAAATCTTTACCTCATAAGGGGGATATGAACAAAAGAAATGGACCACATGACCTGATTGATTGGTCTAAATCATGGAAATTGAGAATGAGAGTCACATACAAGAAGGACACTCGAGGGTGGCACCTAATTAAGGAAATCTTTCGAGATTTTATGTCACCTTATATGATAGGAACAATACATTCAAACCCCGATCGATTGTATACTCGTGAAAAATCATGGCATGTACTTATAGAAATATCAAATAATATGATGTGGTGTTGAAATGAGTTACATATCTCTCGATTAATCTCTCTCAATTTATTCTTAAAGTTATAATTCGGTACGCCGAGAAAGAATGACACGTGATTTGATTTAATAAATTGAACTAAAATGTGGTTAAAAAAAGTTTATAATCGAGTAGCCTCGAGAGATTTATAAGCTTGTTATGTAGAGTTAACTGAAATTCGAGTTGAAACAGACTAATTAAGAAGATCGATTTAGGGTTCATTTGGATTAATCTCATTAATTACTGATATCTCTCTTCCGTCAAAAAAAAAGTCATGCATATTATTGTTTACAACCGTAGCCATCACATTATGGCCTAATGGGTTTGATCAGGTACTTCTTTGTCAACATTTGATAGGGTCAATTCCTCCTTAATGGAGGTGTGAAAACTATGTGATGTTCACATGAGTAAATCAAGCACACCTATTGCATTGGTGACCTATTAATTAATGGAGTTGATTTTGTTGAAACTTGGAGCAACATTTGTTGAAGGTAATAAATAAATCTACAACCTTATGGTGGTAGGTGGTTGATTTGTTTGACAAAGAAAAAAGAATGCATTGATGAGCATGCCAACATTGAGCATGAATCAAGGAAGAAGATTGACTTTGCTTCCATGCATGTTACATGCAAATGCATGAATTGCACAAAGATGTTTGCCTATATAAAGGCATGAGAAGTGGTGCAATAAACATAGAAGAACAATAAGGGAGAGATCATCTTGTGTGTGATCAAGAGTGAGAGATAGAGAGAAAACTTCAAGTAGAGAGTTTTGTGGGTGTAGCAAAATAAAGTGTGTGAGAGTGTATCCCTTCAAGTGTGAGTCTTGTAGTAGTGTTTCTCTCGGTGTAACATTTCTTCATATAGTGGAGGTTCTTTATTGTTGCTACCCGTGGACGTAGGCACTTTGCCGAACCACGTTAAATCCCGGTGTTCTCTTTCATTTTATTTTCGCTTGTGGTTGTGAGTTATTTCGATTTCCATTCTCCAGTTCATTCTTCCGCATTCCCTAACAGTGGTATCAGAGCTCCTGGTTCTGACTGGGAGCTGCTAGAATGGAAGGATCACGGAGTACCATGATCAGACTCAACCACTCCAACTGGATTACCTGGAAGCCGAGAATGGAGGATATTCTCTATTGCAAAGATTTGCATGAGCCGATCGAGGGAGACGATGCCAAGCCAAGTGAGATTTCACCAGCAATTTGGACGAAGAGGAACCGCAAAGCCATCGGTCATATTCGTGAATGGGTGGACGATAGTGTATTTCACCATGTTGCCAATGAAACCAGCGCGCATGAGCTTTGGTTGACATTGGAGTCCTTATTTGAGAAAAAGACTACTGCCAAGAAATCTTTTCTCATTAAAGAGCTCGTCAACATGAAGTATCGGGGAGGCGTTCGAGTGACCGAGCACCTCAACAACTTTCAGAGTGTACTCAATCAATTAGCAACGATGAGCATGAAGATTGATGATGAGTTACAAGCGTTGCTGCTGCTCGGGTCGTTACCAGATAGCTGGGAGACATTTGTTGTCACTGTAAGTAACTCTACTCCTAATGGTGTATTATCTATGGAAAATATTAAAGATAATATGTTGAACGAAGAAACAAGAAGGAGTTCTTCATCAAGTTCAGAAAATGGTCAATTCTTCGTTGCGGAGAGGAGAGGAAGGAGCAAGAGTAAAGGACCCAGAGGTCACGAAAGGAGTATTAGCAAATCCATAACAAAGTTCAACGGAAAGTGTCATCATTGTGGTCTTCTAGGCCACATGAAGAAAAATTGTAACAAATTGAAGCGGGAATTCAAAGAACCAAGAGAAGACACTACTCATCAACAAAAGGAGGACACAAACAATGTTGTTGCTATGGTGTCTCGTGATGAGTGTGAGTTTCTGTCACTTGGAGGTGAATGTCTACTAGTAGATAATCCTGGAGTTCAATGGATCGTTGATTCTGGAGCCTCGTTTCATGCCACTTCTCACATAGAGTTCTTCAATACGAACAAAGCAGGTGACTTTGATAAAGTGAAGATGGACAATGACAGCTACTCTAATATTGCTGGGATTGGAGATATTTGCTTGCAGACAGATGTGGGCTGTCAGTTATTGTTGAAAGATGTGAGACATGTTTCTGGTCTACGTCTCAATCTTATGTCAACTGGTGTACTTGATCGACAAGGCTTTCATCATCATGGTGGTGATGGAAATTGGAAGCTTACCAATGGATCTCTTGTAGTTGCCAGAGGAAAAATGTGTTGCACACTCTACAAGACCTATGGAAAGATATGCAAGAGTGAGTTGAATGCAGTCGATGAATCTTCTTCAAGTTTGTGGCATAGACGTCTTGGCCACATGAGTGAGAAAGGACTGCAGTTGTTGGCAAAGAAGTCGCTAATTCCTGTTACCAAAGGTAACTCACTAGACTCTTGTGATTATTGTTTATATGACAAGAATAAGAAAATTAGTTTTTCAAAGACTTTCACTAGGAAAGAAAATATTTTAGATCTTGTACATTCAGATGTGTGTGGCTCGATGGAAGAAGAATCATTAGGTATGCATAAGTATTTTGTTACTTATATCGATGATGCTTCGCGAAAGGTTTGGGTTTATTTGTTGAAATCCAAAGACCAGGTGTTCTAGACATTTACAATTTTCCACACTATGGTGGAAATGGAGACTGAAAGAAAATTGAAGTGCATTCTAGTGATAATGGCGGAGAGTACATAACGCACGAATTTAGAGATTATTGTGCAAAGCATGGCATCAGACATGAGAAGACAGTTCCTGGCACCCCTCAACATAATGGCATAGCAGAGCGGATGAATCGTACCATTATGGAGAAAGTCAGATACATGTTGAAGATGGAAAAATTATCAAAAGAATTTTGGGGAGAAGCTATGAAGACTGCGTGCTACCTAATCAACAGAGCACCGTGTGTACCTTTGGAATTTAAGACTCCAAATGAAGTCTGGACCGGGAAAGATGCATCCTACTCACATTTAAGAGTATTTGGATGTAAAGCATTCGCACTTGTATCCAAGGAGAATAGGAAAAAGCTGGATGACAAGGCGACACCATGCATATTTTTCGGCTATGGTGAAGCAGAGTTTGGCTACCGGTTGTGGAATCCAAAGATGAAGAAATTCATAAGAAGCAAAGATGTGGTGTTCTATGAAGACCAATCTATTGCAGATTTCGACAAAGAGGTACTACCAAATGCAACAAGTGATAGTCGCATTTATGATTCACCATTGCAGCAGGAATACAACGTTGGGCTGCAAGGTGATAGAGTTGAAAATATACCTGACACGGGAGATGCTGAAGTCGAAGATGAAGGGGAGTTTGATCAGGGGGAGCAACATGTGAATAATCAAGTAGTTGTTCGTAGAAGCACCATGAGGCAAATTCTATCCACCAAGTATCCATCATCTCAATATATTTTGGTGACTAATGATGGAGATGATCCTTATGCAAATTACATCCTTTTGACCAGTGACGGAGAGGCTGAAAGTTACAGGGAAGCAAAGATTCATCAAGACCACAACAAATGGAGGCTAGTCATGGAGTCTGAGATGGAGTCTTTACTAAAGAACGACACCTATGAGTTAATGAAGCTTCCTAAAGGCCGAAAAGCACTCAAGAACAAGTGGGTGTTCAAGTTAAAGCGAGATGAGAATAAGAAACTGGCAAAATTCAAGGCTCGCTTAGTTGTCAAAGGATTCACCCAGAAAGAAGGAATTGATTTTGATGAGATTTTCTCACCCGTTGTCAAGATGACTTCGATTAGAGTCATTTTGGGCATGGCTGCGAGCATGGATCGAGAGGTGGAGCAGATGGACGTGAAGACTGCATTTCTTCATGGTGATTTAGATGAAGAAATATATATGAAGCAACCAGAAGGCTTCGAAGTCAATGGAAATGAGCATATGGTTTGCAAGTTGAAGAAAAGCTTGTACGGATTGAAGCAAGCACCAAGACAATGGTATAAGAAGTTTGACTCTTTCATGGTGAGTCATGGGTGCAAAAGAACGTCAGCAGATCCGTGTGTTTATACTCAACAACCGCTGGAGGTAATTTTATCATCTTACTACTTTATGTAGATGATATGTTAATTGTCGGCAAAGATACTGTTATGATTCAACAGCTAAAGACAGATTTATCAAAGTTCTTTGATATGAAAGATTTGGGACCAGCCAAGCAGATTTTGGGCATGGAGATTGCCCGTGATCGTGGAAATAAGAAATTGTGGTTATCACAAGAAAAGTACATTGAGAAGGTACTAGAGCGTTTCCAAATGGAGAAAGCAAAACCAGTTGCTACTCCACTTGCTAGTCACATGAAGCTCAGCTCAAAGCAGAGTCCTACGAGTCATAAGGAGGAGGAAGAAATGGCAACAGTGCCATATGCCTCAGCAGTAGGGAGCTTGATGTACGTGATGGTTTGTACTAGACCAGACATAACACATGCAGTTGGTGTTATTAGCAGATTCTTATCTAATCCAGGCAAGGAGCACTGGAATACTGTTAAGTGGATTCTGAGATACTTGCGAGGAACTTCAAAGATGAGTATATGCTTTGGAAGTGGCAAGTCTGAACTAGTTGGCTACACAGATGCAGATATGGCCGGCGATATTGACACGAGAAAGTCCACATCCGGATACCTGATCACGTTTTTAGGGGAAGCTGTCTCGTGGCAATCAAAGCTACAAAAATGTGTTGCTTTGTCAACTACAGAAGCAGAGTACATTGCAGCTACTAAAGCGTGCAAAGATATTTTGTGGTTAAAGAGATTCCTACAGGAATTAGGTCATACACAACAAGAGTTTGTCTTGCATTGTGACAGTCAAAGCGCGATTCACTTGAGCAAGAATTCGAGTTTTCACTCGAGGTCAAAACACATTGATGTGAGGTATCACTAGATATGTGATGTGCTGGAAGCTAAGGAAATGATGCTGAAGAAAATTCATACAAACAAGAACAGTTTAGATATGATGACGAAGTCTCTACCGAAGGAGAATTTCGAGTTCTGCAGAAGCGCGTCTGGAATGGCGCATCCCTCCATCCAAGTCGGGAGGGGGAGATTGATAGGGTCAATCCCTCCCTAATGGAGGTGTGAAAACTATGTGATGTTCATATGAGTAAATCAAGCACACCTATTGCTTTGGTGACCCATTAATTAATGGAGTTGATTTTGTTGAAACTTGGAGCAACATTTGTTGAAGGTAAGAAATAAATCTACAACCTTATGGTGGTAGGTGGTTGATTTGTTTGACAAAGAAAGAAGAATGCATTGATGAGCATGCTAACATTGAGCATGAATCAATGAAGAAGATTGACTTTGCTTCCATGCATGTTATATGCAAATGCATGAATTGCACAAAGATGTTTGCCTATATAAAGGCATGAGAAGTGGTGCAATAAACATAGAAGAACAATAAGGGAGAGATCATCTTGTGTGTGATCAAGAGTGAGAGATAGAGAAAAAACTCCAAGTAGAGAGTTTTGTGGGTGTAGCAAAATAAAGTGTGTGAGAGTGTATCCCTTCAAATGTGAGTCTTGTAGTAGTGTTTCTCTCGTTGTAACCTTTCTTCGTATAGTGGAGGTTCTTTATTGTTACTACCCGTGGACGTATGCACTTTGCCGAACCACGTTAAATCCCGGTATTCTCTTTCATTTTATTTTCGCTTGTGGTTGTGAGTTATGTTGATTTCCATTCTTCAGTTCATTCTTCCGCATTCCCTAACAACATTTGGGTTTAGTATCTCCACGTTCTTGAAACACTTGTCACTCAATTAGGGATGGAGAGAGTGATAATTATATAATTATGTACAATCCCGATAGACAAAAATACTCACCGGGGTGAGAGACCGACATCATATAGTCACCACTCATACGATCACACCTCTCTTGGATCTACAAAAAGAGCTTTATTTATATGTGGGGTTTTAGTCAATTCATGAAGGCTGGTTATGTCTGCTTCATTCTTCTTCATGGCTTTTATGCACCACAAATCCTCTGAGCAAGAGAGCAACTTCCAATGTGGTATGTTATGTCTTAGTATCGAGTCACAACCCCCCACTTCGGTGACTACAACCTTGCAGCGGCAGTTCTTAATTGTAGTACTAGCCATGTTGTGCACAAAGTGGCACAAATTCCTCACCAGTTTCCCTGACAATGGCCCTTCATGGTACACCCCATACATGAAGTAAAACCCAAAGGGGTTGAAAAAATCAGGCATAGAAGGCAGTAATTTAAAGCAAGGCAAAAACCTATCCATCAGTCTCCAGCTTTTTGCATATAACAGACAAGACAGTGGTGCCTTCCCTAGCCTCAATTTGAAAACCTCACCGCTGTTCCATACACTAATCATCGCCCAACTATTTGGTAGAGCTTGCCCATTTGACCTGATATTGCAAAACTCTCCCCTCGGATAAGCAACCCAAGTCCCCAAGCTCAGTTTGTTACCCAGCACCTTGTCTATGTCATGAGGAAAGAAATCAGTCGAAGCCATACACTTTCTGTAAAGAAACTCAGCTTCTTCTACCTTGAGCTTCGTGATTTCAACGTTGGAAGAGACATGGCAGGGACGATAACGAACCGGATTCACCAGAATTGCAGGGGTCCTGAACTTGAGGTAGCCAAACTTCTCCATGAAAAGCCTGGCTGAAGCTTCATTGTCCTTCTCGGTAGCCATGTATGAGTAATCTACGTCGTTGGCTATGAACCAATCTTCTAAACAACACACCATTCTGGAAGCAATCCCTTGTTGACGATGGAGTGGTGCCACCCTCAGGCCGAGGATGTAGCCCACTCTGGCCAGATTGGCCTCATGCTGTCTAGGCAGCGCCTTATCATGAACCGTCACCCACTTTATCGAGCCTTGAATGACTCCAACCAACTGGTTGTCCAACTCGGCCACCTGCAAAACATGATGACCAAGAATCATGATAGCTGTGATCGAAAAGTCGACGAATATGTTTCGATAATGAGAATGATAAGACGTTCGATGTTGGAGAAATTAGAGAAGAAGATTATGAAAAATGGAATGTTCATACGTACCAGCATCTTATGCATCGGACTGTTTCTGATCCTACATATGGGGTCACCCATAGTGTCTGTGAAGAGATTTACTCGCTCCGTTGGTCCTACCTCGCATCTTCGTTCAAACTCTTCCACTCTAGCTCTGTCCGCTTCACTATCGTAGCATCGAATTTCAGCCTGCTTTAATCTCATTTGTGAAACCCTAATTAACCTCTCCAGATATAAGATACGTACGTACGTATCAGGAGTACGTTGTAGTAGAAGAAGGGATGAAAGCAAGAAAGGAAGATAAAGAAAAAAATGGAGGTTTGGTTTGTACTTTCTAAAGCTCAGCTATAATATGCAGCTAGCTAAGTTTGGCTTTGCAATATGATCGTGGAGCATTTATATGGTTCTGGAAATGTTCTTCTAGCTATCATCAACATCGATCACCCTACGCCAGGCTTCAAAGTAATAATATAGTAATAATATACCATAAAGGTATCTAAATAATAGAATGTGTTCTTTGTCTCTACTCGATCTCTAGCAATTTAATTAAGGATTTGAAGCTTTAATTAACTAAGCTATATATCCACGAACGTTAGGATAACCTCAGGCTCACGCCACATATGCACGCCTAAGAATATGTCGTTGGCCATCACCACCAAATTTATCCATCTATTTTCCAAAACCACTGGTCCAATATATTGGTCCCCATTGGTTATGAGGTCATATTAATACATTGTGTACCACTTATGCCTGTATATTTTAAGTTATACGTACCCCACCGCATCACATACCCTAATGATCGATACATATCGATCGTACAGTCGGCAGAAGTGTATATATAGTACTATCTGGAAATGGATATTGAAGTTTATGCTTGTAGTTAAACTAATCGATGATGTAATTTAATTAGATTGAACACTTAGATTCTGTCAGCGGGGCAACTACGTACGTTCGTGCCCTCTTTTTCATTTGTTTAAGACCCAGCGAATATATTAATTTGAGAACGACAAAAGAAATTCACGATTTGTGCATGTATATCGTAATGTCATAGCATATTATACGTTTTTCACTAATTCGAGACTCTTTGTAGCACACAGAACCAAATCATATATGATTTCTATTTTTCGACCAAATAGAAATTGTGGAGTTTTATGTGACCCGTACTTTCATTTAATTAATTAGTTAATAGATACTTAATTAATCGAAAATGATAGTGAAACTCCACTAACTAATGGAATAGGTAGATTGGCTTTGGCATCTTTAACTGTGATAACAAGCTATTTTTACTTATATTTGGCTAAGATTGAACTATATGTAGTTGTTATTGAATCCAGTTCCAGCAATATATCAAACTTAAATTAATTATATTATAATTTGAACACATGAAAAACAGTTAATTTATCTCTCTACGATCTTTAGCCATCAATATATTTTTTTTTTTTGGATAAACGGAGGATGTGCAAGATGCTCAAACCCTCTATTGAGTTTTAGTAAAGGTGGGAGCATGAAACCTAACTCCACAGAGAGAAAAGAATGAAACTTAGCTACAACTAAATTAACATTTCAACTCTTCTGCTTCTGCTAGAGATCAATAAACTTGGTATAAAACTTGCTATATCATTTTAGAATACATATAAATTAAAAGGCATAAATGCCGATTTGCACCCCAAATTTGGCTGAAATTGTCAATTTACACCCCGAACTTGCATTTGAGTCAATTTACCTCCTAAACTTGGTAAAAATTGCCGATTTACACCCCGAACTTGTATTTGAGTCAATTTATCTCCTATACTTGGTAAAAATTGCCCATTTGCACTTATCCGTTAAATTTAACTGTTTCTATCCAATTTTGCGTCACATGTCATGCATTTAAGGGGTAGTATTGTCATTATATATTTATATTTTTCTTAAAATAAATAAAAATATTCTTTAAAATGAGGATTATTTTGTTAATCAAATTATTTATTTACATCTTTTTTTCTACCTACTTCACCCTACTTTGAATTATATATTTAATATACCCACCCATTCAAATATAGTGTGTTGTGTATAAATATATTTTTATATATACACATTGTTGGAGGATGAACAAAACGAGAATAATAACGACGTAATAGAACAGAACGTAACCGTTTATTGATTGATAATGAGGCCAATATATAGGCATTACATAACCACAATCCCGTAGGATTCGGAGTCCTAATCTATTACAGAGATGCGAATCTATCTCTAACAGAAAACCTAATAAGGCTAAGACACACACAATGGTAGAATAATAATTCTCTCGGAACACACATTTATTTTAATTTTCAATGTATTTATTTATTTATATATTTTTCTAATATCTTTTAACATACCATATCACATAAAATAATAAATATATAAATCAATAACATGTTTCGAAAAAACAAACATTGTAGCAAGTGTTCCTCTTAAGTAATTTTATTAATTTATTTCATTATTCAATATGAATAAATATATTATGACAATACTACCCCTTAAATGCATGACATGTGACGCAAAATTGGATAGAAACAGTTAAATTTAACGGATAGGGTGCAAATTGACAATTTTTACCAAGTTTAGGAGGTAAATTGACTCAAATACAAGTTCGGGGTGTAAATCGGCAATTTTTACCAAGTTTATGAGGTAAATTGACTCAAATGCAAGTTCGGGGTGCAAATTGGCATTTATGCCAAATAAAAAATGATCAACAAACTAGCTAGCTGAGATTTAATTTTTTGGGAAATGGTATGTTTTGGAAGCATTAAAATAAAATAATATATATATATATAATTATAAATTATACAAAAAATAAATAAACATTATTGTAAATTTTTAGTTCAAATAACTCAAATAACTTGAATGACTTAGTGTTCTACATTCGAATAATACATATCTAATAAAGACAATACTATTTAAACATCATCTTCATTCTCATTATCCTCAATATTATCAAATAAAACGACTTCTAATCGCGGTTCATCAAGTGAAAGCTTCTGACTGCTTCAGTCAAGGTTCTGTAGTGGTTCCACTTCGAAAGCAGAAAATGTAGTTGAAGGTAAGTTTTCGTGCTACATAGTTTACCACATGTGGGCATTTGCTTTCTTCCAATCTCAAGTCTCAATCCCACGCGTTGTGTCAAGATTTTTTTTTAGAAGACATGATAATAATTTTATTAAAGCAAGTAAGATAGAAGATAGCAGTCAATTACAAGAAGATAATCACGAACTGGAAATAAGTTCCTATCTAGCAACAAAGAAACTACCCTCCAAACCCATAAGCATACAACACAATTAATGAGTGAAAAGCCGGAACGACCAATAAAATATATGCCTCATTGTCATACTTCATAAAAAGGTTAAAAAGGAAGAAAACAAAACCTAAACTTATTCAACCAGGCCTAGGCCGTCACCCCTAAGCACAATCTCAGAGTGAAAACGAAAACTAAGCAAAATCTACAAACAAAAGAGCCCACAAACTAACAACCAACCCAGTAACAAGGCTCAAGAGAGAAGCCCAAAGAAGCACAGTCAACCTTCGTAGGAACTAGGTTGAGCTACTGCCTCCCATCACCATTGGTGACGTCGACTGGAAGAGACTTGCAACTAAGAGGAGACAGTAGAAGCTGACCAAATCCATCTCTCCAACATTATCACAACTATAAACCTAACAAAGGTAGATCAAAGCAGCACCATACCCATAAGAGCGAAACAACACCGCCGAAGATGATGAAGATTGTTGGCATAGGCTAGCCATAATCAGCGCGACTATTATCACACTTAGGCTCAAAATCAGCCCAACCCCGTAGTATAGGCATGGAGCCAGCTAGACCAGTTGTGTAACAAGCCACCCCATGGCTCAAACCAACTACGGACGCGCCCACACGCGTATCTCAAAGGAAGCTCTAGAGAATACCACAATTGGACTAAGTTCCACATCAGAGGATGAGTGAATGATCTATCTTAACTTAACTATTAAAGGTCAAACACTTGACCTCATAAGGTAAACAATCCAGACTACTTACTGTTATTCTGTAGAAATTACTACACATCTGACTTAAGCATCGGAGAATTGAAGACCACGTCGCCGTGGTCTTTACTCTAACGGGCTGCGTTATTTGTGACAGGGAGAATAGTAAGGAATACGATACATCTCGGATCAGCGTAGTGGAGTGAACTACACCACCGTAGTATACTGCATTAACAAAGATAATGCCATGCCAAATGGGAACACAACTCAAAAATAGAAAATTTGGAGTCAGAATTGAACACCAGCAAGACTCAACCCAACCAATCTTGAATAAGAGCATCGGCAGATCCGAACTAATGAATCTAACCAGAAAAGACCCAAATCCATAATCAATCGGGGGACTCAACAACATTAAAAAAGAAATAAAAGGTAAAAGAGGTAAGCAAAACGAAGACATGCTTCAGGTGAACGTCCATGGAAGACGAGATGATGCCACCGCCGTTGGAGACTGAGGAGGGGCAGAAGAGGATGAAGCAGAGGCCCCTCCCGAATCGATGCACAGCGACAGTGCCGTCGACACTCGACCGGAAGGGGAGGAAAGGCTCAAATCTGGTTTATCTCACTCAAATCTAGAGAGAGAGGCCTGGCCAGTTTTTCAATTCATGGATGTGTCAGGATTTGGTATAATCATATCATTCACATAAAAGCAACAGAAATATGGAACAGAAACCGCAATAGGAATAAGCACAATCATCTCTCACTTATAATCCTCTAAGCACCCGATCACATTCACAAAGTGGCTCGCACGAACCCTAAACGTCGCTATCGTCTTCTTTTCCTGTCATCTTTCGATTTTCTCCTCCCTATTTTAATCAGACCAAAAATCACGGTCCCCCTTCAAATTATATCTTAAACAAGTTCCATCCCAACCTACTAGCTCACTGTTCTTCACTAGTCATCAGACATCCCATTATGAACTTTTTTTACGTTTGAGAAAGCATTATAAACCGTAAAAATTGACACGAATGCCAATCGGCCCGAACCCACTACCACTTCGTGATCTTCCCCATTCATTCATTTTTTTCTTTGCATGCATTATGTTGTCCTCTACATGTTTTTTATCGACTAGTTGGATGCTTTGGAACTTAGCCCTAGCATCATAATATGCCCCAAATGAGTAGCTGGGGTGGGATCCAGTACACTTCGTATGGGGCTGCTGTACAACTTCTCTTGAGAGCTAGAGTTCAAGGGCATAGATTTTTACTTTTTTGGGAGCTTGTAATATGTGATTGGATTCTTTATCATTCATTCTTGTTCTATATGGATCAAATGGGGAAAACTTTCAGACATTGCATGTGACATTCGATCATATGTACTTCTCTATTATTGATGTATTGTGATGCCTTACTGCTAAATTTTAAGCCAGTTATATGTATCAAGTGATCCATATACAGTGTTGAAATATATATATATATATATATATATATATATATATATATTTAGATGGTGGTGTTGTTTACATTATGAGAAGTTTTAAATACACATCTCATTTATCTTAATACACACTCACTTCTTAAAACACTACCAATCTAAAATTTCATGTAAATTCTTCTCTAAATACACACCTCAAAGTACCAAAATTACATTTTTGTTCCGGGAGAATTACTATTCTACCCTTATGTGTGTCTTAGCCTAATAGGTTTCCTGTTAGGAGATAGATTAGCATCTCCGTAATAGATTAGGACTCCGAATCCTACAGGATTATGGTTTTGTAATGCCTATATATAGGCCCCCATATCATTCAATAATACACAATTATTTCATCATGCATCACGTTATCACGCACGTTGCTCTAAAACCCTGAACTTTTAGAGCCCTAGAAATTTTTTCTCTTCTCCACCGCCGGCCACCGTCGTCTCTGGCCTCCGACATCTTCCCGTCGACGTTCCTCGTCGGCGCAGCCCCGCTGCCCCTGCAGGTCCCCCTGCAGCCTTGCACGCAGCCCTCCCCGCAGCCCCTGCAGCCATCCCTGTAAACAGCCCTGCACGCTGCCCCTGCATGCTGCCCCTGCAGCCCCGCGCGCAGCCCCTGCATGCTGCCCCCGCAGCCCCGCGCGCAGCCCCTGCATGCTACCCCCGCAACCCCGCACGCTGCCCTGCAGCCCCCGCAACGCAGCCCCGCACGCACGCACGCACCCCTGCTGCCCCCGCATGCAGCCCCACACGCAGCCAGCCCCGCACGCAGATTCTGTCCTGCGGCCCCTGCTGCCCTGCAGCCCCTCCGACCCCCCTGCTGCCCCTGCACGCAGCCTCCGCAGCCCCGCAGGGTATCCTCCGCATTCGCTCCGCAAAAACATCTTTTTGTCCTGAAAAACCCCGCATCAGAGGATTCAAAATTGCTCCTCCCGCATATATACGCAATGAACGCGAACTGCACAAGCAAACTCTTCGCTCAAGAGAAGCTACTCCCGTCTTCTCTACCCTTTTGGGCCTTTAAACTATTTGTCTTTTTTCCTTTTTATTTTCCTATTGCTTATTAAATCGTTTATTTGCACGTTTTCGTTTTCTAACTATGTTTCACGTGCTTGCATAGGAAAAGTGATCACTCGTCGTACTATGGTGATGACATTCATGCCGAGATGGATGATACTTTTGTCATCTACATACGATTTTGATCGTACCCTCCCAAGATTTTATGTCATCGGACGAAGATAGAAAAAGAATTCAACAAGCAACTTCATGCATGACGATCGATTTGCAGAGCAATTTACTTATATGCGGTCTATTTGGCAGACCAACAAGTATGTTTTTCTTAAAGTTGCTGCTTTTAAACATATATATATATAAATTATCGGACGCTATTAGCCTTTTTTTTCATGTCTTCTTTTCCGGCCTTTCTTATAACGCCGATGAGACCAAAGAGGGATATGATTCCCCTCTTGGTCGACGTTTTTCGTGTGACGGTCCTGTGGGAGTCACGTTATTATTTAAAAAGGAAGATATCGATTTCGTGTGGTCGCTTGAGTGCACCGCTGTTTTCGGTGCGATCATGAGAATCGCCGATATGCATCGATTATTTTGTGACCATATACATCACAACCTTCTAATTCCGGTTACATACTTGAATAGTTTCGATTATTTGAAACCTATACAACCCTCGTTTCTTATGGATGCGTCACCATCGCGACTGTTATTTGAATGTTTCAGTTTTCCTAAACTGATGTCTATAAACGATAATCTCAAGGTCTACGTACTCATTTATTTGAGTTGATTCATTACTCTGATGGAGCACTATTTACTGACAAAAAGATCCCAAAAATAACGAATTCTATGGGACACACTTAAAAGTGATTTAATGAACGTCTATGACGTTGTATTATCAGAGTTGACCTTGATGCATACTCCACATCAAAGAAACGCATGCCATTTTTGGCACCTGTATCTATTTCTTGAGGGAATTTTGGAGATGGAAACGTAACATTCTTCCATTCTCAAGTAAGCACATTTTTGAGCCTCAGGCTAAGGCTCCGCCCAATCCGATATGCAAGATTTTGTTGCTACAGACTTTTGATTAGTCAATCTATTTTGATTATGTCTTCTGCTTACTATTTTTCAAGTATGACGTTGGCATTGCCATGATTATTGCTCGACTTTAGCGTAAGTCGTCTATTGGAATTGGAAGCTTGTTTGTGTTGTATTAAATATTGGCATATTCTATAAAATCTCTCGTATTTCTTGTTTACAAGATTGACTCGTGAGAATTTTATTTGCCTTGGCTTAGCATGCATGGTCAACGTTGCAACTCACGTGGTTTTTAAATTGGCCGCTTTTGGGTTACATGGTACCCCAATAACACTACATTGTGATTTTGGACTTTGAAATTTGGAAAACGGACCTCGGAACGTCAAAATTGACGTCGTTTTTCCCGGTTACTGTTCCGGCGTTTCCGAAACGTTTTTTGACGTTTTACCGGCGTATTCGCCGCGTTCCGGCCATATTCTGGCGTTTCCGGCACTGCCATCCGGTTCCGGACGGCGCTCCCTGTCGGACCTGAAGTTATGGCCTCGATACCGGCCAGGTCCGGCCACTGCTGGCCGGATTTCCGGCAATCGGTGCCGTCGGCTTCCGACGAGTTTTTCCGACGTTTTTTTTTTCGTCGTTTCTCGTCATTTTCCGGCATATCTCAGCAGTTCTTTCTGCCATGTTTTCCTAGTCCAAAATTCACCCGGTTTTGAGTTAATTTGACATGGTTTTCCGGTTAATTTTCCGGTTTTCTCCAAGTCGTTTCATAGCTCAAATGATTTTATTATTATTGGTGACCACCCGCACCAATTGGATGGTTTTTACCACCTAAATTGTTTGGTATTCAACTGCTCCAATACCATGTTTTTCCAACTCTTGAGTTGAAGAATGTAGTTCTATTGCCATGTGATACATTCGATGGGATTGCCATTTGTTTCAATCCCCTCTCTTACAATATCCTACGGCGTATTGTGTAGAGAAGTTCACCGCGTCGTTGACTCTCTTAATCTTCATTTTGAGAATGTCCATCCGTGAAATCGAGTGTCTTGCTAATTGCGTAACCACCCACACTGTCCTACGGCGTAGGTAGTTGTTTTACGGATCTCGTGCGGAGATTGTGTTTTATATCTTCGTGCCTTGCTAAGTGTTAAAGGCCATACATGCCAATGATGGATTTTCATCTTGATATTTGTGTTAAGAATGGAGAGGAATAAATCTGTCAGATTTCATTGACAGTATCTTTTTCAAGCTTCGACAGTAGCTTTGTTAGCCTACAGACATAGTTTTGCTTGCCTGCAGTAGTAACTTTATGTAACTCAAGATTCTTTGAATCATGGGTTTGGTTTTACTGTCTTCTCGGTTTTGACATGATCGTTTTTTGGTCATTTTGAACAAGATATGATGATTCGAGTTCTTTGAAATTCACATTATCATCTATTTTTCATGTTCACGAAGCGATTGGAGGACCACCTCACCCATGCTCCACACGGTGAGGCCGAGCCTATCCGTGCCATGCACGGTGAGGCTGAGCCTGCCTATTTAGGCGGCTCCATGGCATTAAGACCGTCGGTGGCGGCATCCCCTCCCGTGTTTTCTAATGCCTCCATGGTAATCTCTGATGCCAATCGCTCATTTTGCAAAGCTTGTTCTTTTGCTAGATTTCAAGGAAGTCCTTATTTGCTAAGGCTCCAACCGAGAACATTCCATTCTTACAAAGTATTTAAGGTGACATTAGTGGACCCTATCCAACCGAATACGGACATTTTTCGGTATTTTTATGGTATAGGTTAAGAGCATCGACGCGTTGGTCACACGTCGCTTTGCTTTCCACAAGAAACGCTGCATTCGCTAAAGTTTTTAGCTATGATCATCATACTAAGGGCTCACCACCCTTCCCATCCTCTCAAATCTATTTGATTGGATACCGTTGGAGAGTTCACCTCCACGACTTTGATGATTTCGTTTTGCATATCTACTGGGATCGTCGTTGAACATAGTATTCCTCATGTTCATTCACTGCACGATCTAGCAGAGCTCAGACTTGGTTATGGGTACTAACCTGCCGATTTTTGCATGGAGATATGTAATGATGTTGCATGCAGCGACACTTATTCGTTTTAGATACTTATTTCATATGACCTGGTCCTAGCACCGTTGGCACCGTCCCTGACAGTGGGAAGGAAGCCGGCGATGACACCATCGTACGCTGTGGTGTTGTCGGCGCCCGTGGCATTGCACCACAAAACAAGGGCGGCAAACACAAAGATTGACTAGTAACGGTCATAGCTTCGGTCTTGGCTCCTGCCTAGATGAGGGGGAGACCATTATTCTCTAGAATCAAATCTATGAATAAGTGAAGTGCGTAGGCACAAGTATTTCGCCCATCATCAAGAGATATCCTCTAAACGTGTGTATCAACTAAGTTTCTGTGGGACGCTACAGACTCATTTTGTTGATGTTAGAGAATAATAGAAATCTCACGAATTGATCGTATACAGCGCGCGCGTGTGTTTAATGTATTGATCTCCCATGATTGATAATGTATTCGCTTATGCTCTTATCCGTTGTAAAACATCAACGATGAGCAACTTGACCGAAGTGGAAATAATCAATACAGGCTGAACTAGACTTGTTATGTTGGTCATTGTTCGTAAGTGTAATGAGAAAGATGAAGTCATGCAATATACGCAGGACTTATGGCGCAAAGATTGTCTCATTATCCTAGTATTGAGTACGATGAGTTATATTCTCTCGTTATGGACATAATTGCTTTCCGCTACTTGATCAGTAGTAGTGTCCATGAAAACTGATTTGCAGCATATGATAGTGGTCATAGAATATCTGTAAAGGGATCTTGACGCAGATATGAGAGTGCCCGAGGGACTTTAAATGCCTCCAGACCACGGAGAGCTTATGTAATCAGATTGCGATGTTCGAGAGAACGTAGTACAATCGGTTACAAGAACTCATACCCATATGTGTTCATATGAAGCTAATTCTTGATTCTCTATTCCGTCTAAGTATAGATGATGAAGAGATTCAATGAGCTATACATTCATACATGTTAGTGTTGTTGGGACACTATTGCTTTCATTATGACGTGATTAACTATGCGCCTATGCATTGTCATTGGACTCGCATTGCTTCTTTGACATGGGTTTAGTTCTACACTTAGTGAACCAACACAAATCCTATCCACACCAACGCCGCTAGCAGCTCCAGCAACATCAACGTACGCCTTGGTGTAGCAGTCGACACTGGTAGCGTAGAGAATGCGTACGGTTCCGTCTTGGACCAAAATAAGTCCTTCATTGGTCCATTCCCCCATTCTTTTTGCGAAAGACACATTGAATGTGACAAATCAGAATCTGTCCAGTTTCGTAGGTCAACTTCAATGAGACCTACATGACAGCTCGCTCGATGAAATATGGTGAAATTAGTACCGTTGGAAAGGTATATGTGTCTACTTTCATGTGACATCAACCTTTCGTTCATAGCTATCATATTGAGTGAGTTATGGCCGTTTTAGTAATGTAGGACAGTCCTGTCCGGAAATTTGCAAGTCAGTCAACTTCGACAGAGCATTGTGAACTGCTCCGATTGGATGAGGTTGTGAGCCTTATGTCACTGGAAAGCCACGGGTGTCTACTTTTCAGAACATTTTACGGTTCGCTGATATCTATTTTGACGAAGAAGTTATGGCCGTTTAAGTGAGTGAAGGTCATTATACCCGAGAATCTGATTTTCATTGTAAACTCTTGTTTTGAGTTGTTATGCAATCTTGTTTCCTAAGATCTAAGTTTGACTAAGTATAGCATGGATGATCTAAGGATGTGTGGCTAGATTAATGATTAATCATTAGCCCAAGACTACGTTTGAGAAGCATGTAATGAACGTTGTATACGTTGTTCTTTGTACTCCATGATTATGGCAATAATCAGGGGGAGTTGTTTCGTAGACTTCAGGAGGAGTCTAGCTCACATGATGCTATCAAATGTAGACGGTGCGTTGTGCTGTTTTTACCTTCGATCAAGCTTTTGTTTTTACCCAAGAGGTTTTTATTTTGCTTGACAAGGTTTTTACCGAGGCAACGATGTGTGCACCATGCAACCTAGGCATGCGACACAAGGGGGAGTGTTCCGTGAGAATTACTATTCTACCCTTATGTGTGTCTTAGCCTAATAAGTTTCCTGTTAGGAGATAGATTAGCATCTCCGTAATAGATTAGGACTCCGAATCCTACGGGATTGTGGTTTTGTAATGCCTATATATAGGCCCCCATATCATTCAATAATACACAATTATTTCATCCTGCATCAATTTTATCTATATATCATGAAATATTTTATTATTTAGTATAATTATAATTTAACTAACATAGACTTTTTCAAATCTTTCACGTATTTTGTTAGAAACATTTGATCATACATGAAAGGATTCATATAAGGTCCTTCATATAATTATCTTAATAGCCAAAACTCAATTCATGCTTTATGGAGAAGGGATAGTAAAAAACAACTCAACAAAGACGTATGAGGTATAGAAACAAAGACGTCTAAGTAAATTCAGTTTTTCTTTTATGTTTCCTCTTTTTTCTTTTTTAATAATAATATGTCTATTATGGTCATTTAACCTACTTAAATCATATTATGTGATAATTAAAATAACAGGGTGTGTATTAAAAGATATAGGGTGTGTATTTAAAACCTCTCGTACATTACATAGTTGTTAACACCTCCTCCTGGACGGGATAATTACCGGTAAGATTCCCTCTCATTTTGGCTGCCAGGCCAGCCGAAGTTAACCCAGCAAGGCGAGGCACTGAGCCAGCAGGGCAGCCACCCCGCCCTAGCTCATGCACCACCGCCAGCACAGCCCAAAGTAGCACGCCAAGGCAGTAAAAGTATGTCATACGAGCTCACTCTCCCACATCGGGAAAAAGAAGTAGCACTTCCCCAAATGTGCCTATAAAAGCAACCAAAAATATCCTAAAAAGAGTAATGTATTCTTAAGTTCTTAACTTAACTTAAGTTTTGGAGAGTCATAGGCCGATGCACCGCTGGCCCTTGACCTGAACTCTAGTTTTGTGCAGATTGAATGGACCGAAAGTTGAGTACAAGCTGCATGAAAAAAACCCATGTACTTGTAACAGTTGACGCTAGAAGGAGGGTCCTCGTCAACACGACTCTGCCAGTTTCAACAATGGTCCTCATAAATGAAAACGAGGAAAATCGGTCCCCCCCCCCCGAGACAACGATGACGAAACTGGTGACATGTTCAACCAAATGAATGGCACCGGGGAACTGTCTCGGGTCCCTTACCCAAACCCTGCCACTGCTAGAAGCAGCTCTCAGGGACATCCAAAGCTTTCGGGTCGAAAGAGATGAAGAGCAGCAGATTCCCTGGCCACTTTGGCGGAGCTTGAAAAGGAACAAAAACTCCTTAGAGGACGGACGCGGTGTTGTAGCCCCCAACCAGCGCTTACTCCCTCCAAACGTACAGGCGATGGGCGCACTAGCCTCATCTGGAGCACCCCTACTACTAGGACCGAATCGGCCAACCGTATTTGTCTCCCAGTCGGTGTTCTTCGCATCCATCCCCGGGGCCACCCCCGCATTGCATTTCATAAGTAGATCAGAGCTCCGATCAAACTGCTCTGACCGAGCTTTCGCCCTCATCGGATCTCCAAACCCGGCTCCTTTTGCAGGTGAGCAAGACGTTGAATACCTGGGCACCATGATGGATGGAATTGAGACCCGGAGCATGCCATGACCGCTGCATAGGGGATATGACGGCCGAGATGGACTCTTTGCCCCGCAGGTGCAGGCCAAGCGTCGGGGACAAACCTTCAAGATCACCAAGTATAACGGGCGCTCGGACTCGTGGACTCACGTGGAGAACTTTTAGTCTGTCTTAGCGTGTACCACACCGATACTATGGCTTGTCATGCCTTTCAGGAGACTCTCTCGGATGATGCCTTGAGTTGGTTCATGAATATCTCACAGAACTCGGTGGAAAACCTTGAACAACACACAGAGAAGTTCTTTAATCGGTTTATCCTCCAAACTAGTATCTACCATTCCTCCAACACCTTGTTTAAGATCCAACATTGGAAGGATGAGAGCCTTCAGGATTTTGTATCCAGATGGCAGACTGCCACGGCGCTGTGCCACGGCTTCGATTGCACCATTGCGGAAATAATGTTTTGTCAAGTTGTCCGCCTGGGGATGTTTCTTCTAAAAATCAATGAGAATCCTCCATCCTCCTATGAGGCGTTGACGGCCACCCGGTGGGCTCAAGTTGAGTACCACACCTATGAGAATCTCAATGCCTCGGGCACTTTCTCGCACGTTAGCTATCCAGTCCGCTTGGGCCAGGGCATGGGCAATAATCTGCCCAGGAGAAAAATGACTCTCAAGACTCACGCTGACAAACCGCCCGGGAAGGAGAAAGACACCGTGACAGGGGTTATGATAACTGGGATCAGCGGGATAACCGGAGCCATGTTGACCCAAACCCGGTGGGAGACTGTAAATCCCCGCCGAGACAAAGACCAGCGAATCCGCTTTGAAATGAGGTCTTCACAAATCTCGCCATCTCCTATGTAGAGATATACAAGCGCCACAAAGATCTCTTGCCGCCACCTCAATGATGAAAGTTTGTCAAGTAGCTGGCCCGTGGCGGCACCAGGAAATATTGCGCCTACCACGTAGACACAAGACATAACACATACATGTGTTATACCCTACCACATAGAGGAATTGGTCTAGTTCGGGAGGTTGGAATAGTACAAGACCCCAAGGAATAACGCCAATGCAATCCAAGTTTACGAAGTGATTATGCCTCTGCGGGCCGGAGGTGTCCGACCACCTCATAAACTAGCAAAGCGCTAGAGGACCTTTGAGCTCTTCAAGTTCCACTAAGGGGTTTAGGCTGCCCTGTTTCTTGGGATACAATCTAGTTCTCCAACCAATAAAACTGCGGTCCGGACCACCCAGAATCATCATTTGCTAATGACGGTGCATGTAGATCACTATGCATGCCTGAGGGCACTAGTCGAAATATGAGCAACAGTCAGTGTCATGTTCGCAAGTTGCTACCGTGAGCCGCTGGTTAGTTTCTTCATGAAGATTGTCTAACCACTCGGGTCGGATCGCTTGACGTTCTCCCTGGGCCATGGGTCCAAGTAGACGACGATCACCACCCGGTTCCTCATCGTCGATTGCCTCTCCTCCTACAACATCATCCTAGGTCAAGATGTCTTATGGGGACTCTAATGTGTTATTGCCGGACACATGCTCCTACTAAGAGTGCCCACCCCGGGTGGGATCTTAAGGATCGCCGGAGCTAGAATGGACATGCTCCAAAATCACCTAGATCTTATCACCGCTTGGCCGGGCTGACACGAAATGATGCCAGTAACACCGGCTAATGTAATAGATGATCCCCGAGATAACTCTGAATAGAGGAATGTTCCAAAACATGAGCCAAGAAGCACAACAAGCACCCTATGCAGGCTCGACCGGCTTTGGTGGAAGAGACGAAATGGATAGTTCTTTTTAAGGTAGACCTGGACATGAAGCACTGGATTGGAATCAGATTGAAACCCAGTCTCCGGGATCAGCTCGTAACATATCTCTGGGACCACCAACATGTTTTCGCCTGGTTGTGTGCAGATATGTCTGGCATTTCAAATGACTTCATTTCCTACAAGCTTAATATTCTATAAGATTTCAAATCAAGAGAAATATCAGGCCATTCAGGCAGAAGTTCAATGGCTAGGGGATATTAAGTTTATCCAAGAAGCTCACTACCTAACCTGGGTCTCTAATGTGGTGGTGGTCAAAAAGCCGAATGGGTCATGGCGGATGTGTGTGGACTACACAAACCCAACTGTCAGCTTCCCCCTCCCCCGGATTATGGGTCAAAAATCTCACTACCTAACCAGGAGGACCGCAAGGAGCTCCCAGTGTATTATAGGGGCAAAGATTTGAACGACGCCAAGACCAGTTATCCGGATATCAAGAAACTCGCCCTAGCTTTGATCATTCAGGCACGGCAACTTCACAAATATTTCCAAGCCCACACTATCCATGTTCTAACAAACCAGCCACTTCGGCAAGTCTTTCAGAAACCAGAGACTTCAGGGTAATTGGTGAAAAGGACCATCGAACTTGGGGAGTTTAATATCTATTTTAAGTCTTGAACGACATTGAAGGGTCTGGTATCGACTGATTTCATAGCCGAGTTTATTCCACCAGAGGTAGGCCCAGTAGGAACCGCCCCCGAGGTCACTAACCTGGCGTCCACTTAGAACTTTTACGTTGGTGGCTTGGCCAACAAAACATCCAATGACACCGGTATAATTATCATAGATCCAGAGAGAAACAAATATCCGTATGCCCTAAGGTTTGACTTTCAGGCGTCCAACAATACTGCAATGAGGCCCTATAGTTGGAATACAACTATGTCGTGAGCTTGGGGTAACAAATGTCCGCATTTTCAGTGACTCTTAATCGGTGTTCAATCAAGTTAGGGGGGACTGTCACTCCAACCATCCTCATCTTGTCTTCTATCAAAAATTGGCCGGGTCATTAAATCAGAAGTTTGATTCCTTCGAACTCAACCAGATACCCTGGGCCAAGAATTCGAGGGCGGATGGATTGGTGCGGTTGGCCACATCAGACCTCAACTTTATTCCTCCAGACGTCCATGTTGAAACCATAGATATGCCCAGCATCTCAAAGCTCTACTCTGAGATATTTGCGGTTGAACAGTTCCCGCCAATGTCATGGATTGATCCTTTCATTGGGTATTTGACAAAGAAGAATTTGCCCGCGAACAAATCTGAGGCCAAGCGCTTGTGGCACAAGGCCGCTCTTACATGGTCCAGGACGACCGCCTCTTCTGGAGAGGACAATCGTTCCCTCCACTCAAGTGTCTTACCCTGAAGCAGGATCGCCATGTATTACTTCTCTACATATTGGCATCTGTGGTAATCACGGCGGAGTAGGAAACCTGGCATTCAAGGCACTCCAGACCGGGTATTATGGGCCCACAATGGAGAAAGATTCAAAAGACATAGTCGGTTCGTGCATGCACTGTCACAAATATGCCAACTACAGCAACAAACCATCGGTCTCAATCTTCATCATTGTCTCCCCGATTCCTTTTGCACAGTGGGGTTTGGATTTGATTGGATAACTACCAACCGCCCAGGGGAAGTTATGGTATGCAATCGTCGTAGTCGACTACCATACCAAGTGGATTAAAGCCAAGCCTATATCCAAGATTACCACGGAAAAAATAATACGTTTCATGTGGCGCTCCATTTACTGCCATTTCAGTGTCCCTCAAACGTTCATCACGAACAATGACATGCATTTCGATAATGACAAGTTTCGTCATTTGCCTGAAACAACGGCACCACCATCTTGTATGCTTCCCTGGCATATCCCCAGACCAATAGTCAGGTAGAAGCCATTAACAAGCTTACCAAGAAGAATTTGAAGAAGCGGTTGGACTCTGCCACGGGCTTGTGGGCTAAGAAACGTCCAGAGGTCCTATGGGTGCTCCAGACTACTTCCACGGAGGCAACATGTAAATTTCCATTTCTCCTGGCCTTTGGAATAGAGGCGGCGGTCCCAGTTGATACAAAAGTCCCAACACCACGGGTGGCCACCTATGACCCGATACAAATACAGTCGGCCTCCAACTTAATATGGATTTGCTCGAGGAACGCCGGGAGAAGGCGCACCTCCGGAACGTAAAGATTAAGTAACGTATCGCCAGACACTACAACAAAAATGTACTTCCACGGAACTTCGCCATGGATGATTGGGTCATGAAAGCAGTGATCTCCAAATTGTTGGGACTTAAACCCAAGTGGTAAGGCCCTTACGAGATTGGTAATTGTGCCAGACCGGCCACATTTTACCTCTGGGACAATGATGGCTGAGACCTCCCCCATCGTTGGAAAGCCTAGCACCTCCATCTCTTCCCCAAATATGAATTGTCCGGAGTGAAACATGCCAATTTTATTATTCGCCAAGTTTATTTTCTCTAATGTGATCACCATTATACTATTTGTCTTACGGACTTCGTCAATTATTAACATTATCAATAACAACAACATTGTCCGCCAAGTTTATTATCTCCAAATTATCGCCAAATTCAATAATATTTTGCCTCGGATTTGCGACAACAACAATTTTACTCCAGAAAATCGATCACCACCTGGAATGCAACTATGAGACTAAAGCGGAAGCAATAACAATGACAAAGTAAACAAGTTGATTGTTCTTTGCTCGGTCAAACCATAATTGGTTTACATTTTAAAAAAAAAAGTATTGCCCCTCTGACTTCAGCAACATCTTTTCACACCTATACACCCCTGCCCCAACCTCACCTAACTCCCCGCCCCACCAGCATTTTTTGCCACACTGGCAGGCTCGTGGCGCTCCCTCGACCAGAGGACCCTACTCCGGTTATTGTAGAGGGTGGTTGTGTCACAGCCTGAGATCGGCTATGGCCTCGCCCCGTTGTAAGAGCACTGTTCCGGTAAACCCTCATTAGAGGCGGCACAAGTAGGTTACGGCTTGACCCAGAGATGGATACTGACGCCCAGTCATGGGCCTTCTTCTTCCTATTTCTCCACCCAGCTGCTGCCTCGTTAAGGTAAAGTTGTCCTTTGGCCGTGTCAATAGAGTCCAGCTCCACCCTGATTTTGTAAAACTCGTCACACCTGAGGGCCACTCCCGGTAAGCTGCAATGACATCTTCTCTCTCTGCCTTCAGTCTCCCCACAAATACCTCCTCCCGGGAGTCCCATTTGATCTGAAAACTTCACCGCTCCTCCCCTAGTTTGGCATTTATCGACCCATCCGCGGAAACTTTTAACTGGGACTTCATCCCCTCCACCTTATCCTTGTAGTCCCTCTCCAGCCTGGCTGTATCGTCTTATTTTTCTCCACCAGCTCAATCTCTTTCTTCGCCCATTCTTTTGCCCGCTGCCGTACAGAGGCCTCTGACTTTCACAACTTTTCATTCTCCACCGCTAGTGCTACCATCTCATTATCCTCCTTGTTATCTCCTCTCACATGCGCGCCACCTTTGAGTCACTAGCGAACAGTGAATCCTGGTTCTTCTTAGCCGCGCTTCGCAGCTCATCAACCACCCCTCTAGCTCATCAAACACTAGTTCTCCATCGTCATCAGTGTCCGGCCTAGCTGCTGGTTCGCCATGATATATTAAGCGATATCCTAGTCCTTCTTGGCCACCTCCCTCTAATAGTGAGCCAAAAAATTATATCGGGCACCATAAATCCCTGACACAGCCTACCACCACACTTGGTTGGAAAACAAACAACAAGAATTCAAAGGGAAGGAGAAACACACTCACCCGCACTAGTTTCTTTTATTTTTCCCAGAAGTTCTCTACCAGGTTGTCATTATACCGCAGCGTTAGCCCTTGGCACCTATGGCGCATGTCTTCCACCATCTGGCGAAAGTGGGGCTCTGTCACCCGAAATTCCGAGTTATAAAACTCGGAATCGAAGCCATAAAAACTCTAAAACAATCTCAAATATATTGAAATCATCTTATAGTCACAGTGTATCGAAACTGAGTTCAATGTATGACTCAATCGATTTGATTATTACAAAACCAATTTATAATTCAAGTATTATAACAAATGGAAATGTAAAATCCTCTCAAACCTCATCAGAAATAGAATAAATAAACTTCGACAATCTTCAGAAAAAGTCCTCCAATTCTGTTAATCCACACCTGCAGAACTATCCCTTACACCATCGAATAGGTGCACCGGGATTGTAAACACAAACTCGGTAAACTTTGCAGCTCGTATGAGTAAACCAATAGTATAACACACATCGCATACAAAAGAAAATACTTATGATATTTAAAAATAAATGTACACGTAAAACATTGGACGATCCATCTGGTTGTCCAATAACATATGAAAGTATAGGTACTCATGACACATTGGGCAACGCATCTGTTTACCCAATTACATTTAAATACGGGTGCTCGTAAGAGCCATGTACTCATCTGTTACCCCTCATATAGTACGCCGACAGATAATGGGCAACCCATATGTTCCCAATATCACACAAAAATATGGGTACTCATGAAACCCAGACAACCCATCAGTTACCTCTCATGCAGTACACCGACAGACATATTAGAACTCTAACTGATCATAACTGACACCCGTCCAAGGCTTGGTTCCGATTACTGCCAACAACGTCCGAAGACCAGAAAACATTTTAACAAGACTCAATGTTAAAACCACGTACAATATAACAATCAACACATGTTTATTGTACTATAACCAAGCAACTCTTGCTCAATAATATAAATATAGATGCTACAGTTCAAACTCATCTGGAAATAAAAACGTAACAGTATATAATATAACAACCCATATATATGTATCGTATTTACCATTTATACACATACATAAACCATTATATTATATACATGACATAGTTAAATCTTTTTAAGAAAACGTAAATATAAGTCACCGAGATTTACTCACTTTATTGCCTGAGTGCAATTTCTACGACACCGAGAGCAATTCTCTCACTCGTTTTGTTGGTCACCTAATTACATAATAAAGCGTTTAGAAATGATACGTAAAACCTCAGGTGCCGATTCAGTACAACTGATTACTATTCAACAAATTTCGATTTTTTACGTAATTATTGTTCATGTAATTACTGTTCACGTAACTACTGTTCACCAAATCATTGTTCATCAAGTAACTATTCAGGAATTACTTTTACAATTTACTGTTCAGAAATTACTTTTACAATTTATTGTTTACAATTACTACTCACGCGACACCTCAAATCGCGTGCGTGGCTTTCCCATGACCACCCAAATTCACTCCTCACCTCTCTTGATCCCTTCCACGGCCTAATGTCGTCTCTCCTCCACCCCATTTTCTCTCACGCGCCACCCTAGGCGGCGGCACGAACTCCCCCTCCTCCTCCTCCTCCGAACCTCATCAAACCACAATACAATCAACACCAAAAATGTAGGTCACACGATTTGAGACATTTTCGTATCTATATTGGACCCTAGAACCGCCGGGAAGTCGCCAGAGGAGCTCGAGATGTTGATGGTGGTTGATTTCGTGGATGACGAAGTGGCGGTGTGATTTGAACTCCAATTCACTTGCAGGAGGAAACGGAGGTGAGGATCGGTGGAGAGAAGCTATCCCCGAGCGCTCGCGTCGCTAGAGATAGAGCTTGGACGGCGGCGAATTGCAGAAGCTTCAAGTTGTCGATCGAGCTTCGATGCAGCGAGCGGCAGCGTGTCGCGTCCAAAGGTAGGAGCTGCAAGCCGTGTGGTGGCTTTGGGTTTGAGAGAGAGAGAGAGAGACTGTTTCCTTTTTTGGAAACTAGGGTTCCCAAAAAACCTCCTTTTATACATTTTCCAAATTTGGAAACCAATTCCGTCGAAAATATCTTCCACATACGATGTCCGATTATGGCGCGTGACATGTCTACGAACTCCTATTTACGAGCTCTACAACATCCGTGAATGAAGTTTTCGAAGGCGAGTGACGAAATAAAAGTTGACTCTCGAGTCATAGAAAACATAATGTTTTTCAATTTAAATTTCCAAAGTCGGTTTCGTTTCATTTGACATCGACGAGAAAACGAAAAAATGCGATTTTATTATATTTCCAAGTTAAATAGCCTACAAGAATTTATACGAAATAAACCCGAAAATGCGGGGTATTATAGGCTCTAACTTGCCAATATTGGAAAAACTAGCTGTGATGCACACCCGAGTCTCCCCACTTGTGGAATGAGAGCTTCTCTTGGCCTTCTTGTGGGCCCTCTTCAACCCTTACTCGTCTTCTTGACCCCTCTTTAACCCTTACTCGGGTTCCGCTGTGCTGGCCTTCGCCCGTCTCGAGTTGCCTTCCACATCGATCAACTCTAGCAGAAGAACCAGACACAGTATGTTTGAAGCGTCCATTGGTTGTTTCGCCCGAACCCTCTGCCACAGGCGTTACCTCAGGCCCCTACTCCGGAGTCGCTTCCTCCACCTCCACCTCCACCACCACCTCGGAGAACCTCCTCATCCAAGATATTGTCGTACACGCTCAGTTTCTTCCTCTACGACATCAAAACCCTCCACCAGAGCCGCTGCGAGAGAAATCGTTAAACTGAGGCCAGGCGCATAACAGAGAACAAGAATAAGAAAAACTTACTAGGCATCACTCACATCCGATAGTGTTCATACACAGCAAACTGGCATAGTTGGTGTGAATTCCGGGCAGGGGCAGGAAATTCCCGGATGCACCTTGCCAACCGCTTCTCCATTAGCGGCGTGAGGCTAGCCGCTATGAACACTGCAAATAGCCGACATGTGTTGGCGAAAACCACAAATTTCAACTGTAGACCCGGGGAAATCCCCCGGATACACACTTATAGATTGATTGGACGTTCTCGTGAACTTCGAAGAATGTGTTTCCCCTTACCACGGACCCCCACGACAAACACCTAGTCCCACTATTGGGTCAAAGTGTAGTTGGGGCAATCGTTTCTGAGGGGCGAGTACTTCCGTATCGAAAAGATCAACTTTTTACAGCCTCCACTCTACGCCTTGTCGTTGTACTTGAGCATCCAGCATGACAAGAACTTCTACCAACACGGCATCTACTACCTCATCGCTTTAAAAATCACGTCAATCATGAGTAGTTGCCTCTACATATTTGGCGTAACCAGCCCTTACGCCACATTCAGAAAATTAAGCATGTACTGAACGAAGTTGGCAACGAGAAGGTTAATTCGCACGCCATTGCGAACTCCAACACGCAGGAAGTCCCCAGAGCCGAGTCGTGTGCTAACTCGCCCTCCGCCAAGAGGTGCAAAATAATCTCCTACGGCACTGGAAACAACATCCGGATAGCCTCCAACTCATCCGGATTTCCACATGCTCTCGTTGGATTGATTACTTGGTCACCCAGGTAATATTGATTATCGGCCCCGCTCGCCTTGGCTTCTACATCTCTCATTTCCGCCATATCTTCTATAACCTGTACCAAAAGGCCCAACGGGTTATTTGCCGACCTCGCATCACTTAGCATGGACAAACTCCTCGGACCGCCCTCTCCCAAACTAACAGCCTGATACTGCGTGCTCGAACCCGGGACAATCGAAATCAAAACCTCGACTCCCCCGTTCACAAACAATCTGGCTAGCTTTTCCATTGCTACAACCCCCCATATACACAGTTAGCCCAGAACCACCAAAAATCCGGCTAAAAAAATACACAAATCAAGAAAAAGATTGAAAAATATCTTGAATGGTTGGAGTTGGAGTACCCAGTTGATTTTTGCGGTTGCAGCAACTCCGATGGGTCTTTCATTTCTCTAGTTCTCTCTCTCTCTCTCTCTCCGCCAACAATCCTTCTCCAAATGCAAATGAGAGCACCAGTTTTCTCTCCCTCTATATATATAGGCACTAAATTGATCCGAGCCGTGAATTCAAATAGTCTCAAAACCGCTCGATAAAAGCCACGTGCCCCACTAACTCTCGACCCCTCGGTTTCACAAAACCACGCGCTGCACGCGCACGCAACCCCCCTATAAACAAGGCTTTTCTAAATGGGTTTCCTCGTTGTGACCGCATATGATCGGTGATAAAAATTAGGTGGTTTCAAATATGTAAATAGTTTTCGGCATTCGCATCTTGGTAATGGGTCCTCCCTTACGGCATATTAGTGGTGTTTTTGGTTTACCGGAAATTTCGACGGTTAAACGAGGTCCGAATTGGATGAAATTTTTATAGCATCACTAAATATATATACCGATCACATCAGCTAGTGTCGATTGATCCCGAGAAGTTTCCTTCATATAGTCGTTGTGCCCAAGTCATATCTCGAACATGTCTGGTAGCAATTACAATTTCCCACCAGTTGTCAGCTTCTCCAGTCATGCAATGTAGCGCAAACTGTATTTGATACTCAAGTGGAGTGTGTACTATCCCCTGAAGCTTTCTAATTTGTTTCAACCAGTTGTCTGCTTTTATGGCATCGCCAAGGCCTTTGAACTTGGGAGGATCCAATCGTAAGAAATCTTTTAAACAAGCAGATCTCTTATTTTGCTCAATCTGTTGAGGGTTAGGAGGTTGTGCATTATTCATGGCTTGAAATGTTTCAAGCAGCTCAAGCCATGTTTTGAGGTGGTTGGCGATGAGGTGGCATCTTGTATTGTTACTGTAAGAGAAACAATATTAGTTGTTGAATTCAACGTTCAACATTGGAAAGTATGACAATATATTGTAATCTCTGAAATTTGGAATTAATGAGGAAAGAAAACAAGGACAACGCACTGCTTGTAAGAACTCAATGACTCGAGAAAAACAAATGGGTTGTGTGGAAAGAACAAGGAAGGTACTCAGAACGATGCTCTGATACCAAGTAATTACTGTCACATCCCGGAACCACTTCTGGTATCGAATATGTTTCTATTTAGATATATATTAATATATATATTTTTAATATATATATATATTAATGTTCTTCTTCTTCACACCTAGCAGATTCTCAACAGCTAAATCTTTCTGGGGTTCTTGAATTCCAGAGAGACCCACTTCAATTCCCACCACAAAATCACATATAAGACTTTTTTTGCGTCGTCCTCTGCTTTGAAGCAAAATAGAAGGAAAGTTGTGAGGTGGGAACTGAGTGTTAAGGCTTAGGGCTTAGGTTTAAAAAAATTTAAATTGCTGATTTGTCGTGTCGGAAACAGTAGGTGACGTGTTGGTCAACGTGTCGGGCCGTGTCAAAAAAGTCAACATTTTCTGACACGCCACGTGGCGTGTCGGCTGAAGTGTCAGTGCTACATAGCTACACACACTTGGCAGGGGAAGTGCAAGCTGGTACTCCTGGCAGGCCTTGAGCTCTACAGGAAAACCCTTTGAATTCTACGCAGACATCACCCCTTGAATTCTAGGAAGACTCTTCGGTAACCCAACCCTATCTCGCTCTGAGATACATCCATGCAGATCTGCAGTACCTCGAGATCCCATGCCTCTGAAGAACTCATAGTCCCTGATCAGAGACTAGACTACAACGCCGATTTCGGCCTTTGGAGATCCCATGTCGACATGATCTCCATTGCTGCAAAATCCGCTACGTCCTTATTGGAGTTATAATGGATATGCAGAGGGTCGGCAGGGGCCTTAGGGTCTTGCAGGCTGGCCTGCAGAAGCTGCAACCAATTAGTTTTTACGTTTCCATCTCCGTTCAATCTCACTACGATAATTTTTCTGAATTTGCATGATCCAATTAAATGAGAATACTGCACCAACTAATGTAGAAGGGATCACTATAGACTAGAAATCTAGCTCTCCCAATTTTCATCAAAGTCGGTTCTGCATGTGTAGCTGGACCAAATAAATTGAGAATTGACTGACACAACTTATTATGATGTGAAAACTAAGGTGGATTATCTGGCCTTAAGGCAATTGTCTTCTCTAAGCTTCTTGATCAAAGATCAAGCAAAGTAAGACTTTTATCTCAGGCTTTTCATTAAGTTTGAGGATATGCAGTAAAACTTGTATCTGGTAATGCGTCCTCATGGTTGTAGATTTACCCCCTAATAATGAATGACTAGTGGTGAGGCCGCGCGCGGTGTTTGCTAGCGTAATTACAGTTTACAGATGAAAGAAAAGATTAGTTTTATTTATATATTTTTTGGTCGCGGCATTACACTTCATAAGACAGTGGCCAGTTCTTTATTACATAAAAAAACAAATAAATGCAAACTGGTAGACATAGTTCATATGTTTGAACCATCACTAAACCTATTTCTACACGAACGCCACCATCTGTTTGTCTTTCACTATCAACATTGAAAGGCTTACACATATAAGCCTACAATTCACTCTAGATAGTAGATAGGAAGACTCATTACCCATTAGCATTGCAATAGTGCCAGCTCGGTTACCATTCATGTGTCGAGTGAGTTACTCACTTCTAAGTCAAGGTTTTAGATCAAAGAGACAATTATTTATGTACACAGAAGTGGCTAACTGTTCATATCATCATGACTATTCTGTTAATTATATTTTCACTTTGAGAGGCAGTAAGATATAATAATAGTTTAGTTCAATTAGTTATGTCTATACAATGTCATTACAGTAGCCGACTAAGTGAAGTACTCTAAATGAAATAAAGTTTACTTCTAAGTGATATCATTATAACAAACCAGTATGAGAACCCCAAACCCCTGCATCACCCCAAGTAAGAGACAGTTATATCTCCTTCTATCTCTTTCACTTTCAAATGTTCCAGACTTTACATATTATAAATAGGCTGGGTCAGTCTTTGTTGAAGTGGAAAAAATATGCTAATCTCTCTAGCTAGGATTTGATGCTAAATCTGTATCGGATATCAGTACTCTTGCTATTATATGTACTGTATTGAAGTTGTCACTGTTACTGTCTTAGGACATGTTTCATAATCACTGCTACTTTGCCCTCACTGCTTAAATATCATATTCAGGATCTTATTTCTTTGAGATCCAATTGAGATGAATTGTGAGTTAGAGAGTTAGAGTTCCAATTTGCATAGAGTTACAGAGTTCATAGACTTACATAATTACTAATTAGAGTTCCAATTTGCATTATGTTTTGTGTTCCAATTTGCTATGCTTCTGTATATAATGATATTTGTTTCAAACTGATTTGTTAGCAATGCTTTTGAATATAATGATAGTTATTTCAAATTTATTTGCTATGCTTCAGTCCCATGTTTTATATTTTTGTCACGACTCCGAATTTTGAATGATAAAAATTCGAATTCGAAGCCATAAAAACTCTAAAACAATTTCAAGCATATTGAAATCATCTTATCATAACAGTGTATCGAAACTGAGTCAACATCATGACCACAACTGAGATATACCCTACCCCCTGATTCATGCATACCTCAAATGCATGACACATGGCCCCACACAAACGCCCAAGTGGTATCATCTAAAGTATTGGTTTCCTCACAGTTGTAGTACTAATAAGTTCAGTAATCACTTCAACAAAAACCTGATATTGGGTCCACCATCTCTTCCAGACTAACCCAAAATTATTGCTTCACTACCATTCTAAACAGTTATTTCTTTACTTTCATCAAGAACCCTCATGGCCACCGAATTATTTTGAGAAGTCAAATGCTCATGTTCAATTGTCAAAGCATTTGGCCAAGCAACTGCTCGGTAAGCAGCAATTAAAGGATCACTCCCTTATGGTAAAATTTAGCCATTGTTGAACTCTTGAGTTAACATCTCCTTATCCAACAATAACTAACATGATGCATGGAGAGAACTGAGCCTTTAAGTCTCCAACACTAAACACCACTTGTACTTGGAAGAAGTATTCGGTCCTCAACCGCTCCTTTACCAAAGTGAGAAGGCCATCGTTACGATAAATTCATTAAAACACCACTAAGCTAAGGTTATCTCATTCTTTACCTTCAATAGAATTACTTCACCGCCACTGCATCTCATTTGCATCAGTGGTATAGCTAAGATCCAATTCACAACACCAGATAAATGATTAATTTCATGAAAGATCAGCATTCTCAATTAAATGCTCGTCTAGCAAATAATTTAATCATAATGTCGTAAATGAAATTTTCCCAACACTTTGGATTTCTTGGTCAGCCAAGAAAAATATGTAACATCAATTGTCTATGGCCTAACCAAAACAAGTTGAAACACAACCGCAATATAATGTGAATCTCAACTTAAGAATTGAGTCGCCACATTAAGGATGTATCACACACCCTACCACTCCATTACCTAATGTTTGAAATGATTGTCACGAAAATTTTCGTTAAACCACCTCCAACATATGGTCTTCACATTTCTTACCTTAAAAACAATACTTCAACCTCATTGGGCCTCAATTTAGATTAGTTGCATAACTAAAATCCAGTCCTTAGCATTGAAACACTGAATATTTCTCAATGCAAGATCAACGCTCTCCATCAAGACTTCTTGATAAGTCTCTACCCTGATGGAAATCTATATACTCAAACCAGTTAGCATTCCTGTAACTTCTTCACCCTGAGTTGATGGTAACTGGATCTCAGGTCAATCTTAGAGCGTATTGTAACCCCTCTAAGCTGATCAATCCTAGGCAAATGATACATATTCTTGATGGTCACCTTATTCAATTCCCTATAGTCCACACACAACCGCATGGAACCATTTTTCTTTTCACGAATAACACCGGCGCACCCTAAGGTGGGACACTAGGCCTAATGAACCCTTGGTCCAATAGGCCATTTATCTACACTTTCAATTCTTTAAGCTCGTTGTACCCCATCCCATAAGGCGTCTTCGACACAGGTGTTATACTAGGTACAACATCAATAAAGAAATCGACAACTCTCTGAGGAGGTAAACTCGGTATCTCCTGGAACACCTCACTATACTCGGATACCACAACAATGTCTGTGATAGATACTTCTTGATCCACAGACTCCACAAGTGCCAAGACTCCTACTCTCATGGCATTATCCAACTTGAGGCAACGCTAACGAAAAACTGGCTCCCCCCAGGACTATGGAAAAACACTACCATGTCCAAACAATCAATCAAAACATGATGTGACCTCAACCAATCAATTTTTAAGATCACATCATAGGTGTGGTCGAGAATCACTATTAAGGAAGCATGGAATTCTCTATCCCTAATGACAATAGGACAAGCCTTGCATATTGTCTCAAGCTCAAGAGACACTCCAAAAAGTGAAGTAACACATAAAGAGCTTTTAAGAGATGTAGGAATCAACCTTAACACCTCTATTACCGAACTAGCAATACAAGAGCGTGATGCTCCCGTATCAAACAGTACTCTAGCAAGGTAGTCAAAAATAGATAATGTACCTTCTACTCCTGTGTTGATAGGAGCACTTTGTGCTACGTTCTTAATATGTTTTTACCTCTATTTGTACTTTGCTTAGCCCTTACTGTTGTAATATCGAGTCATTGAGTCACAATAGGAGTCTAGGACGGTTATGGATGTGTCTTTGTGCTTAAACGAGTTTAAAAACGAAGAATTGGCCTAGAGTCCTAGTTTGAGTAGGAATCCTTATAGGACTAGGAAACCTAGTTGGATTAGGAGTCTTCATCTTTCTTTGTTTTAGTCACATTGGTGATATCTTGAGAGTCATGTTTGCATTAGGAATCCTTGTTAGATTAGGAAACGTACCATTTTGGAAAGTCATACTTGAACTCAAACTCTTATTATGAAACTTTCCTAAATAAACTTTCATGTTCTAGTAACTTACTTATTCTACTAAGTTTCATTTTTGCAAATTAGAAACTTTCCTAATCTAGTTGAGTTCATCTATTACATGTGTCTTTTTAAGACAACAAATGTCTAGATTAAGACATAATTTTCGAAAGAATTATCTCTTACGTATGTTTTTCTTTTCTTATTTTCAGATCTGAAGAGATAATTCAAGGAATTTAAAGAGAAGCCGTGCAAGGGAAAAAGAGTCCAATCCGTGATTAATTCTTGAGCTTGTGAAAGAATACTTTGCCGTGCCTAGCAATCAGCCCATGAGAAGGAGAGCCCAGCCCATGCCGTGTAACCCTACAGAAATAAGGAGATAAGAGCTTGTTCTACAAGAAAAAGAGGGGCAGCCATTCGATGTAATTAAAGGGAAAAGATCCTAGCCGTACATACATGGATCAGCCCATTCAAAACCCTAACAGCCCCTTCTCTCCTCCTTCCTCTATAAAAGGCATGGCCTCCCTTGATATTTGGCATCTCTATTCTCTCACAAACAAAGCCGAATTGTTGCCTAAATAATCCAGAAAATTCAAGCCAAAAACCTTCATCCATCATCACCAAACCGTGCTCATCTTCCTCCTCCACCAATTCGAATTCATCCTTGATTCATCCTAGAAGATTTCTAATGTGTGATTCATCCATGGCTTGTAATCTTTCTTTTTATTTTCTGAAATTTTCGATTTTATTGTATGAATTCTTGGATGTTATTTTCGGTTTTATATATGAAGAATATAAATTCAAACTTCTTTGGTTTTATGTTTTGATTGTATGAACTCTTGAATATGTGTTTATGCCGTGTATAATTGCTATGGGCAGTAGGATTTTCGAAATTAATTTAGGTTTTATTTCGATTTATTCCTTGAATTTGTACATCTAAATCAATGCTTGAGGAAGCCAAGGCCATGGTTCTCCTAAGGTTGCGATTTCATTCACCAAAGTATTCTTTGATTGAGTATGCGCTTCGTGTTTCAATTATTGATACTTGTTTAGGGTTGTGATAGTTCTAGGAATTTGCATGTTTAATCAAGATGAGTGACGCCATGCTTGCTTACATGTCTCCAATTCGACTTAATGTGCTTATGTGCTACCTTGTTGTTTAACTAGAATGCTTCGTTATGTTGAACTCTTTTTAGCATATGTTTAGGATTGAACGCTTCGTCGATTCTAAATATTTAAGAAGTCTTAACGATTAAATGAACCGCTTCGGACTCTAATTAGAATTGGAATTGAAATGGACTTAGAAATAATCGAAAATATTTGTTGCCTATATGTTGTTCTATGCGTGTCATACATGTTTCTTGAGTAGAATTCGTGTTTTGGTTATGCGATGAGTGGTAGATCAATTGTATATAAGTAATTTATGATTTATTTTAAGTAGTAGTTTTAGAATCCAACTCAAATCCCCCAATAACATGATAAGTTTTGAGTCCCCTTTGATTCCCCGGACTGAACGATTCCTGCTTATTCTATACTAACGATGATGTTTTATACGGTTTATTATAGACGTTCTAACCAAGAGTCTATCATGTGTCCCGCTATTAACCAAGATATTTATAGGGAAGATGAATCATCGAAGTATCACAGTACTTCTACTCAGAGGACCAAACCTTCAGCTGTGGCTCCTAATACTCTTGTGTACCCATCGACATATCAATACCGAAGAGCATGTAATGAGGGTCCGCTGCAGTCGGGCCATCGGTCCTGGATGATATTGATAGATCACCAAATACGCAACCTACGCTCTGATACCAGCTGTCACGATCCCGAATTTCGAATGATAAAAATTTGAATTTGAAGCCATGAAAACTCTAAAACAATCTCAAGCATATTGAAATCATCTTATCATAACAGTATATCGAAACTGAGTCCACATCATGACTCAGTCGACTTGAATAATACACAACCAATGGAAATGTAAAATTCACTCAATCCTCACCTCTAACAGCAGAAAGAAATCTCCGACAATCTTCAGCGAAAGCCCTCTAATTCTGCTAATCCACACATGCAGAACTATCCCCTACACGATCGAATAGGTGCACCGGGATTGTAAACACAAACCCGATAAGCTTTGCAGCTCGTATGAGTAAAACAACTATATAACTCGTGTATAAATACAAAAGAAAACTACTAAAAACATTTAATTATAAATGTACTCATGAGTCATTGGACGGCCCATCTGGTTGTCCAATAATATCTGAAAATATAAGTGCTCATGAGAAATCGGGCAATGCCTCTGTTTACCCAAATACATTTATAATACTGGTACTCATGAGCGCTGGTACACCTCTGTTACTCCTCATGTTAGTACGCCTTCCGACATTGGGCAACCTATCGCTACCAAATATCCAAAAGAAAAATACTGAAAACATTTAATTATAAATGTACTCATGAGTCATTGGACGGCTCATCTGGTTGTCCAATAATATCTGAAAATATAAGTGCTCATGAGAAATCGGGCAACCCCTCTGTTTACCCAAATACATTTATAATACGGGTACTCATGAGCGCAGGTACACTTCTGTTACCCCTCATGTTAGTACGCCGCCCGACATTGGGCAACCTCTCGCTACCCAATATCCAAAATATAGGTACTCTAAGCGCTAGTACACCTCTGTTACCCCACATGTTAGTACCCGGCAAACAGACTAGAGCTCTAACTGAATCGTAATTGTCACCCGGCCAAGGCTAGGTCCCAACATGCCAACACGTCTGAAGACTGGTCCCTAGACCAGAAAAACGTTTTAACATAACTCAAGTTAAAACCACGTACAAATAATCATCGCATGATATTGTACAAATCAATCGAAATGCTCAAATAATAAACATCAACGCTATAATGAACTCATTTGCAAACGGAAATTACGACAGTATATAATATAGCAAACCATATATATGTACCTATTTTACCAATTATACACATACACAATCCACTATATCATAATAATCATATACTTATCATAGTTCATTCTTTTAAATTTAGCATAATCATGAATCTCCGCAAGGGTAGATTCGTCACTGTGAGATTTTACTCACCTTCTTTCGTGCGTGCAACTTCCACGACACCGAAAGTAATTTCCTCACTTGTTTCGTCAGTCACCTAATAGCATGATAAATGCATAGAAAACGATACGTAAAATATCAAGTGACGATTTTCAGTACAACTAAATGTTGTTCATAAAACATTGTTCACAGAACACTATTCATATTTTACTGTTTTACTCATCAATGTTCCAATGTACTGTTTTACTAAAATATTGTTCATAGTTACTGTATTACCAAAACACTATTCACAGTTACGGATTTACCAAACACTGGTCAAAGCCACTGTTTACCAAAACACTGTTCATAGTACTATTCATGCGGCGTCATTGTTCACTGACCGCCACCAATAACCATCAAATTTCACCACCACAATCTAAATAACATTCCTAACAACTTCCTAGTTCACCACAAAGTCTAATTCTGAGCTTAAACACTTCAATTTAACAAGAACCGAAAAGCCCCAATTTATAAACCTAGGATTTCTTTTCTTCGATTCTCCTAGCACACAACGATTGGGGTTAAGTCGTTTGAAGGGTTTGTAGTATGGAATGAGACCTTCAAAATGGGACAAGAATCGTACCGATTGGTTGCCGAAGGAGGGAGATCCGACGAGTTGAAGTTCGGCGAAATATGCTTTTTCGGGAGAACTTCCGGGCTTCACCGCTCCTAAACGGTGGCGAGATGGCGGGTGGCGCTACCACCAATCGACAGGAGATGCATCAATCTTTCAAACGTAACCGGTGCGCCGCTCTATGGTGGCCGGACGACGGAGATCCCGCGGCCCAAAGTCAGTTACTCAAAGAGAGAAAAATCTGGGATTTTCATGTATGAACAGTACCCGATCCGAAATTTCTGATTTTTCTCCATTTTTCTCTTTAATTCCCTTATTTATACTATTTTCCAAAAATGTCCAAATATCTTTTGATTCGTAACTTCTTCATACGAACTCCGATTTAGGCGTGTCACGTGTCCCCGAATTCGTATCGACGAGCTCTACGACTTTCATGTAAGAAGTTTTCTAAGAAACCAAATGAGTCAAAAGTCAACTCTTAGACTCGTCAAATTGAATGTTTCTGAACAAACAATATTTCAAACCCTTTCGTTTTCATTCTCGGCTAATAAAATTGGACAATAACCAACTTAATAATATCCGGGAACTCATTGGAAATTATATATGAATTTTTCGGGGTATTACAATTTTACTCTTACAAATGTATATACTTTCATGCTTTGATTAGATAATAGATATATATAACTTCACTGATTTCAGAAAGTGCGTGTCTGTGGACTGTGGTTTATTGTCTACTGACCTTTAATCTTCTTTCATTTCACCTAAGATTGCATATCATATTCGACTAGCTAAGATAATAACTTTATCAATTCCCTATGCCAGTGGAAATTTGCTTTTATTTCCCTAGGCCGTGTAAGATATCTTCCTGGCTAGGAGGTGATATCTAGTTGGTTTCAGGTGAGTATATAAGAGATTCAGTGATATGTTATTAATTTCGCTCTTCTCTTTTAATATACTTGTGTTCTTCACTTTGTTCTTCATCTGCCTGTATAGAGAAGAGAAGCTTCTTGTGATTGTGATGAATATCTAGGACTGGAGAACCAAAAGAGTGATCATAACAGACAACTTCTTACCAGTATTAAACATGTAAGATGCACATTTTATTTACCTACAGTAGTTCCAGTTCCAGACAACACTGAGTCACTGATTAAGGTTTCAATAGTGCAATTTAGTGCATTGCCGCCATTGCGTATATCTGGTGTTTTGGATATGCATATGCTTTAATGTTGAACAAATGCAATAATATAATTTTCATTTTTTGTAGGACTCCCGCCCAAAGTGGGAAGCGAATAAGAGTTGGGAAATGATCTTTCACCAAATACGTACTAAGCGACCTGCGACCGTTCATCGTTCACTGTATGATTTTGCATATGGATTGGCATCATGTGCTAGTCAAGATTTTAATATATATAAGTTTTACTTTTTTAAAACACCACGGTGGTGGTGTCAAATCCATTAATCTTCTATTAATAAAGTATATTGAGAAGTTTCGTGATTAAATTTTTGAATTATTTAAAATGTTCATAATTTATATATTTCTAAATCATGTCTAGATATAGTGCTAAGAATATGATTATAATTTACAGATTATAAAAGTGAAAATAACTTATATAATGATGATTTCTACAGAACAATAAGGAGAAAACCACTATTGTAAATATAAGTACGTAAATTACTCATTATCATTTTATTTATTTTCATTAAATTTAAATTTTTGTTTTATTTTCCTACAACGTCTAATAATAGAAATAAAGAAAAAGTCAAATAGTAACATACACGGAGTGTGTCTCACGAGGCTAGTGTAATATAAATTGATTGTTGGCGTGAATCACGGGGGAATTGAAAGTTAAAATGTAGGTTTACTAATTATATATAGGATATTAGTGTGTATAGGTTGATTAAGGCAGTGTAATATACTTTTCCTCTTGGTATCAGAGCAGTGCTCTGTTTTTTCTGGGTTTGTTTTTTGCGGTTTTTTGGTGCGAGCTCGTCAGCTGAGCTTGCTGCCACCCTCCCTGGAGCTCGTCGGCGACGTCAGCAAGCCACAAGCCTTGCGGTTCGGCAACGATAGCAAGCCAATTGCACCACTGCAAGCATAATCAGTCGGTATACCAGACTCGTCCCCGCATCCTCGCCCAGCTCACCCAACTCCTGACGTGCTCACCTGATCTCCCGATGTGCTCCTCCTCGAGGGACTGCATTACAGCCGGTCTCCGATCTCCTCCCCGCCTCGATCTCGCTCCGACGACATCTCGCTCCGCCACTGCCTTCGCGTCGAGCTCTCCTCCTCTCCTTTCGTTTCCGCCGCTGCAAGCGTTCCACCGGCGACATCTCTATCCTCCACCAGAGCCGCCGCGTCGAGCTCTCTTCCTCTCCTTTCGTTTCCGCCGCTGCAAGTGTTCCACCGCGACATCTCTATCCTCCACCAGAGCCGCAACGTCGAGCTCTCCTCCTCTCCACCAGCGCCGCCACATCAAGCCGTCGTATTCGCCTTTGAAATCGCCGCTGCCGAGCTCCGGATTTGGATCCGACCTGCCCGGTCCGGCCCGGCCCAAATTCGACCCGATCCGGACCCGACTCGACCCAGATTCGACCTGACCCAACTCGGACGAACCGGATCTGACCCGGCCCAGAATTGGTAGTCTTGATTGTCAGTGTAGGTTCACCGACAGTGCACGTGCATCCAAGACAGGTTTATATCAGTTGTTTGGTAATTCCGCTGCATAATTCTTGATTGTTTCAAATTCATTTTCAATAGGTTCTGGAGACGAAGCTGATATTCCGAAATTTGAATTATCTGTCAAGAGTTCTGACAGTGGGTCCTTTGGGTGAACTAAACTCAATGGGACCAATTTTCGTGAATGGAAGCGACTTATGACGGCTCATCTTCGAGGCATGCACAAGATGAGACATATGACCGGAGTAACTACGGCTCCTAGTGCAGATGATATTATTGCCTACACTAAGTGGGACGACGATGATGGCCTTGTGATGTCAGTCTTGTGGAAAGCTATGAATGAATAAATAATTGATCTGGTGGAGGCATGTAACACTGCGCAGGCAATATGGCTGACACTTAAAGGCTTATATACTAATGACTCTGATTTCATACAGGTTCATGAGTTAATGTGCACCGCTTTGGTGATGCAACAAAATGGACAACCGATGGCGCAATATTTCACCAAACTAAAAAAATATTTGGGCTGAGATTGATGTGAAACGTCATTGCATGATCAAACATCAGGAGGATATTCTTTGGTACCAGCGTGAGAAGGAGTTTGAGCGAGTTTACCATTTCCTAAAAGGTCTTGATGCCAAGCATAACAGTGCGAAAGGGGAATTGCTCCGACAGAGCGAACCCCCTAGCCTACTTACAGCTTTTACATATATCCGTAAGGATGAATCTCACCGGGAGAGCATTCATCAGACACAAGTTGAAGTTTCCAGCCTTACTGTTCGTACTAGATCTTCAGCACCACCCCTTTAGCAGACCACTTCAGCTCCACTTCATCAGCGAGGACCACCACCAGGCTTCGGGAATCAGCCCGCCCTCCTTGCTCTTATTGTCATGATACTAACCATACTCGTGCGACCTGTTGGAAGCTGTATCCACACCTTCGGCCTAAGCGGCCTAATTATCATCCCAAGGCGAAAGCAGCTATCCAATTCGTCTTGGAATCTGATCTCTATGGTGTGGTTGGATAGGATCATCATACAGCAGGCGGAGCAATACCTACCGCATCCATAGCTGGTAGTTGCAGAAATTGGTATGGCTTTAAATATTTCTCACTTTGTTGGTGTTGATACATGGATTATTGATTCGGGTGCGTCTGATCATATGACTTATGACAAATCTTATTTTACTATATTGTCTCCTCCACTAGTATCCTATGTTACTAATGCTAATGGTGAGGCATTCCACGTATTAGGAAAATGGTCAGTTCGTATTACCCCCACAATAGAGCTTCACAATGTGCTCTATGTACCTGTTTTATCTCATCATTTGATATATGTTCCCCAATTGAACGCTGACGCCAAGTGCTATGTGACATTTTTTCCTATGTATGTGATATTTCAGGATCTTCTCACCGGGGAGTTAATTGGTCGGGGTATCTGAGGGGCCGGTTGTTTCATCTGGATCAGACATATGCGGGGGAGAAACCAGGGGCACAGTCTCGGACCGCTTTAATCTTCACTTCTGACAAGCTAAGTGAAGTTTTGTTATGGCATCGTCGCTTAGGGCATCAATCTTTTAGTGTTATGAAAAAAATATATGCCTACTTTGTTTATTAGTGTGGATGAGTCACTTTTACGTTGTGAGACATGTGTTTTGGGCAAGAGTCGTCGTTCTACTTATTCCCCTAGTACTTCTATTAAACGTATTATTCCTTTCGAATTAATTCATTCTGATATTTGGGGACCCTCCAAAGAATCTACTGTGTCATGGATGCGGTATTATGTGTCATTTATTGATGATTGAACCCGTCTTTCATGAATTGTTCTCCTCAAAACTAAAGATGAGGTTTTTCACGCTTTTCAAGCCTTCTATACCACTGTCCAAACAAAATATAATGCCACAGTTAGAGTTCTTCGTTCTGATAATGGGGGGGGAATATGTGAATCATGTCTTTCAGGAGTTCCTTTGCACACACGAAATTGTTCATCAAATAGCGTGACCTTATACACATGAGCAGAATGGAGTTTCTGAAAGGAAAATCGTCATTTACTTGACATGGCTCGGTGTATTCTTTTTAGTGCCCATATGCTCAAATACCTTTGGGGTGATGCTGTCATAACTTCCGCCCACCTCATTAATCGTCTTCCCTCTCGTGTCCTTCAAGGAAAAGTTCCATATGAGGTGCTTGCATCTCATGTCTCCTTACTCTTTTTTCATAATCTTCTTGCCCGTGCTTTCGGTTGTGTTGCTTTTGTCCATCTTCCAAAACACCAGAGATCTAAGTTGGATACCCTGGCCGTTAAATGTGTGTTTGTTGGGTATGGCGGACATCAGAAAGGGTACCGGTGCTATCATCCGCCTACCAGGAAGTACTATGTCACTATGGATGTTACTTTCTTTGAGGACATGAGTTATTTTCCCTCTTCCGATACTACTCTTCAAGGGGAGAATTCATACTTTGAAGAGATGTATCATGGAGACGGGGAGAAAAGTAAGCCAGTAGATATGGTGACAGGATCAATTGAGATTACCAATGTGTCCGCTATACATGCACCACCGAGTGATTCCGGTATAGTCACTCCAGAGATTCAGGTACCAGAAGATGACAACACAACTGCCCCTCATGACTCTCGTACTACTGTTTATACACCTGACCAATGCTCTCCTGGTACGGAAGATCACTCATCTGAGGTTAGTCATTCTATTGGGACTAATACTAATGAGGCTAATAGCAGACAATATGTCTTGCCAAATAGGTCTACTCGGGGTCAGCCAACAAAAAAATATGAACCTACCCTTCAGGCTAAAACTAAGTATCGTGTGGAAAATTTTATGTTTACTAAAAGATTGTATAAGTCATAAGAATCATTTGTGAATCAAATATCTACTATATCAGTACCTAACAAAGTTCAGGATGCATTGAGAGATCCAAAATGGAGGAAAGTAATGGAGGAAGAGATTGAAGCATTACAAAAGAACAATACTTAGGAACTTGTATCTCTACCACATGGCAAAAAGACTGTAGGATGTCGTTGAGTGTTTACAGTGAAGCATAATCCAGATGGCTCAGTGAGCTGGTATAAAACACGCCTAGTAGCAAAATGGTTCACCCAGATATATGACATAGACTATGATGAGACATTTGCACATGTTGCAAATATGAGCACTATTCTAGTTTTGCTCTCTTGTGCTGTTAGCTTAAACTGGCCACTTAGACAGTTTGATGTTAAGAATGCATTCCTTCATGGAGAACTTACAGAAGAAGTGTACATGGATCTTCCACCGGGATATGCGGCCGCTTCTCCAAGTAACTTTGTATGCAGATTGAGGAAATCTTTGTATGGTCTTAAACAGTCACCTCGTGCTTGATTTGGAAGATTATCACAATTCATGAGGATAATTAGCTACAAACAGAGTAATTCAGACCACACATTATTTCTCAGACATCAACAAGGGAATGTAACAACCCTAATTATATATGTTGATGATATGGTAGTTACTGGGAATGATATTGTTGAGGTGGATAGATTACAAAAACAGCTAGCCACAGAATTTGAAAGACCTAGGAGCACTCAAGTACTTCTTGGGCATTGAGGTAGCCCGGGGAAGTGATGGTATCTATCTGTATCTGAGGAAGTACATCCTTGATCTACTAATAGAGACCGGTATGCTGGATTACACTCCCATTGATACTCCTATTGAGCAGAACCATCGGTTAGCAGAATATCCATATCAAATGCGTATTGAAAAACCTCGTTATCAGAGGCTAGTTGGACGTCTGATTTATTTATCACATACCAGACTAGATGTTGCGTATGCAGTGAGTGTAGTGAGTCAGTTCATGCATAATCTCAGTGTGGACCACATAGATGTTGTTGTAAGGATTTTGAGGTACTTAAAGTCAGCTCCAGGGAGAGGAGTAATGTTCTCTAATCACAATAATATCCTTGAGGTTTGTGGCTTCACGGATGCAGACTGGGCTGGAAATATAACAGCTCGGAGATCTACATCAGGGTACTTTACCTTTGTTGGGGTAAACTTGTTAAATGGAAGAGTAAGAAACAAAAAGTGGTAGCTCGATCTAGTGCTGAAGCAGAATACAAAGATATGGCTCAGGGAGTGCGAATTATTATAGCTTAGAAATTTGCTACAAAATTTGGGTATTAAGCCTAAGTATGCTATGCAGCTGTAATGTGACAACAAGACAGCTATTGATATTTCCCAGAATCTTGTGTAACATGATCGTACAAAACATGTGGAAGTTGATCGTCACTTTATAAAGGAGAAGCTAGACGCAAAAATCATAAGTTTTCTTTTTGTTCCTATAGAAGAGCAACTTGCCGATATGCTCACAAAATGAGTGTCTAAAAAGGCCTTTTATGATTCACTTAGCAAGTTTGGCATAGTTGATATGTATGCACCAACTTAAGGGGGAGTGTTGGCGTGAATCACGGAGGGAATTGAGGGTTAAAGTGTAGGTTTACTTATTATATATAGAATATTAATGTGTATAGGTTGATTAAGGCAGGGTAATATACTTTTCCTCTTTGTTTAAATAGAGGCCACCCTCAATTAATAAATCAGATCTCAAAATTCTCTAATACGAATCCTGGTCATAAAATAGGGGTAGGTCAGTGGTGGATGCATGTGGAAGATCTCTTACCAATATATAATATGTAAGTACTTGGAAATATTTAAAGAACCTTTAGTTCAGTTGGTTAGTTGTCTTGTACATGTTCTTAGGAATCGTTATTAACTCAGTTTTTAATTGTCTTTTTTTTTTCTCATATATTATATTTTTCTCCCTTTAAGTCTTTAACCACACGGTCACACACTTTGTCCTCCATTTCTTATTTAATGTATCATGCAATTTTTTCCCTTCTCATTTCCTTCTTTAGTTAATATATTTTGAAATATGTTTTTGCCAAATTTTTACTTTTTGATTAATTTCAATGAAATTCTAAAATGTTTTATCATACACACTTCCTTAGTGTTTTTAATAAAATTTTCCTGTGATGAGTTTCTAATATAAAAATATATACATCAAGAAATTGTAAAGAAAACACCGCCGCGCTGCGTCCCTCCTGGAGGTCCTCATGGACCACTTCACTAAACCCTCAATGTCCGGAGACTGGTCAAGTTCAGGCGCTACGTGGAGCACAAGTTGCCCGCCGGCTGGGCAAATCGGTAGATGAGCGCGTACAGGAGATGACTTTCAGGGCTGCAAAGCTAGACAGTGAGGGAGTGGAAAGTCTTAGAGGAGTTGCAGGTTTTGATGTTGATGAATAGTTTGCCGGAAAGGCCGGAAGAGACGGTTGAATGGCGACTGGTGAACATGGATACATATGAAATGTGTCTCGACAAGGTGATTGAGAGGCTCGCTCATTTGCGCTAGTACAAGGGTTTGGAAACAAAAACAGAAATGACCATCTAAGACTTAATTTCCAGCTTTGATTAGTCGTCATTGTTTGCTTATGATGATCGACTCATATAACAAATATAGGTACTTTTTTTTTTGAAAGGAAAGCCCTAACTATTATATGTTGCCTGAGAAACTTTGATTTCGATCGACCTTGTGAATCATAAGAAAAGTCAGCATAGTTTTTTGTATTTTGATTTTTGAAGGAGACACCATTAATTTAGTATTATTAATTAAGATTAATTTTCTTGTTCAATTCAAACTCGAATACTCGATTATAAAATAATCTTGATTCAGTTGACTGTATTCTTGTCCCTGCCATCTTTTGCTCTGCTTACAGTTGAAATAAGTGTGCTTTGCTTCAAGATCGCAATGTAATAATTCACACACCGACTAGGACAAACCAAATTCATGTCTTGTAAATTCGTATTAAAATTTGTACGTAGACATGTAGATACGATTCATTATACGGATAACCTGATGTGAAATCCCCTATAAATAGAAACTACCCACCCTGCTCCAAATCCCTAAATTTTGGCAGCAAGGCAGACCCAGCGGTCAAACTAGAGTGATCAGTTCAGTTGAAACCATGCTGAGTTCAATCAAAAACATGGTGTCTCGTAACGTAATTCCCAATAGGTGGAGAACCTCAGACGAGACTTCAGTCCTGAACTGCAAGGCCAATTTCGGCAACTGGAAGACCAAGCTTGAGTCTGTCCTCAAGTTGAACCACGTCGACTACGTCCTCACCGAACCAAAGCCTCCCGAGCCCACCACCGTAACCCCTCAAACTGGCGTCGCTCGCCACCAGAAATGGCTCGTCGACGACTCCCTCGCCCGCGGGCTCATCCTTGAAACACTCGACGCAACGGTTTACGTCTCTTATCTCCACCACCCCACCGCCGCGTCCCTCATGAAGGCCCTCACGGACTACTTCACTCAACCCTCAATGTTCCGGAGGCTCGTCAAGTTCAGGCGCTACATGGAGCACAAGTTCGGGGAGGGCAAATCGGTAAATGAGCATGTGAAGGAGATGGGTTCCTTGGCTGCTGAGCTGGAGAATGAGGGAGTTCAAGTTCCGGAGGAGTTGAAGGTTCTGATGCTCATCAATAGTTTGCCGGATAGGTGGAGAGAGACTATTGATGGGCTAATGGTGAACATGGATAAAGATGGTCCAGGTGAAATGGGTCTTGACAAGGTGACCAAGAGGCTCATTGACTTGGGTTTGAAGAAACACAGAGAAGAAAATCCAGACCTGTATGCTACTATAAAGGTTCAAACCCTCTCTTCAATACATTTCAAGCTGCATTGATCATTTGTTGCTTCTGATGATTTATATAACTATTATAGGTTTCCCGGGAGGAGGATCTTTTTGAGCAGATTGGAAAAGACATCTTTTTCGGCCTTGTGGATCATAAGAAAATCAGAAGTTTTTGTATTTTGAAGGAGACGCCATTTGACCAATTTAAGGTTCATTAGTATTAACTGTATGAATAAGATTTATTTTCTTGTTCAGACTCCATCGTAATTGATTATCAATATGATCTGGATCGTATTCTTGTATGAGTTGTCTCTGCTATCTTTTTCTCTGTGATATCAGCATAGTTACAATGCGCGCAATTTCATTCAACTTGGTCATTTTTGTTTGATGATTTTCCTTACGGGTTTAGGAAATAGGATTGAAGATCTTACAGTTCAGCTAAGATATGCAAGTACCAATCTAATGCAGCCTACGTTACATGATATCATATTACTAGAAGCATTAAATATATGCAATTAGGAATTTAGGATAATGTTTCTGTGGTATAAGCATTAAATCAGACCTCAGCTGAACAACTCTGTTTCAGAAATACTATCTACTCTTAATGCTAGAAAATATTGTTTTACACAATTATCTATGATATTATGTTCTGTCTTGCACTCATTATTGTTCTCCATAATGATTCATCCAGGAGGAGGTTGCGAAGGAGTTTGGCATACCAGTACAATATCAGAGGTACTGGAAATCGGATGAGGGTAAAATCAGTGAAAATCGCCCATGGCGTCGGTTGACACTTATGGAGGAAAGAGCATCTGTAATTATCTTCTGCTCTGATATCTTTGTCTGTAATTAATGTTCTTTTTGATGCATTTCTTTTGGTCAGACTCCGATGATAGTTGACTGATCTGTTTGGTGATTGTCATCTTGTAGATGTTATCAGTACATACAAGTTACAATCTGATACTTTTACTAGTGTGCTTCTGTAAAGGAAAAAAATGCTATGATTTCAGTACATACAAGTTACAATCTGTCTTAAAAATGCTATGTTATCAGTTAAGTTCTTTCATGTTGTACTTGGGTTTGATTTTCTTTGTTTCCTCGTAACAAATTTACATAAAAAGCCCACAAATTGTCCAGACCTTCCATTTACACATTCGTGTTTATGCTGCTGATGTTTCTTTCTGCTATCTGTTTTCTTTGTTTCCTTTGATGAACTTTTATGGGACAGGTGTAATTTCTATATCTTCATTTGGTGCTTTTCATGTGCTACATGATTTCCGCACACTAGCCAATAAGCTACATTCTCTGGTCTGTCTTTGAGTAGGGGTTCATAGAGCGCTACATCCATGTTGTTTTAGAAAAATGCTTCATTATCTTGGTTGCTATATTAAAACTTAAAATTCATCAGTGTTGCCCTATAGTTATGGCTAGTTGCTACCTTGGCCAAACATGAGATTTTCATTGAGAAGTCGGTCAGAGAGCATATCATATTTATGGCTACCTTTTTCTGATTAGAACATGGTATCTTCGTAAGTTTTTCTGCAGGAAATGCCAATTATTAAAAAAAAAATCTGGTTGAAGACTTTTAGAAATAATTTTCTTCAGCATCCTAATCTTCGTTCAAGGCATCATGTAGAGATTATTAAATGCTTTATTTCTGAGAAAACAGTATACATAATGTATAAAGAGTGATCAATAATGTTGTTTTTATCCCCAACTGAATCAATGAATGAAGTTCCTTGCAAATTCCCAAGAAAAAAAAAAGCATTGATGAGCTTATGTCCTTTATCTGTTTGCCTCTGTTCATTTATTGAGCGTTGCACATGTGTAACTTAATTTTGTTTTTCTTCCTCACATTGAAGGTTGAAGAGTTGACTGGTGATATCTCAGAAGTAGACTTGTTCTTAGAACTAGAGCTTGGGCCGGTAATATTGTCTGACAACTAAATATTAGTCCTTGCATGGATTATCTTTGCAACATTGTCTGATTTTCTGCACTTTGTTTAGGATGGACACCCTATCGCTCCACCTGACAGGACAACAGATGTCATTCTTCTCTTCTTTAAACTTTATGATCCTGAAGCAGAAAAACTACGGTACTTGTGAATTCTATTAAGGATCCTTATTATTATTATTATTATTATTATTATTATTTTGTCACTCATAACCAACATGAAGAATATCAGACATGATATCAGCTTGTTGTTTCCATAATGGCAGTTATGTTGGAAGGCTATTTGTGAATCTCACAGATAAACCTACTGAAATCTTACCGAAATTGAACAAGCTTTCTGGCTACTCCCTGGATCAAGAGATCGTCCTTTATGTGGTCAGTAATTACATTCCTGTCAGCTTCCTGTCACATTTTGCAGATAACTTTTATTAGCTCGACATTGTATATGCTGATAGTAGTTAGTAGTTAGAAGAGGTGTGTGCATTTATTTGTTTATGCTTTGTATCCATGTATGTATGAGAGAAGACCCTGCATGTGACCCAAACAAGCATGGTTTCCCTTCCTCTATCTTAAAAGCTTGGTCAGACCTTTTTGAGTTTTTGTTTGGAATTAAACATTCTCTTGTATTGGCCTTTAAAAAATTGTACTGAGCCTTGGATTGAATTTGTCTGATGTCGAGCTCTCAATAATTAGCTTTTATTATTACTGCAGGGTTGACGGTGTTGACATCATATTGTTGTAGGCTAATATATCTTAATCGTGCTTTAATGCTTAGGAACTTGAGTTTAAACCCGAGGTCATCTGTCCCCTCATTGACATGGATCTTACATTTCGAGACATCGAGGTATTATCCAAGTACTAAATGTTCGTGGATGGAATGCTGCTTGTAAGCATGTATTTATCCCTTTCTTTTGGTGTTCTGGTTTTCAGTTGGTTTCTGTGTTGTCGTATATGCAGCTTCTGGAGGGAGATATTGTCTGCTTTCAAAAACCAACTGCAGTAGATAATGGTGGACGTTTCCCGAATCCAGATTTCCCTTCTTTTCTGAAGTCAGTGAGACAGTGACTATATCTCATGCTGAAGTAAGCCTTTCAAAACCTTCTCCATGTATACGTGAAACTGCTATTCTTTTTAGGTTCTGTGTTTTCTCTGGTAGCTGCGTGAGAAGTTTGATTTAGCTGATAATGCCTAAATTGTTTTTTTGTTATGACATTTAAGGCATTAAATCCTTTCTTGCTTTCCTATGGATATTCTCTTTCATCTATCCTCTTTCGATCAGAAGGCATTAATTCCTGTTTCCATTCCATGTTACCTGTGACTACCAATCACCTATATTGGAAAGCCATACTGGGATTTTCTCGAGATTAGATCAGAAGAGTAACAATGTGAGGTGAACTGGGACAAAAAAAATTGGCAGTTAATAAGATATTCTTTGAATTATATGATTAAGAGTTTGGGTTGCAAAGTGGGTATGGTTGTGTTGGGAATGAGTGTGACATAGATTTTGCTTTTGATTATTGTTATTCAACTACTTGTGGCAATATGGAATGAATAGTAGCCTTTTGATTTTGATTTCCGTGTATATGATAAAGAAAGTCTTCTTGTTTCTTGTAGGATGATTGACCTCGTGACTGACATCAGCAGCGAACCAAAAGTCAATACTTATTGTGAATGCATAACAGTTTAGCTGGAAAATAATATACGCCTTACTGGAAACTTATTTATTAATTGAGTCTACTTTAAGTCGCATACTGCAAGTTAACTTTTGCTGTCAGAAATACTACAGTCACTTTGATATATGCGACTAATGCAGTGATGAAAGATTGCTGGAGAATTTGCTGTATGGTTTGTAGATTTACCAAAGTTAACTAGTGATGAAAGATTACCGAAGAATTTGATACACAGTGTAGTTCTAATCCTGTGTTTGTACGATATTTACTATATATTAATTTGACAAGCACTATTTATAATCCTGTGTTTGTACGATATTAATGTTCATAAGCTTTGTGTAAATTACAATTTTGTCCTTATTATGATTTTAATCACATACTTGCCACTGATCTATGTATAAATCTAGTAGTGATAAATACGCATCATAATTTTTTCTCAGCTCTTGTTCTCATGCTTCACTCTCCATCTCAGAGTTTCCTCAATTATCTAAATCATTGGAAACCATGTATTTTCGCTTTTGTCCCCACTTTTAATTACTAAATTTAGTGCACAATTACAGTTGTATGCGCCCATTTTTTCTGCCTAATGATGTTTTAAAAAACATAGAATATATGTTTCAAGTTACCGCGGGGTACAATAATATCAGTGCTCTCTAGATACTATAATCGAATATCAATGTTTATTATATATTTCACTTATACGTATATTTTCCGGTAAATCTGTATGAAGCTTAATTATACAATGTCATATATTATGTTCAAAAACTATGCTGCAACTTGCTTACTTTCTACCTAATAACGTAGTATTCCAACATGAACATTGACATTAACACAAAGCCGCAGCAACGCACGACCTTGATCCCGAGTATATATATTAATTTGACAAACACTATTCATGTTATTGTTCATATGTTTTGTGTGAAATTACAATTTTGTCCTTATTTTGATTTTAATCACATACTTGCTACTGACCCATGTATAAAATTCGGTAGTGATGAACACTCGTCAAAATTTTTCTCGGCTCTTGCTCTCACTGCTTCGCTCTCCATCCCGAAGCTTCCATGTCAATCTGGGTTTCTTCCTCAGCCATCTACTTCATTTGGAAACCGTGTATTTTCCATTTTTATCCCCACTTTTAGTTACTAAATTTGGTGCCCAATTACAGTTTCACCCCTCTGTTCTTTACTTTGACGTTATTGTGAAGTTTTGATTCTCTGCTCCGTCCTTGCATACTCTCAAATATATACATGTTAGACCAAAATCATCAAATATGAAACTGATGTGTATCGAGTGCTATCCCTCTTCTCCCTTCTCTCTGTTTTTTTTTTGGAAGGGATGTCGCGCCCCTCTTCTATGCCTAATGATGCTTCAAAAAGAAGAGAATATATGTTTTAAGTTATCGTAGATACTAGAATCGAATATCAATGTTTATTACATACTTCACTTATACATGTATTTCCGGTAAATCTATATGAACCTTATTTTTACAATACCATATTATGTTCAAAAACTTCGCTGCAACTTGCATGCTTTTTACCTAACAACATATTCCAATATGAACATTGACATTAACACAAAACAGCAGCAACGCACGGCCTCGATCCCTAGTTTACTACTTATTATTTAGTGGTGTTCTGTCCATCGGTTTATGAACAGTGTCGGCTACAGCGACTCGGCTCGGCTCCTACACTACTTTTTTCGCTTACAATAAAACCTCGTACGTTACACAAGGTGATGAAAAATATAAAACTGAACTAAAACACAGGCAGCAAATGATCAAATGAACATATATGATTTAACATGGACCATAAATGATAATTGGAATTGATATTTTGCTCATTTTTATAACCCATAGGGCAAAGGGGAAGCCTCTTTCTAACATTATAGCATATGCACTGTCTTTGGGCTCTTCTAACATACAATTTGTCAAGCATGAGAATTCCAGAAGAACCAACAATTCTTGATGGCATCTTTTGTATTTTTTTTTTAATTTTGAGACATTGCTTGATTTTTTTTATAATTAGCTGATTCAAATGTAATTATTTTATAAGAATCCCTTAAAATCACTGTTATAAAAAGTGGCCGCCTAGGCGCTAGGAGGTCGGTCACCGCTGCAATTTTTGCTTCGGCGGCCATCCTTGGCGTTATGTGAATTAAGTGCCGCGTAGGCAGTCCTAGACGCCTTTAAGCATCCAAAAATCAGTTGACTAAAAAAAACTAAAAAAACTTGAGATTTAATATTGCATTTTTTTATAATTTATCTTTTGTTGTAATATTTTTATATGGACTTTGCACTTAAATTATTGTGAATTAAGACTATTTTCAAAATTAATATTGAGCATTATTATACATTTTTAATCATAAAAATAATTTAAATACATGTATAAAAATAAATAAATATTTAATAATTCAAAACCGCATAGACGTCGTCTAGCTGTCTAGGCGCTAAAAGGTAGTTGTCCGCCTGCATACCGCCTAATGCTTTTTCGAACCTTGCTTAAAATTATCTCATATTGTAATATGATTTTTTTACCAAATTATAAAATGGTACCATTTGTTATAAAAATATATTATTAAAAAGTCACAACTTATATGCCAATTATAATGTCACTTCCATTTTAATAAAAAAAAACTATAAAAAGGTCAAGTTATATAATACAAAATTATAAAAAGGTCACATTTTGCCTTTTTCATGTGACTATTTTACCCTTCCTTTCTTTTTCTTCTCTTCTTCTTCTTATTTCTTCTTCACCTAATTTCAGTCATACTTTGGCCATCTGGTGATAGATTTGAGTTTGGTTGGTACCGTTGGAAATATCTCTATCCCCACTTTCATTTAATACCATACTCACTCCGAACCGACTACCGTATATTGTGCATCAACCTTCGCAAGGGGCAGCCCTCGTCCATAGTGATGTTCCAAGCTATTCCGGCAAAATCGGAGCTCAAAACTCTCCAATTTTAGTTATTATATTTATTCTAAGCATACTCATACTAATCTCTTTTGAATTTTAACATTATTTCGTAGATTTAAATATTTCTCTCATCAAGCCACACTACATGTCACACTGCTTTATGTAACTGTTGTGAAGAAATGAGAAGAAGAAAATGACTAGAAATAACGAACTTTTGTCTACTTTATATGATATTGAATTTTTCAAATTAACTCATACGATTCAAATATCGACACTGATGTTGTCATACAGAACACTACCAATCACACTATTAGTCACACAAAAATTTAGCAGCTACACTATCAGTCACACCACCAATCACCCTACCAATCACACAAAACATTTGTCAACTACGATATTAGTTACACCACCAATCACACAAACATTGTTCTGTGACAGGTGGTGTGACATGTAAATTACACTTGTAGTTGTGACAAGTAATGTGACGAATAATGTGACGGGTAAACTGATAGTCATACAACAATCCACACTACCAGTCACACTAACTTTCCGTGACAAGTAGTGTGACAGGTAAACTGATAGTCACACTACCAGTCACACTAACTTTTTCATGTGACAAACATTGTTCAGTGACGGGTGGTGTGACATGTATATTACACTTGTAGCTGTGACAAGTAATGTGACGGTAAACTGATAGTCATACTACCATCCACAGTACGAGTCACACTGACAGGTAATGTAAACTGATAGTCACACTATACTTCTCCAGCTTCTTCATTACTTTCATCGAGATCTTCACCACATTCAGTCCCGCTGACGCCTCCCTCATCTGATCCAAACGACATCGCCATCCAGCCCAACCTTGGCTCTGCCCAGTGGTGCCGATGGGTGCGACCATGAAAATTGGGCACCTTAAAAAATATACAAAATTTTCGATTAGGCACCCAGAAAATTTCTCTGAGCACCTATGTCGTCATCATCATCATCTTCTCCGACCATGAGGCTGCGACACCACCTGACAAATCTCACTCATATCGACTCTACTCTCTCCAAGAAGCTTGAGGACCTCATCCCGTCTCCAGATCTGGTAGCCACCCTGAAGTCATCAACCTCTTTGTTAGGCAACGCCACCCCATCCAAAGCCTTGGGCGATCTGTGAAGAGTCAGCGGGGGTAATTTCAAATCGGGGAGCGATGTTGAAGCCGTTGAGGGCGGCAATGATGGGTGTCGGCAAAGTACAAGCATGAGGTTGAGTTCATAGAGAAGTGAGACTCATTGTTACGAGCACTCAGTTTCTGAGAAGAGTGGAGAATCAGAGAGATTTGAACTCGAACGAATGACGACGAGAACTGAGTTGTTTACAATCCCCTATTATAATAGGATTTCTATATAATGTAGAAATATTCATTATACTTACCTAAATTCTACTTTGTAATCCTCTTCTATAAATATATAGATTCCACCCTCAATCAAAAAACTATGATTGTGTTCAGGTCTTAATTAATTATTTTTAGATGGACTTGAGATTCAACTCATGTTAATTATTTGGTTCGGGGTTTTATATTTTTCAAGATAAGACCCAAGCGGATTTAGGTCCGAAATGAATCGGTTCGGTTCTCGGCTCTCGGTTCTATTCGGTTCCAAAATGACTACATTACTCGGTAATCTTCATAATACATTCAAGCATTTAATGCAATATATAATTATATAACTCTATCAATAAGCAAGAGAAATCAACCAAATTAAAAAAATCTCACAATATAATATATGAAGTCTTAGACAATTAAATCAACATTCAATTTTAAAGTAAAACAAATGACAATCCCTAATAAAATTCTTAGTTCTTTTAGTTAAAGTCTCTCGCACGAAATCAAATGCACTAGAGACTTGTTAAAGTGGAATGACATGTTTAATTCTAAATAACCCTTCACAAAAATTACCCTAATAATCTAACGGTTCATATCATTTTAGTATAAATCTGACGGTAATCGGTTCCTATATTGTTTTTAGAATAAGATCCGAATCATATTTGAATTTTCTTAATCCGTTCGGATTCTAAATAAAAAATATTTATTAAAAAAATAACCCGACCCGACCTGTCTTATTTAGCTTGGATTGAATCGGATCGGTTCTGTTTGGCCCAATCCAAATGCACAGCCCTACAAAAAACCACATCTCAAAATTCTCTAATAAGAATTCTGTCAATCTGTCATACAATGGGAGATAGGCGGTCACATCAACATCATCGCCGATGGCAAACCCAAACCGTCAAACCGCAGACAGACTGAACTATAAGGCCAATTTCGGCGACTGGAGAACCAAGCTGGAGTCTTCCCTGGAGGAGAACCAAGTCAAGTACGTCCTTACCGCACCAAAGCCTCCCGAGCCTACCGCCAAAACCCCTCAAAACGACGTCGCCATCCACCAGAAATGGTTGCTCGACGACAAAACCGCCCGCAACGTCATCCTCGGAGCATTCCACGAAAAGGTTTGCGTGTCTTATCATCACCACACAACCGCCGCGTCCCTCTTGGAGGCCCTCACGGAGCACTTCACTAAAGTGACTAAACCCTCCGCCATGTCCCGGAGACTGGTCAAGTTCAGACGCTACATGGAGCACAAGTTGGCCGAGGGAAAATCAGTAAATGAGCACGTACTGGAGATGGGTTCCATGGCTACTGAGCTGGAGAGTGAGGGAGTGGAAGTTTCAGAGGAGGAGTTGCAGGTTTTGATGCTGATGAATAGTCTGCCGGATAGTTGGAATGAGACGGTTGGAAGGCTAATGGAGAACATGGATACAGAAGAAACGGGTCTCGACAAGGTGACCGAGAGGCTCATTAACTTGGGTTTCACGAAACAGCGATCGGGAAGACAGAAGAAAGAAACAACCGTCTCTTACTAAGCCCCTAACTTAATTTCAAGCTTCAATCGTCACTCGCTGCTAATGATTAGTTATATAATTTTATAGGTTTCCCGGGAGGATCTTGTGGAGCAGATTAGAAGAGACTTTCTTTTCGACTGATTTAAGGTCCATTCGTATTATCAAGATTGATTTTCTTGTTTAAACTCCATTGTAATCTATTCTCAATATGATTTGGATTTTATATATTATTGTCTGCCGTCTTTTGCATCCTCTCCTATATCAGCATAGATTTACAATGCAATTTCACTTTCGTCATGCATGCAGTAGATTTTTCTTTGGAGGTTTTTTCCTTACAAGTGTAGGAAATGTGATGGAAGATCTTACACTGTTAACCTAAGTATATTCCCAATCTAATGCAGCCTATGTTACCGTAGAAACAATTATAAACATTTACTAGAGCACAGCTACACAACTCGGTTTCTAAAATCCTATATATCTACTTTTAGTTTTTTTTTTTGAAAAATATATCTACTTTTAGTTGGTTTAAAGAAAACTTGAAGATAACATACTTCAAGTTGTTACATTCTTAGATGCTGCTCTCTCTCTCTCTCTCTCTCTCTCTCTCTCTCTCTCTCTGCGCTTATGTGATGATATTTTACTTATTTGTTTGGTTGACTGGTTGTTAACTGCTACTACACCTCGATCTCAATTTGTATGTATAGTTAGAGCCCTATGTCACGATCTACATTCTTACTGCATTTAGGGACGTTGGGTGCAACTGTAGTAAGTTGATGAGCAGTGATATATGGGGCTTCACATATTTAGGCTATGTGTCAAGCATAATTCTATATACACATTATATTCTTTTCTAAATTATGCAATATCATTATTAAGTAAAAAGACTATCAATTTTTTTTTCAAATCTAATTATTATTATTATTATTTTAATTATCTAAGGTTATAATTTATTCCTACATTTGACTTCTGTTTTTTTTTCTTAATTAAATTTGATTGATTAATGATAATTTTTACATCTTCTGTTACAAGGATCTCATGAATATAATTAATATTTTAATATATTTTCTTTCCATATTTAGATTTTTTTATTTTTCTTTAATTTACTAGCTATTGCAACTATGTAAGGAAATAATCATTTTCATGAATAAGGCACTATTTCAATATGAATTTTGTTAGAATTACCCAATTGTTCCGGGAGAATTACTATTCTACCCTTGTATGTGTCTTAGCCTAATAGGTTTCCTGTTAGGAGATAGATTAGCATCTCCGTAATAGATTAGGACTCCGAATCCTACGGGATTGTGGTTTTGTAATGCCTATATATAGGCCCCCATATCATTCAATAATACACAATTATTTCATCATGAAACACGTTATCAGCACGTTGCTCTAAAACCCTGAACTTTTAGAGCCTTAGAAATTTTTTCTCTTCTCCACCGCCGGCCACCGTCGTTTCTGGCCTCCGACATCTTCCGTCGACGTTCCTCGTCGGCGCAGCCCCTGCTCGCCGTCGCTGCAGTCCCGCGCGTAGCCCCTGCATGCTGCCCCTGCAGCCCCGCGCGCAGCCCCTGTATGCTACCCCACCAGCCCCGCGCGCAGCCCCTGCATGCTGCCCCCGCAGCCCCGCGCGCAGCCCCTGCATGCTACCCCCGCAACCCCGCACGCAGCCCTGCCCTGTAGCCCCCGCAACGCAGCCCTGCACGCACGCACGCAGCCCCGCACGCACCCCTGCTGACCCCGCATCGCAGCCGCATGCAGCCCCGCACGCAGCCAGCCCCGCACGCAGATTCTGCCCTGCGGCCCCTGCTACCCTGCAGCCCCTGCGACCCCCCTGTTGCCCCTGCACGAAGCCTCCGCAACCCCGTAGGGTATCCTCCGCATTCGCTCCGCAAAAACATTTTTTTGCCCCGAAAAACCCCGCATCAGAGGATTCAAAATTGCTCCTCCCACATATATACTCAATGAACGCGAACTGCACAAGGAAACTCTTTGCTCAAGAGAAGCCACTCCCGTCTTCTCTACCCTTTTGGGCCTTTAAACTATTTCTCTTTTTTTTCCTTTTTTTTTCCTATTGCTTATTAAATCGTTTATTTGCATGTTTTCGTTTTCTAACTATGTTTCACGTGCTTGCATAGGAAAAGTGATCACTCGTCGTACTATGGTGATGACATTCATGCCGAGATGGATGATACTTTTGTCATCTACATACGATTTTGATCGTATCCTCCCAAGATTTTATGTCATCGGACGAAGATCGAAAAGGAATTCATCAAGCAACTTCATGCATGACAATCGATTTGCAGTGCAATTTAATTATATGCGGTCTATTTGGCAGACCAACAAGTATGTTTTTCTTAAAGTTGCTGCTTTTGAAGATATATATATAAATTATCGGGCGCTATTAGCCTTTTTCATGTCTTCTTTTCCGGCCTTTCTTATAACGCCGATGAGACCAAAGAGAGATATGATTCCCCTCTTGGTCGACGTTTTTCGTGTGACGGTCCTGGGGGAGTCACGTTATTATTTAAAAAGGAAGATATTGATTTCGTGTGGTCGCCTGAGTGCACCGATGTTTTGGGTGCGATCATGAGAATCGCCGATATGCATCGATTATTTTGTAACCATATACATCACAACCCTTCTAATTCCGGTTACATACTTGAATAGTTTCGATTATTCGAAACCTATACAACCCTCGTTTCTTATGGATGCGTCGTCATCGCGACTGTTATTTGAATGTTTGAGTTTCTTAAACTCATGCCTATGAACGATAATCTCAAGGTCTACGTACTCATTTATTTGAGTTGATTCATTACTCTGATGCAGCACTATTTGCTGACAAAAAGATCCCAAAAATAACGAATTCTATGGGACACACTTAAAAGTGATTTAATGAATGTCTATGACGACGTATTACCAGAGTTGACCTTGAAACATGCTCCACATCCGAGAAACACATGTCATTTATTGGCACCTGTATCTATTTCTTGAGAGAATTTTGGAGATGGAAACGTAACATTCTTCCATTCTCAAGTAAGCACATTTTTGAGCCTCAGGCTAAGGCTCCGCCCAATCAGATATGCAAGATTTTGTTGCTACAGACTTTTGATTAGTCAATCTATTTTGACTATGTCTTCTGCTTACTATTTTTCAAGTATGACGTTGGCATTGCCATGATTATTGCTCGATTTTAGCTTAAGTCATCTATTGGAATTGGAAGCTTGTTTGTGTTGTATTAAATATTGGCATATTCTATAAAATCTCTCGTATTTCTTGTTTACAAGATTGACTCGTGAGAATTTTATTTAACTTGGCTTAGCATGCATGGTCAACGTTGCAACTCACGTGGTTTTTAAATAGGCCGCTTTTGGGTTACATGGGACCCCAATAGCACTACATTGTGATTTTGGACTTTGAAATTTGGAAAACGGACCTCGGAACGTCAAAATTGATATCGTTTTTCCCGGTTACTGTTCCGGCGTTTCCGGAACATTTTTTGACGTTTTACCGGCGTATTCGCCACCTTCCGGCCATATTCCGGTGTTTCCGACACCGCCATCCGGTTCCGGACGGCGTTTCCTGTCGGACCTGAAGTTATGGCCTCCATACCGGCCAGGTCCGGCCACTGCCGGCGGGATTTCCGGCAAGTGGTGCCGAGTTTTTCCGACGTTTTTTTTCGTTGTTTCTCGTCATTTTTCTGGCATATCTCAGCATTTCTTGCTGCCATGTTTTGCTAGTCCAAAATTCACCCGGTTTTGAGTTAATTTGACATGATTTTCCGGTTAATTTTCCGGTTTTCTCCAAGTCGTTTCATAGCTCAAATGATTTTATTATTATTGGTGACCACCCACACCAATTGGATGGTTTTTACCACCCAAATTGTTTGGTATTCAACTGCTCCAATACCATGTTTTTCCAACTCTTGAGTTGAAGAATGTAGTTCTATTGCCATGTGATACATTCGATAGGATTGCCATTTGTTTCAATCCCCTCTCTTACAATATCCTACGGCGTATTGTGTAGAGAAGTTCACCGCGTCGTTGACTCTCTTAATCTTCATTTTGAGAATGTCCCTCCGTGAAATCGAGTGTCTTGCTAATTGCGTAACCACCCACACTGTCCTACAGCGTAGGTAGTTGTTTTACGGATCTCGTGCGGAGATTGTGTTCTATATCTTCGTGCCTTGCTAAGTTTTAAAGGCCATACATGCCAATGATGGATTTTCATCTTGACATTTGTGTTAAGAATGGAGAGGAATAAATCTGTCAGATTTCATTGACAGTATCTTTTTCAAGCTTCGACAGTAGCTTTGTTAGCCTACAGACATAGTTTTGCTTGCCTGCAGCAGTAGCTTTATGTAACTCAAGATTCTTTGAATCATGGGTTCGGGTTTACTGTCTTCTCGGTTTTGACATGATCATTTTTGGTCATTTTGAACAAGATATGATGATTCGAGTTCTTTGAAATTCACATTATCATCTATTTTTCATGTTCACGAAGCGATTGGAGGACCACCTCACCCATGCTCCACACGGTGAGGCCGAGCCTATCCGTGCCATGCACGGTGAGGCCGAGCCTGCCTATTTCGGCGGCTCCATGGCATTAAGGCCGTCGGTGGCGGCATCCCCTTCTTCACAGGAGCTTGTGATGTCTTCCGTGTCTTCTAATGCCTCCATGACAATCTCTGATGCCAATCGCTCATTTTGCAAAGCTTGTTCTTTTGCTAGATTTCAAGGAAGTCCTTATTTTCTAAGGCTCCAACCGAGAACATTCCATTCTTACAAAGTATTTAAGGTGACATTAGTAGACCCTATCCAACCGAATACAGATATTTTTCGGTATTTTTATAGTATAGGTTAAGAGCATCGACGCGTTGGTCACACGTCGCTTTGCTTTCCACAAGGAATGCTGCATTTGCTAAGTTTTTAGCTATGATCATCATACTAAGGGCTCACCACCCTTCCCATCCTCTCAAATCTATTTGAATGGATACCGTTGGAGAATTCACCCCCACGACTTTGATGATTTCGTTTTGCATATCTACTGGGATCGTCGTTGAACATAGTATTCCTCATGTTCATTCACTGCACGATCTAGCAGAGCTCGGACTTGGTTATGGGTACTAACCTGCCAATTTTTGCATGGGGATATGTAATGATGTTGCATGCAGCGACACTTATTCGTTTCAGACCCAGAACTTGCCAAGCGTTTAATGCGTACCAGATGGTCACTGGATACGGTCCCAACGTTCTTTTCACTAACGCCTATTTGGTTAAAGTTGTTTATGTGCCTCTATTGTAGTTATCTCAATGGGTCTACTTGAAACGATTAAGTATTCTAGTTGGTTATGATTTATGAATCACCAACACTTGTCCGCTATTTCCAATCTACAACCGTTGATCTCTATCCTGCGATATTAGCAGACGGTCACTTTGATGAGACATACTTCCCGTCGTTCGGGGGAGATATGGAATGCTCACATTCTGGTTTTTAACGCCAGGAATTGACGTGGTGTGGCACTATGTCTCATTAAGATCCCGCACTACTCAAAGTGAGCAAATGTGCAACGCATTATCGACCTCCAGAAAGTCAAAGATTCGATGCTCAATGACTTTACCGATATTGCGAAAGTGACGAGATCGCACATAAATGCTGTGATGTGCCGGTAAGGTTGGGACTCTCAGAATATGAGAGAATTTCATATAACCTGGTCCTAGCACTATTGGCACCATCCCTGACAGTGGGAAGGAAGCCGGCGATGGCACCATCGTACGCTGTGGTGTTGTCGGCGCCCGTAGCATTGCACCACAAAACAAGGGCGGCAAACGCAAAGATGGACTACTAAGGGTCATAGCTTCGGTCTTGGCTCCTTCCTAGATGAGAGGGAGACCATTATTCTCTAGAATCAAATCTAGAAAGAAGCGAAGTGCGTAGGCACAAGTATTTCGCCCATCATCAAGAGATATCCTCTAAACATGTGTATCAACTAAGTTTTTGTGGGACGCTACAGACTCATTTTGTTGATGTTAGAGAAGAATAGAAATCTCACGAATTGATCGTATACAGCGCGCGTGTGTTTAATGGATTGATCTCTCATGATTAATGATGTATTCGCTTATGCTCTTATTCCGTTGTAAAGCATCAACGATGAGCAACTTGACCGAAGTGGAAAGAATCAATACAAGCTGAACTAGACTTGTTATGTTGGTCGTTGTTCGTAAGTGTAATGAGAAAGATGAAGTCATGCAATATATGCAGGACTTAAGGCGTAAAGATTGTCTCATTATCCTAGTATTGAGTACGATGAGTTATATTCTCTCGTTATGGACATAATAGCTTTCCGCTACTTGATCAGTAGTAGTGTCCATGAAAACTGATTTGCAGCATATAATAGTGGTCATAGAATATCTGTAAAGGGATCTTGATGCAGATATGAGAGTGCCCGAGGGACTTTAAATGCCTCCAGACCACAGAGAGCTTATGTAATCAGATTGCGACGTTCGAGAGAACGTAGTACAATCGGTTGCAAGAACTCATACCCATATGTGTTCATATGAAGCTAATTCTTGATTCTCTATTCCGTCTAAGTATAGACGATGAAGAGATTCAATGTGCTATACATTCATACATGCTAGTGTTGTTGGGACACTATTGCTTTCATTATGACGTGATTAACTATGCGCCAATGCATTGCCATTGGACTTGCATTGCTTCTTTGACATGGGTTTAGTTCCACACTTAGTGAACCAACACAAATCCTATCCACACCAACGCCGCCAGCAGCTCCAGCAACATCAACGTACGCCTTGGTGTAGCAGTCGACGCTGGTAGCATAGAGGATGCGTACGGTTCTGTCTTGGACCAAAATCAGTCCTTCATTGGTCCATTCCCCCATTCTATTCGCGAAAGACACATTAAATGTGACAAATCAGAATCTGTCCAGTTTTGTAGGTCAACTTCAACGAGACCTACAGGACAGCTCGCTCGATGAAATATGGTGAAATTAGTACCGTTGGAAATGTCTATGTGTCTACTTTCAAGGGACATCAACCTTTCGTTCATAGCTATCATATTGAGTGAGTTATGGCCATTTTAGCAACGTAGGACAGTCCTGTCCGGAAATTTGCAAGTCAGTCAACTTCGACAGAGCATTGTAAATTGCTCCGATCGGATGAGGTTGTGAACCTTATGTCACTGGAAAGCCACGGGTGTCTACTTTTCAGAACATTTTACGGTTCACTGATACCTATTTTGACGAAGAAGTTATGGCCATTTAAGTGAGTGAAGGTCATTCTACCCGAGAATCTGATTTTTTTTACAAACTCTTGTTTTGAGTTGTTATGCAATCTTGTTTCCTAAGATCTAAGTTTGGCTAAGTATATAATGGATGATCTAAGGATGTGTGGCTAGATTAATGATTAATCATTAGCCCAAGACTACGTTTGAGAAGCATGTAATGAACGTTGTATACGTTGTTCTTTGTACTCCATGATTATGGCACTAATCAGGGGGAGTTGTTTCATAGACTTCAGGGGGAGTCTACCTCACATGATGCTATCAAATGTAGACGGTGCGTTGTGCTCTTTTTCCCTTCGATCAAGCTTTTGGTTTTACCCAAGAGGTTTTTATTTTGCTTGACAAGGTTTTTACCGAGGCAACGATGTGTGCACCATGCAACCTAGGCATGCAACACAAGGGGGAGTGTTCCGGGAGAATTACTATTCTACCCTTGTATGTGTCTTAGCCTAATAGGTTTCCTGTTAGGAGATAGATTAGCATCTCCGTAATAGATTAGGACTCCGAATCCTACGGGATTGTGGTTTTATAATGCCTATATATAGGCCCCCATATCATTCAATAATACACAATTATTTCATCCTGAAACACCAATATATTTATTACGAATATATATTCAAATTATATATATTATAGATGAATTATATATAGCGCCGGTCCTTATATATATATATATGTATATTCATATGTATTCACAATATTATATATATATATATATATATACTAATATGTATTCACATATTCGAAACAAAATATGCATTCAAAAAAGTATAATTTTTAACCATTTTTTCTGGGATTTTATTTGGTTTATTTTTAAGATCAAGATTTGGCTGGCCTTAGTTGATGATTCGAAGTTTCCTAGGCTGACTAGGAAAGTTTCTTTTCACGGTGGTCTCTTGTCTTAGTGGTTGAATTTCTTCCTTTTATATTTTCTATTTTTATAGATAGGATGAGATATATTTGGAATGGTGTTTTCAAATGTATTTTCATTTTTATTTGAGAGTTATTTTTTAATAAATATTCCTTTCTAGTTATCTAGTTTTTAGAAAGGTTTTATGGGATTAGATGTTATCCTATTCTAGAAGTTAAGGAGCACAACGTATATAAAGATGTTATATGTGCTAGGGTTTCCACCGAATACACATTGAGAAATCATAAGAAAGAGAGAAATTTTGTTTTCAGTTTTGGTGAGATCTAGCATAGTCCAAGAGATACTCTAGATCAGTCCTTAGTGGCAAGAGACCTTCGTGGCTCCATTGAAGTCATTTATGGCTTCTTGTCCTTCGTGGCTCCATTGAGTGACCTCCGTGACATTCAAGACCTTCGTGGCTTCAACGACTTCTGTGGCATTAACGTCCTTCGTGGAAACAAAGACCTTCGTGACTTTGTAATACACTTGACCGTGTTCTTCAAGTGTGAAGTAATTTTTACTTTTGAGAATTATAATTATGATTGATCATACGTTGTTATTGTAATATTTTATTCAATTGTAATGACCCGATTTTTCAGAATCAATTATTTGAATTCTTAGACTTAAATAAAGTGTGTAAATTTATTGAATCGCATTAGTTTCGCTTCGCGACGTTGTAAAATCGAAAACGAAACCGTTTTCGGAAATCTAAATCAGAAAAACGTTACGTTTCCGTGACGCGGGAGTCGATTTTTACTCCGTCTCTCGTTTCCGAAAACTTCCTTCACGGAAGTTGTAGAGCTTGTCTATACGAGTTCGTGAACACATCACGCGTCCTAATCAGATGTCGTGCGTGAAAGTTAATAACGACGGAAGTTAGATTTCAATTTGGAAAAGGGTTTAAAAATGAAATTTTAGGGATTATGGTTTCCATTTTCGGAAACCCTTCACCCGCCGACCTCTTTCTCTCTCTTCTCTCTCCCTCTCTCCCTGACCTCTCTCTCCCTCAGAAATTCATCGTCGGCGATCTCCCGACCCAGGCCGCCGTGGCCCTCACAGCCTGCCCCAGGAGCTTCGCACGACCCTCCACATCAAACCCCGAGCCCGACGCGTTCTCTCATCGGCACCATGAGCTCTCGCGCGAAAACCCGAGGCCGCGACTTCATCCGCCATCCGAGCTACTCCTCCTGCGACGCAAGAACTCGGCGATCGCTGCACTCCACCGCGCCTCACCCTCTGACGCCGCGTGCGAGTGATTGGGACTCGATTCGAGCCGCAACACACCCTCCCAGAGGAATCGAGCACCGTCGGCGATCCAAGCTCCTCTGGCGCCATTGCTGAGTTCTTAGCTTCAATCTAGGTAAGGGTTCATTCGATTTGATGGTTGTGATGATTGTAATAAAATTTGAGACGATTTGGTGGAGAATTGGAGGATGAGGAGGAGGTGAAGATAATACCGCCACCTTAGGCGGTTCGTGAGGGAGCGTGAGGAGGGTAGGAGGCGGCCTTGGGCAGTGGAGGGGAAGAGGGGAAGGAAAAGAGAGGTTTTGGGTTGTATAGGAATACGTAAATAGTATGTACCCATACAGAAATACGAAATAGTATGTACTCGTACATGAATACGTAAGTAATATGTATTTATATAGTAATACGTGAACAATAATTACATGTACAATAATTTCATAAAAACCAGAAATTTCTGAACAGTAAAACATTATTACTTTTTCGGTATTTACGGTTTTACATAACGCTTCTAAATTCACTTCTTATCTATTCTAGGTGATCGACACAACCAGTAAATGATTCACTTGCAGAATCGTGGAAATTACGCTCAGGATTATAAGGTGAGTAAAAATCTCACAATGACGAATCCACTCTTGCGGAGATTCATAATTACGCTTAATTTAAAAAGAATGAACTATGATATGTATATGATATAGTGGATTGTGTATGTGTATAATTGGTAAAATAGGTACATATATATGGTTTGCTATATTATATACTGTTATAATTTCCATTTGTGAAGGAGTTCATCATAGCGTTGATATTGATTTATTTGAGCATGCCTCTTGGATTTGTACAATAACATGTAATGGTTGTTTGTACGTGATTTTAACTTGAGTTATGTTAAAACGTTTTTGTGGTCTGTGGACCTGTGTTCGGACGTGTTGGCATGTCGGAACCTAGCCTTGGCCGGGCGACAGTTACGATATAGTTAGAGCTCTGGTCTGTCTGCCGGGGTACTAACATGAGGGGTAAAGAGGTGTACCAGCGTTCATGAGTACCCGTATTATAAATGTATTTGGGTAAACATAGTGGTTGCCCGATTTTTCATGAGCACATATATTTTCTTATATCATTGGACAACCAAAATTGCAGTCCAATGACTCATGAGTGCATTTATGATTAATGCTTTATGTATTTTCTTCTGTATTTATATGTGAGTTATATTGTTGGTTTACTCATACGAGCTGCAAAGCTTACCGGGTTTGTGTTTACAATCCCGGTGTACCTATTCGATGGTGTAGGGGATAGTTCCGCAAGTGTGGATTAGCGGAATTAACGAACAACTCTGAAGATTTTGAAGTTGTTTTATTTTATCTTGTGGTGAGGATTGTGATGGTTTTTTTTTACATTTCCATTTGATATAATGGTTGAATTATAAATTTGGTTTGTAATAATCAATTTGACTAAGTTGTATCATGAACTCAGTAATGATCCACTATGACGTTGAAATGATTTCGATTTATTGAGATTATTTTAGAGTTTTTCATGGCTTCGAATTCGAGTTTCATACTCGAAATTTCGGGGTCGTGACATCAATAATAAAGTAAAGTTTTTTCGATAAATTTCGCTGCTTATCTCTTAACTGTTCCATCTACTATTTTCATATACTCGTACATTAATCATAGTGTTGTATGCATGAGTATGAGTGCCAAAAAATATCATTCTACAATCTTTTCTAATATCTTTTGCAGAAATTGCAATGACTGTTTTGTTGCATATTCATTTCATTAGGTATCTTTGTCTTGTGATTTGCAATTTTTTAAGTCATTGAAATCTTCATAAAAAAAATTAGGAAAAAAAAGATAAGATAAGAAAAGAAAAATAATAATGGAGAGCCCAGACAAATAATGCCTGAATACCAAACATAGTCTGAGCGTAGTATAGTATTCTAGATAACCTCTCCCAATTAGTATCAGAAATATTTAGTGACATCCAATTATATAGGTTGTGTTTGGTGCAGCTGGACTTATTAGAAAAGCTGGCTTATGCTTATTTCTGAAAATAAGTGGATGATAATCAAAGTAACTGAGTGTTTGATAAACTGGCTTTTATAAGTGGCTGTTAGTGGCAGAAGCAGTGACAAAACATTTGGTAAATCCACATAGGCTTCTTCTTTTAATTTGTAAAACGACCAATTTGGACATGAACATTTAATATAATTTATTTTATTGTAAAGCAATGTTCCTTAAATATTATCCTGACATTACAACCTCGTTCTAATTAGGATCATGTAAATGATCATACTCAATTTCATGTTATGACGCAAATCTATCAAACTTGAGCAATGCTATTTCTTAAGTCTCAATTTCTTGTGCACCATGAGGATTTTGCTCTTCTACATCATCATCTTCTTCCATCTCTATTATACAAGTACATTAAAATTATCAACTTCGAATAAAACAACTTACAGAACTTGCATTTATCATGTTCCTATCCAAAAATGAACAAGATATCCATATCCTCTTTTAGCTTTCATGTCCATATGTATCAGACCTGAAGGTAATAGTAGTTGTAAACAATTTATAGTATAGGAATGAATAATGGATGATATTGATTCAAGGTTAGAATTTTCAGTACATATATTTGAATATGAATTTGTACAATAAATCATCTCATTTTAATAGAGAACCACTCTTCTTCGGCTACAGATATATCCATCCTATATATACTTTAACAACAGTACCAATTTATTTGCAAAAAGATTGTCCTTGATACCTTTGAGCTCCCTCTCCAAATCCGGGACAAATAAAATTTTTTTTACAACTTTTGAAGCAGTACTGATCATGAATGAACTGCCTAGAGTTAATATAACCTCCTATTTTGTAAAGTCTTTTCCCTCCGGGCAGTAGTGTTACAGCGCTCAATATTTTTTTGACAACTTCCATTTTGTAGTACATATCTGCATAAATAGAAAAATTTAGCCATTAGTGTTGGTATTGCAATGGAATTTAAAAATTGAGTCAACAAAAATGAGAACTTGATCAAGCAAGAATATTAGATACATAGATACATCTTTAATACTTAATAATAATAATCGGAGCTAAACCATAGCAGTAGTCCATTAGTAAACAACCCAAAAAAAGAGGGAGCGGCAAGAAATATAGCTTATGAGCATATATACCCCTGGAAGATTTAACTGTCATGATATAGTATGCAAAGGTTGGAGATATAGCAATTTCAAGGAATCCAGAATTTGGTCCAAACGTTTCAACAAAACCTGAGATATATTGGAATTGTATTGTTATGAAAATCTCACTACATATGATCAAGGACTCTTATCAACAGATTGTTCCACTGCAATGTTGGACTGTGGGAATTTTTTTATGTTGTAATTCAAAACAATTTCAATTGATCTAAGTCCATAATCAAATACAATGCAATCGACGGGAATAATTCTTAAAATAAAGAGAATTTACTGATTTTTACCAACACAAATTTGTATAGCAAAGTTAAAAGGCACATGCACGGCTGAAAACTGAGTAATGCAAGCAAATGTAACTGGTTCATCTATTCTCATCAAAAAATGGTTCACCTTTCTATTACTCTCTCTGGGTTGTGCAACTTACAACTTCCACTGCATTCTTCATGTGAAGAAATCTAAAGTGTGAAACAAATTTGCTAGATACAACTAGTTTTGGATATCAGCTAAATTATGAACAAACTCAATTGGTCATAATAACCCAGAGCAATTAAACCAACATAAGATGAGCTAAATAAAAAACTTTAACCCGCAATTACAATTCATTCATACCAGTTTGCTTATCCACATGGGAATCATTACCAATTTCAATATGGTAATTGTTGGGTACGAATTTACACTACTAGAAATCAAGGCTAAGAGGACATTTAGTTTAGGGGCGAAAAAACAAGTGTCCCCATATTTTTACATTTGGGGACATATGTTAGCTTCTGGTCCCTCAATATATATTTGGCACAAATCATGTGTCCCTATATATACAAAAGACACATTAAGTGTCCCTAAAGACTTTAGGTAATTTTTAGAGACTTATCTATGTCTCCAAACTACACAGAATGTATATTTAGGTGGTAATAGAATACCCTCTTCAGATCAAGGATTAAGGGTAGAATTAGTAGAATACTCTAACTAAATACTGTAGTAGAATACTCCCTTCAGACAAATAGGGGTGAGATAAGGATATCAGCACTATTCCCAAAAATCATCGATCTGCTCCTTCACCCGCGCGACGACCAACGACGATTCTACCGTCGTGAGATCGATTCTGGCCGGCACACTATTCTGACCTTCTCCATCTCGCCGTCGTAGACCTGCTGGTGGTAGCTTGCTCTATCGCCGCAGGAGAAGAAAATCGATGCCCCTACTGTTTTGGGTTCCTTCCGGCGACTTCGCAGCGTTTTCTGACGTCTCCGACCACCGATCGGGTTGTTCTTGGCATCGATTTAAGTTGTAATTAGTTTTTGGATTGGATGAAGTTTTGATAAACTTAATTTCTGGGTTTTGATGTTCTTCGACATTGGGACTGGTTTTGGCATCCATTTGATTTAATGGTTATCTCATTCTGGGTTTACTAGTCTCCAGAAGATGAATTAATGAAATTGATTATGGCTATTGCTTGAAATGAAGAAGATTAGGGTTTCGACGCCTCTCTCTGGTGGGACCCGTTCTCTCTCCTCCTCCTCCGACCTCCCTCCCAATCTGGTAAGAAAACCTAACCTCTCCTTCCCTCACTCCTCTCTGTACATTTGTATCTCCAGACTCTTCAATTCGCTTCGCTCTGTTGCGTAGGTCAAGAAATTGAAGGCCAATCACGCCTGGTTCGTCGGCACAGTGAGCCTCTTCAAGCCGCTGAGTGAGAAATCAAAGGCCGCTTTGGATTCGCAGCTCGTCAAGATCGGCTCTCACCAGCTCGATATCAAGCCTGAGTTGAAGGACAAGGCTCTCACCATCAGCTCCTACTTGGTGAGCTTCGAGATTTTGATTTTGTGTTTATAGTTGCTTATCTTATAGAAATTTGGATATTTTGTGCATTAATCTGTGGAAAATTGTACTCCTGATTGCTTTCATTTGCGTCGTCGATTGTCGTGTTGTGATGAGAGTTAGTTTGTGGTTATCTCTTATGCATGTGTTGATTTACTATTATATTGAGCGGCAATAATGCTGAAGTGTACCAGGAGTATACTCATGCTTGCTTGTAAGTCATTAGTGAGAGCTAAAATCTCTAGGAGATTATGGATACTTTCTGAAGACTCTGGACAATGTTTGAAATTTGTACTTACTATTTGATGTTGGATGCAACAATGTCTCTGGGAATTGAATCTGGAGAAGGAAGTGCTATTAAGGAGGAAGCACTGAAGTTGGTTTCTGATGGACTGGAGAAGAAATTAATATCTCTGCTGCAAGACCTATTTTCTTCCAGTCCCACTGATGAAATGGTATGTTCTAATGCTGGCGCTGATATTTTTGGTTATTATGTAATTGTATTGGCTTTACTGTTAAATATATGATCTCTACTGGACCGTTTAGGTTATTAATCCCATTCATGTATTCTTAACTCTTTCATTTCAATTTTCTGGGTAATCGTAATATGAAATATTGAAAGTTGGTTAGCTTAATCTTATGGTTCCTTGATTGCATGCCCATGTACACAAATGTGTATTTGCATATGCATACACCCATGCTTTTGTTTGAGAAAATAAAAATTATATAATTTTGTTTAAAGCCCTGATGTTAACTTGTCTGGATGTCTTATAGGATGTTGACTTTTTTAGTTTGTGGGCTGAGGAGACACTAATTGAAGACAATTTGGTTTTCGAAATTCTTTTCCTTGCTTATTACGAGTCACTTTGTACTTGTAATGGTGGAACATGAAAAGTTATATGCTTGCTCTATAAGGTATCTTGTTCTCTTTTTCAAACTGAATTTGTTCATAGAGTATTCTCTAGTCCCAATCCTTCCTCACAACCTTTGTGTTATAGGGGATTTTATCTGGGTCTTCTAACTTTTAAAAGCTGGGAACATCTACTGAAGCACTGCGATCCTGTTACCAAGCTAAAGTTCAGATTCTTCTAATTCTTATAGAAACCCTCGACCTGGAGAGTCTTCTCAAAATGGTCCATGATGAAGTACCTTTCAGGTATTTTGCTACTTTGGATGCATTTACTTGCTTATGTTACCAAGTAAGATATCATGGATGAAATCAATTATTTACTGATTTTAAAAATCTATATGGTACTTGAACACCTCATTTTTTGCACTAGGACAATGTTATTTCCTGGATCATGTCACCAAGTATGAACATGCCCTTAGGGAGGCTAAGGGATGAACTCTGTGTTTGTGAGGCAGACACATGCATGCTTTGACTGGTGGTCTGGTCTGGTCTTTCAATATCTGGGCTGGTCTTGCATCAAAAGCTTAAAATACTGGTGCAGTGACTGGTGGACCTGATAGCATTAAGAAGTTCATAGCAGCACTCACTGAAGTTGCAGAGAAGAAATCTCAATCAATCCTAGAAATGCAATCAACTCCAATGGAAGGGTATGTGCATTTACTTGGACAGTAGGCTTTAGGAGCTCGTTTTTTAGGCATATTGCTAGTATCTATTCTCCTTCTTTTTATCTTAGACTCGGTTAGTATCTATTAGGGTCCTTTTGGACATGAATTATGTATATTTTGGGTAATGGCTTCTGCTACATTAGATACAACAATATTATGTTAGATTCTGACTAGGAAGTAGTCAAATCATGTAATTATTGTGGTCTGGAAATGACCCTTTTTGTATATTGCTCAATGAATGATGCAATGTGTAGCTATCTCATATTCAAATTGATTATAAATTTGATGGTTTGGATTTATTATTTTGCCGGGGTTGGATGTATGGAAACTACTGTGTTGTGAATGCACTACATGTATGCTCAGGTTGGATTGTAGTAATATAGGCACAGTTATTGTAAATGTCCCCATTTGATCTGGATAGGTATTTGTATTTGTATAACATGGACCACTAGTATGTTGTGTGTATGTACAATATCTATCATTCCACATGTATTAGATCTTTGAATACGTGGGGTCCACAAAATTTGGGGACACATGAATTAAATGTCCAAGTTAGCAATAGGAACACCTTCAAAATGGACATTTGTGTTATGTGTCTCTATAGCTCAAAGGAAACACATATATGTGCCTTTAGATACTAAAGGGGACATTTGTTATATGTCCCCTCATGCCATATTTCTAGTAGTGTTATTAAATTTACCCAAATCTCATATCAGTTGAATCCCTAAACCGATTAAAAGAAGAAACAAGGAATGACCTCAACACCTTCTGATCAGCCATTCAAGAGTGGAAGTACCATAGAAATCTAACACAAAAGTTACAGATTGATGACTCTGGTGGAAATGGACAAGAAGAGAACTCACCGAAATATAAAGACAACGTCAATCCACTGCCATGCGTCCCTCTTTTTCCAAGGTTTTCGATCGATGTCTACGAAGCACAGCAGCAAAAATGAGGGAGAAGACGTGGATAGGGAACATCATTTTCACAATTGGTATTCGGTCGTAATTACAATGTACCCACGAGAGTACCTAATGGTATTTCTAAATATTCATTAATTTGCGCTACAGTGACTCGCATGGAGAAGCCTAAGCGGCTTTTAGAAGGAGGGTAGGAGGAGCTTTGGCTTTTAGCCTTAAAAGCCATGGCTTCTTAGAGAAGCAGCGCATTTTTTGTTTACCAAACACATTTAGCCACTTTGCTTATAAGCGCCGGAGCATAAAAGCTCTACCAAACGCAGCCATACGGGGAGGGTATAACTGCTGACGAGAACCCTTGAAATCCCTTATTCCTCTTCAACCGTTGAAACCGCACATACCTAATGGATTTCGAAACCTCCATCTCCGCTATGGTATATCCAGAACTGAAGAGCACTCACAGACTCGGCATCGGCGTCGACTACTTCCTTACCTGGAAGGATAAAATAGGCTTCGTCCTGGTCGACAAAGACGTCGACTACGTCCTCACAGACCCAAAGCCCCTGGAAGACGACGTCGCTGGCCATAAGAAGTGAATCTGCGACTACCGCATCGCCCGGCACCTCATTAGAGGCTAGACGATTACTTGTACACGTCCTACGACAAACACGAGACAACCAAGTCCCTCATGGACGCTCTCACTTCCGCTTTCACCAAACCCTTGATGTCGAAGCGAATGACCAAGCTCCGAACCTACGTAGGGCACAATATGGCCGAGGGAAAACCGGTCATTGAGCACATTCTGGAGATGGGTTATATGGCTCATGAATAGCGTGCCAGAGAGTTGGGATGATGTGATGACCACGGTGAGGTTGAACATGGATTTCGATAATTCCAAGTCGGGTGAACCGGATCTGAGTTTGGACAAGGTTAGCAGCAGGCTCAAGGAGATTGGGGCAATGAAGGAGGAGGAGGAGCTCAAGCAGAGGAAATATATGTGAATAATAGTAAAATACTGTAGGCGTTAACAAAAACTGGTGCTGCAGCTGGTTTGCATTGTAGATTCTTTTAGGGTTGGTTAAAGATAGAAGAGAATTGGAGTAGTTTGGTTAATTATAATTTTTTTCTTTCTGGGAGTCTGTCAACATGTGTACAGAGATTATAAATGTTCTATATGGATTGTATATGTATTATTAGCTTGTATCTTGTATTTGTGTGGGATGCCCCCCCCCCACCCCGGCGAATTTTAATTCTTTTGAACAAATCTGTGATAACTGATAACTACTTTCCCCTATATGTTCACCTTATAGTCTTTTCTCTATCTGCTTCGACTGTCCATATCAGCTAAACAGGTTCTCTCACTCTTGTCTCTTCGAGCCATTCTGTACGTCACAAATTTATATTCTTCTTTTCTATTGTTTTTTTTTTTGAGAATTTCTTCTTTTCTATTATAATTCTGCTCGCTCCTAGCATCTATCTTTTACTATGTGTTTGGAAAAGGATATTATGTTAGACTGCTCAAACGTGTTGTTGTATAGACTATAACTCTATGATCGAGATCGAGCCTGTCGGAGATGGTTTTAGCGGCTATTAGTAGGACAGTTGTAGACCAATTAATGAGTTCCAAAGATGCTGATAATGTAGAGTTGGGGCCATTCATATCCTTGCTATTCAACTATGTGTTGGTGTGAGCAATGGACTTATAATCTTATACTAATTAAGACTATATTCTTCTCAAAAAAAAAAATTAAGACAATATTCTTTCTACTTACTACAATTTGCATCCATGAGTTTTGATTATATTGGAGGGAAATCTAACATTCTTTTAACAGATTTCCATGCCAGTTCACTCTCACCACTGGCTAACCCAAATAATGCATTTATCCCTGAATTTGATTCTATTTCATGGTTTGCTAACACTACTAATTAAGACTAGGGTTTGTTGTAGGCTGTATCCCAGCTCATATTTTTGGAGTAAAAAAATTGAGTATATACCTATAGCTGCCCAAGAAAAATTGAGTTATTTATTATGTTTTTTTTTTTGTTTCTTTGCTATATTTTTATGTATTTATTTGTTATATTTTTCTAGGTTTCTCTATCAACACAAAGTACATATAATAATTAATTTCACTTGAATCTCAGTCTTTTATTTTGTTTCAACAGACGTAAGCTATCATTTTCATATTAAAATTATCACTGCTCTGCTATGAAATCCTTAAAAGAAAATTGAGCTCGTGTTATTGAATCCTAGATCCATCCCTACGCATGGCGTTCGTCTGGAAATTGACAATGCCATCTTTACCTGTTTCCATTCTAGATGCATGCAGTTTGAGATCGATTTGCTGTTTACTTTGTTCTCGTTAAGGATTTGTAATCACTACTTACTACTTAAAGCAGTGTTGGAATTTGACATTTGCTAGTTATGCCTGTGTTTGTCTTCTGTTTTTAGAAAAAAAATATTTGCATGTCAGGATCGATGAATTATCGTCTCTCTCTCTCTCATCACGCAATACAGAATGAACTAATGAAGAACGAAAGAAAGAAGATGACCTTATATAGAGCTGCTATAGGCAGGTGCATAATTCTTTGATTTCTTTTGGTCGGCAATGTACGTATGGAATATGGTTCTTTGCTCAAAGTCTCAAACTATGATCTCGCTGCCTGCCGAAGTAGACTTTGTGCATGGATCATTGAGCAGTGAACGAGGACATGATATTATTGTTCAATTTCTACTGCTCGACAAGGTCTGTAACTGAACCCACATGATGGAACTATAACCACATGAAAATTATCCCAGTACAATTTATGAAAGGAGAGGAACTGAACGCGCATCACATTGGACCTAGCTAAAACCGTAAGAAAAAGAATAAATCGACCAAAAAACAGACAAAAAGAAGAGTCTTAATCCAAACTCAGAGCACTGTCAGCAACTAATCCGTTGTAGTCTAGTTGGTCAGGATATTCGGCTCTCACCCGAAAGACCCGGGTTCAAGTCCCGGCAACGGAATTGTTTTTCTTTTCTATATGCAAAAGCTCACTTCAAAGTAAAATCCAATCAGGCATTTGAACATTTTCTTTTCTCTTGGGCAGATTAATTTTCCTCATAAAAGGTAGAATCAACTTCCACACTCTGAAAGACAGGAGAGGGATACTGTATAAAAGGTGTTCTTCATACTCAGAAAGTACTAATGTGGTCATATCCCAACTAAATCTCCGGTCAGTTTATCTGTTAATCTGAAACCGACAGAAGCGTACTCAAAATCACATTTCCTTTCCATAAACATGGGAAACTACGCAGATATACAAAATGCCTCTTCCCAGTAGCTTGTAGAGAACACCAGAGCTAAAAGTTGTTTCATAACTCTTCCAATGCACCATTTGAATACTCCTCACCTCCAACACCAGATGTACCATTTGGTAGCCGGCTTGTGCTGTTGGAATTTGAATGATTGGAGTATGTGGAACTAGGGTTGACTCGTGTATGCCGAGTCTGTGCCGCTGTGCTACTTCTTGTCACCTTCAGACGAGCCTTTCTACCCTGTGTTGGAGGAAAAACAGACTTCAGTTTCCATCACAGCAAAGTCAACAAGGTAAAAAAGAAATTAAACAAAGAAGAGAGCATAAGCTCACCTTTCCCATACACTTCTCCAAATGAGGAGCAAATCTTCCAGCCATGATAGTTCGGCCACAATTCATGCACTCAAATATTTCACTGGCTACAGGAGGATGAGTCTGTCCAAATATGTCGACTACGTACTTCCCATTTGCTTCACTATTATTACTAGGATCAGCTACCCTTACCCGTGCTTGGGCTGAAAGCCTCATTTCCTCTTCCTCTTCTTCAAAATTTCGATCAAGTCCCAACTTTGCTATTCGATGACACTCAGATGCAACATCAACGATAATGGAATCTAGTAAATCCCCAAAAATGTCATTAAGCTGCAAGGACAGACCAGAAAAGAACAAAATAATGAGAGAAGGACTGACTTATATATGTTTATTATGAAAAGGATTGAATCAAATTCTTTCGCACTCACAAGAACGGTTCCCCAACATAAAGAACAGCCCTATAGACTATAGTACCCAAGTGGCAACTTGTGACGATCCATCAAGGACAGCTTTGAAAATCTTGTATATATGCATACAATGCAATAGTTTGTATCTCCCAACTATCTCAATCAAATTCAAAGTTTGGTTTTCCATTGTTAAGCTACATTTTGAACAAGATCAGGATTAATCTACAGAACACAACCCTTGTACATTAGATTTCATCGTTTTCCGAAAAGGATATGATCATCAAACCAAATCATATTACAATGGATAATTTACTAAGTGCAAACCTGCACTGTTAAACACAATCAAATACAGAATCCAAATAGCAATCACACAAAAAAAAACACAACCAAGAATTTGATGAAAAAAAGATGCAATCTTTAATACCTAACCACATTGCTGAATCAGACCCAAAAACCAAAACCAAAAGGGTGTTCCCTTTTCGATGAAAATGTATGCATACCTGTGCATCAGAAGTTGAAGAAGTACTGTCTTCGTTAGGAAGCGACATGCTTTATATAACCTGTCAAAGAAAACAGGGTTTCAATTTAGAACCAAAAGCAGCTACAAACTTTAATTGTAAGTTCTTGTTACATGAAATCTCAGCGTGATCGGAATGAGTTCATTGTTCATATATATTAGAGGAAGAGAGATGCTTTATGTGTGAAACAGAGATGGGAAAAGAGAGGAGGACTTACTGTTGAGGAAAGTGAAGCAAGAGCTGCTACGAGACCAAGGTTAGAGAGAAAGAAACGAGAGAAAAATTTGATCCCAAATCGATGGGTTTAGGAGGAAAGGAAGGAGAAGGGCGAAAATCAGGTGTGATAGGGTGCATCTGTTATTTGCTGTAACGAGTAGGAGCCTGCCAGGTTAAGTTGAAATTGGTAAAATAAAATAAAAAGATGAAGTTATTAAAAAGTTCCATTGCCGGGAATCGAACCCGGGTCTCCTGGGTGAAAGCCAGATATCCTAACCGCTGGACGACAATGGATTTATATTAATAGCCCACCAAACATTAATTAAATCAAATACTTCTTAGCATAGTGATTTGAATTCAATGGTAAACTTGGGACATTTTTATCATAGAATTCAAGCATTCAAATGTTTCGGTTGCCTCCTATCAATTTGATAGTTCTCTATGCTCAATGGTTGAACAAGCCAGATAAGAAACTGATCATAGCATAGAATTTAACAAATGTATCATATGAATCCAACCGTTCAAATTTCTCAATTTCCTCCTATTAATTTGATTTCCCTCTATGGGAGATTGGCTCAGTAATCAGACAACACAACAGACTCATATGACAGAATCTAACAAAAACGTTATTCACTTGCCTCCTATTAATTTGATTTCCCTTTGTGGGGGATTTGCTCGATAATCGGATCGGAAAAGGTAGACAATAGACTCATATGACAAAATGTAACAAGAATGATTGTCAATGATTAAAAAAGTTTCCATCGTCTCCTATTACTTTGATATTCCTCTATATGAGATAGGCTCAATAATCGGACTCCGACAGAATGTAACAGAAATGTCATTGGAAGCGGACATTTAAAATTTTCAATTGCCTTCTACTATATTGATTTCCTTCCATTTAAAATAGTGTATACTTATATCTAATGCTGGATAATTAGCTATATTGAAAATTTGAAGAGCCTCATCTGGGTAACAAAAATAGATATATGAGCTTTGATTCCAATATGTACCTCCCTCATTTGGTATAAAATTTGGGGGTTAATTAAATCCTGATAAGGAGGTGGGATCCCACATTCGTTCTAATTATTTTGATGTGCTAGTAAATGAGGGAATTCGTTCATCCTCATCGTTGATCTCAATTTCATTACAAGTAAATAAGACATGGAATTACAGAATCTTGAGATCTTCGGAAGAGTGTAAATCAACGATAATTCTGTATCAACTATTCCAATTGAGAAGACACCTTGTGATATAGGATGAGCCAAGTAAAAGCACCGAATTAATCAATTGATGGATTGAACACTTGAGCCGTTGTGCATGAGCACGACGCGGTGGTTGCTTGGAAGGATATAGCTTAGAACCCCACGCGGTTTCATGAATAGAAATCACTATCAAGCTTCCATAAAAGTTAGGTCCAGAGTGATGGTAAGACCCATGACCTTGGGTAAAATCCAAACAACCACCAAAAGGATAACAACAACTGAAGCTCTGGCCTTACATGATTCAGGACAGAACATCACCATCCATGTATGGTAATCAGACGCCACTCCCCTTCATAAATCTCTTTAACGCACCCAGATTCATACAACCAAGTAATTAATATAGTCCAACATTTCATACTAATTAACAGTTAAGAAAGGACTGGTAGAATAATTTTTTATAACTTAGCAAACAAGAGAAAGATAGCTAGCTGGCTAGCTTTTGTGCAGATGATATTAGCTCTAATGCCAACATGGGCAGCTGCAGCTCATCACAGACTTCCCGCCATGTCATCAGCAGCACCTGCCATGGCTCCCAATAATCAAGATGGGATTCTGCTCTTGGATGATAAGCACTTTGCTTTGCATGGGGAGATCATGTTAGTGGTGGTGGTTGTTCTTTTCTTCGCTTTCGTTTCCTGCCTCGCGGTGGTTTTTCGTCTCCGGCGAGCTAGGGCAGTCGAGGAAGACTTGGTGTCGAAGAAGCCGTGCGACTGTTTTGAAGTGCTATGCAATTCAGTGAGGAAGAAGAGGAACAAAGGAGATGAGGATGCAGCTACACCAGAAGCTCCGCTGAGGGGCAATGATGAGATACCAGAAAGAGTAGTAAGACTACCTCATCAGAAGTAGATGGAAATTATGGAATAGCTCTATTTGGTGTTTGCTTTGTATGGCTAGCCTTTTTTACTTTTAGTCCCTATTATTAGAGCTGTGGGCCTGTGGCTGTGAGCCTTTTAGTCCCTATCTTAGCCATTGTTAAATGTCTGGTTAACCCTCTACATTAATATCTTCTTTTTTTATTGTATGATTTTTCTTTCCGGTACTTATGAGTTGCTGGCTTGCTGCTTCAGTTGCCTCCAATAATCATCACCACTAGTTTTGGATAATTTTCTTTGTGACTTGTGAGATGAGAAAGCAGTACTGAAAGGGACAGTTTCTTAAAACTTGAGTTGGTACACGGACATAATCATTTGAAGGCAAATTCCACATTCCTGGGAGGATCTTTTGATCACTTTTAGCTATAGGCATAAGCAAAATAAGGTGTAGAAATAGAAATGGAAGCGAGTAATGCTTTAGACGCCATCTTCTGGAATTTGGTTTACTATCCAAGTCAAATTCCATCTACTATAATTTTTTTAAAAAAAGACAAAAAAGATGACAGAGATCACAAATATATAAGATACTTGGTGCCTCTAGTATAATTGGGTGCGGAATTCAGGGAAGACAATGAATATATTGCACTGATCACACTGAATGTTACATATTACAAGAATTATGGTTGTCCAACCAAGCCGACCGGGTTGGCAAGTCACCTGCATCGTCATCTGAATTACAGAGATCTTGAGTATCTAAGGAGAAACAATGCTAGAGGACACAGCATACAACATTCAAGTTTGCCAAATGCAATTGATGATCTTCCCTACAATCTGTTCCCTACAACTTAGGACTAAACAAATCAGAAAATGAAACTGCCAACTAGAATAGTGGTAAGCGGAACTGTCAGGTTGTCATCAAGCTCGGTGCTTATAGGAAGTGATTCTACCAGTGCTGAAGCAAGCGACACAACCAAAAAACCCAACACCATAACCCAGCTCTTGTCAACATAGCCAAATTTAGAGAAATAATACATGTACCTGTTACAACATTACCGAGCATTAAGAAACTTTCTAGATATGATGTTCAGTTCACATGTAAGTGAGGAGCAAAGTAAGCCACCAGAACCTACCCAATAGATGATAAAAATCCAGCAGATGCCATTGCCACACTACCGGCTATAGATTTGTTTCTGTTATATGGTAGTTTTTGGGCACCAAAACGCCTACCAACAATATCTGCTAACCCTGTTACAAGCACATGCAACTATTTGTGAGCCTTCACTAGAAGTTGACAGGTCCTATAAAAAAAGTGTACTGTAGCCATTTAACAGCTCAACACAAAAGAACAGCCAAACTGAATCAACTAAAAGTACCATCTCCAGCACACAGGTTGCATATTATTGCAATTGCAACCGGGGAAGTTCTGTAATAGACTACACAAGCCAAAGTTACGGCCACAGCATAATAGAGTGGTCCCTTGAGAAGTTCCCTGATGCATGGAGTAATGTATAGGTGATTTAACAAATCATGTATGAAAGTTTGTGGAACCACAACCAAGCAATGGCAACAAGCACAAAATAAAAACTTTGTTTGTCAATTATCAGTTTATCACACATGGTTCACTTGTGCAACAACATCATAATGTTCTAATAGATATTATATATAGGTCATATATGTCTATCCGGCGGACAACTCGTTTTCAATGTACTTGATTTCCTCTATAATAGAGGGTCTTGTTTCTCGTAAGATATGGTCGAGCAGGTGAGGTTACTTCATTATCAAAGAATCCACACACCGGATCATGCCAACTCCAAGAACATAGTTACAAAGTAGGTATTAAATGATTACCTATGGTCGTTATATCTGCTCATTGACTTCACTGTTCCTTCATCTTTCATTATTCCAAGTCCCAGTAGAAGCATTCGTACGATATTGAGGCCTGGAACAAGAGATGCTAAAAGCGCTCCTTGGTAGCCTGAACTGTAATTACATATAGTACCCGTACTCAGGCAGATCAAACAAAATATCATTACAATGACTACTTTGGTCATTACATTACCTGAATAGTGGCCAGCAAAGCATGAAAGCAAGGCCAATGCTGATGTGCACTAGCTTCCTGTTGAGTTTCTACAAAAGATGAAAAAGACCAACTTTAGATTCATAGGCTCTTAGGACAAGTTCGGTTAATAGTGTAAAGCTATCTTTATCATCAAACTTTCCAATCGATAAACCAACACAATATAGGTTGAGTAGCGTCACTTCTCTTCATTGGTATCTCGAACAGGAAAAGCACTGTTCAAAAATTCTAAGAGCAAAATATATACTTGAGCACACAGTTCCTGACAATCAGGTTCTTACACAGTACTTAAATCATCTAAGCTATGTCACATTAAAATATAGCTTAAATCATATAAGCTATGTCACTTAAATCAAGTGACTGCACGGTGGATGATCAGAGGTCAATCTAATTTTGATCACTCTCTTGCTTCAATTTAAACGCGAAACAATCACTGCTAACTTGGAAGTTAATACAAAATCTGGAAGCAGTATCAGCATCAGTAACACCCACAGGGGTAATGATCCACCAAACACTCAATGGTTAAGTCTTACAACTGACTCATCAACCATATTTTCACTTACCATTAAGCCGAAAATGAATACAACCTTGGTACTATCCTTCACTTCTGCTATACTTAAATTAGTCAATTTCAAGTTTTCAACTCATCTCATAAGTGTTTGAATTATAGCTGTCATTAGTTAACAAGATCAGTGCTTTTCCATGAACCAATCAAAACCCATTAATCCCAACGACAAATTACTAAGTAGCAACATAGTACAACATACAGGGTACTTCAACAGAAGCAAAAGATAAGATTTTGATCTCTGACCTGATCGAAGATCCCACGTTTGGCGGTTTGTGCCCACAACAGAAGAAAAAAAGTCGCCACACCACCGGAAATGGCGAGGGCGCAGATATCAGCGGCGAGCAGATTTTCCGGAAACATAGCGGCGGGAGCTGACGTCACAAGGCGGCGGCGAGAATTACGAAGGTGGTGAGTGATTGGGTGTCTGAGAGTGGCAGAAGGGAGAGAGTCTGAAACTGAAGTTGGAGTGAGACGAAGGTGAAGACTAGTAGTAGAGATGAACTGAGGAAGTCGTGGAGAATGGGTTGACTGATGGAGCAGGGAACATGGAAGGCCGAACCGTACAGGATCTAAGGATAGGTATGGGTGCATTTCTGGGCATGTGATGAATATTTTCACTATCGAAGGAGTCATCTACTATAGCAGCTACCTAAACTGACATATTACTGATATTAGGAATTAATAAATGTTTCAAAGAAAAATACCATTTTACATTTAAACGTTATCAAAGAAAAACAATAGTGACCGAGTAAACTACCATTTTGAAACAAACTTGTATGACCAATTTCTAGTGGACAAATTATATTTTCCACAAGACGGCGCACAAGTACCATTCTTGAGTAGCTTTGCCAAAGACTCCTCGCGTTTCTTGGTTAGAGAGTCAAGGGCGGTGGGCTTGATCGAGATAGAGGACTAGGAGGTCTCTTACCAAGAGATTCACCGGCCATACTTTTATCTTAATGCCTTTCACATTCAAAAGGTTTTTCAACAAAAAAATAAAAATCGAGCGAGCTAATGTACTATTTTGAGGCTTTCATATTTACACTACTAGGAAATGTTCCCGCGCTTTGTTGCGGGTTGTAGATCATAGATAAACTTCACCCTATTAATTTTGAGATTTTAAGATTTTTCAAAATTGCAGGATTGAAATAAAAACCAATTAGAACAAATAAGAAACTTGCTTGAATTCCTCAGAGATCTTAAATTGTTTTTAAGTTAATTCCCTTGGGTGAACTTATTAATGAGAGAGAGATTACAGTGATGCGTGAGGATTCGTGGAGAAAGAAAAACCCAACAGTTGTCAACCCAAACCTCAACAAACAATCGGCCATACCCACCCCCAAGCAGTTACTATTCATGACCTAGCTAAAACACTTCACATATACTGCTTGAAACGACCCAGTCCAAAACTAACATATTTACGCAGCAAAAAATCTGATTTAAAACAATAATAACCCATATTCTAATCTATAATATTTGTGGCTGCACCCAAGTCTCGGTTGAGCTCCCTACGTACTCTTTAAAAGGGATCAAGTCATTTGTAGTTCAATTTAGTAAGGTATAGCACCATTATGATCGAGGAGATAATTCAAGAGTCGTATTCTCGAGTAATTAAATAACCAACACATCTAGTAAATCCACTTAATTAATTTTTACTCCCTAGGACGAAAACATAATCAATCCAACGGGTGGATTTTCACGATTAACAATCCGAGAATGAGTATTTTCAATAAATCTTAACGATTCTTAACTTCATCGATTCAATCTCACAATCTACTCATGAATTCCCTACACTGAGAGGGTTATTTTGAACCCTACAACCCGGTTGGATTCAGGCGTCACGCGCCGCTACCGGGGCCTCCGATCATCACCAAATTTCATCAACACAATCCACGCAACATTTCTAACAACTTTCTCGTTCACTACTAAGGTCAAATCGAAGTCTAAATACATCAATCGAATACAAATAGAAAAGCCCCAATTCATGAAACCCTATAATTTCAAATCGTCGATTCTCATACCTCGATGCGAGTTTGCCCGATTCCTTTGGAGGGTATGATACATGACTCATTGTGCTCATTTTCGGACTAATTTCATGGCATATGGTATGGTGGCCGGAGGAGTGAGTGGCGCCGATGAGGCCACTCGACTTCACGTCGTTGCAACGGCCACCAGGCGGCGAGAGGGGTGCGCCACCACCACAGACCTGACAGGGTTGGCCGTGCTCTTCCAACGTGACCGGTGGCGGCCGGATTGGTGGGCGAAGGAGTGAGAACCAGCAAGGGCGAATTCGGGGTTCACTTCGGGTGAACAGTAGTCCAAATTTCTATTTTTCCTCCCCTCCCCTTCTGATTTTTACCCATATTTATACTAATTTCTAAAAATGCTGAAATACGTTTTTTATTCGTACTTGTTCATATGAACTCCGATTTTTGCGTGCCGCATGTCCACGAATTTGTATCGACGAGCCCTATAACTTTGCTGAATGAAGTTTTCTCGAAAAACTTACGCATCAAAAAGTGAACTTTTAGAGTTGTTACACTTAACGACGTTATACGAGTAAAAAGGTTCGAGGCGTATCAATTCTCCCCTCCTTATAAAAATTTCGCCCTCGAAATTTACCTACTTGACAAAAGGGAATAAGGTAATATTGTCTCATCTAACCCTTCATCTTTCAAGTAGCCTCATCCCTTGTGGCTCACTAACAACAAATACATGACAGTAAATTAAATAGAATTATAGGTTGGTCGTCGTTTAGGGATTAGATCTTCTAAACCCAATTGATAACGAACACCCTAATGACTTGTCGAATAATCGTGAAAGCTCACCTTGTAAGCGCCAAGAAATTAATTCAGATAAATAAGGACTCGTCGGAAATATCACACTCAACCATGAGTTTTTCCAAAGTGACAAAAATAGCATGGAAATTACCCTGAGCACCTCGTCCTACGAGGAATCACCAAAAATATAAATTAACTCACTAGTCAAATTCTCAAGATCATTTAGCTCCCCATCGAAAAGGACACAAGTCCATGAAGATTATGAACTCCCGAGTTAAAACTGAATCAGCAAGTGGTCCCACCACACTACGATCCAATAAAAATGTGTTACAAAATACAAATATTGTACGTATCGAAATACACACTACCCTTATTACTCCACATAATAGACAAACTAGAACTCGAAATACCTCTCGAGTCAATGCGAAAACATATTCTCCTAAGAGTTCTCAACTCATAATTCAATTCTACATAATCGATGGTGTCACATCGATCCGTTACTGTGAAGCATAATATTCAACCAACAAGACCACTGTCAAAAGGAGATTACCAAAATAACCTAACACTAGGGCGAGCCGTGCAGAGACCACTATCAAAAGAGGCATACCGAAATTCGGCATAGTCTCCCATGAAAGTAGTGCAGAGACCACTATCAAACTCTCTAAAATATCACACTCAACCCTATTTGCACAAAACGACACTTTTAATAATCACAAAACCACCTCAACACCTAGAGCCATATGCTCATCCTGTCAAAACGGCATCCACAACATTTAAAACAAATTCAGGCATCAACAATAACAAATCACAACCTATAAAATTCATAAACACGTTTATTACGCTATGAGACGTTAGGACACATAACATCGATCGACCCCTGGAGCTTTTCGCTCCTCTTAGACCACAACCGCCCAACCCACTTTCAGACAACAAGAGTCATTAATTAACGTAAAATATAATTCCCAAGAATCTCATTCCTGAAGTAATAACTAAAATGCCGGAACTAACTTATTAATTTCTGATATTTCAAACCTTGGATAAATATCCGACAAAATATAGAAAAATAAACTAGTCCTGCCAGTCTTCGTAACGTAATAATCATAAAATAGAAATAGACTAGCCCCCTAGTCAAAATAATAATGTCAGATCATAAACTATAGACTAGCCCCGCTAGTCAAAATAATACATTCAGATAATAAAATATAGACTAGCCACGCTAGTCAAAATAATACTATCAGATAAGTAAGGATCATTACAAAAAATCGACTAGCCCCGCTAGTCTACATAAATCATTAAGAATAGCTAGAAGCCGACTAGCACCGCTAGTCAAAACAAATATAGCAAATGACAAGAAATGGACTAGCCCCGCTAGTCAAATAGGATAATCAGTAAAAAGTGGACTAGCTCAGCTAGCCTGAATTAAATAAATAAGAAACGTCGTACAATATACATGTCACGACCCCGAAATTTCGAATGATAAAAATTCAAATTCAAAGTCATGAAAACTCCAAAATAATCCCAAATATATTGAAATCATCTTACAACAACAGTGTATCAAAATTGAATTCAAAGAACGACTAAGTCGACTTGAATAATACATCGCCAATTTATACACTCAAGTATTAAAACAATTGGAGATGTAATATTCCGATCCTCACCACAAACAGAAGAAGGAAACCCTCAGTAATCCTCCGAGTAAGCTCTCCGAGCCTACTAATTCCCATCTGCATAACTATCTCATACATCATCGATTTGGTGCACCGAGATTGTAAACACAAAGCCGGTAAGCTTTTCAGCCCGTATGAGTAAACCAACATTTTAACATACATCACAAACAAAGGAAATGTAACAGATAACATTTTAAAAACATGTGTACTCATGAGACCTGGTCATCCCACCTGGTTACCCCTCATGCAGTACAAGGCAGACAGACTAGATGATATGAGCACTTTGTGCGACGTTCTTAACATGTTTTTACCTCAATTTGTACTTTTCTTAGACCTTATTGTTGTACTATTGAGTCATTGAGTCGTAATAAGAGTCTTGGGCAGTATTGGATGCATTTTTGTGCTTGCATGAGTTAAAAACGCAAAATTGGTCTAGAGTCCTAGTTTGAGTAGTAGGACTAAGAAACCTAGTTGGATTATGAGTCTTCATCTTTCTACGTTTTGGTCGTATTTGTGATATTTTGAGAATCCTTCTTGCACTAGGAATCTTTTTTAGACTAGAAAACGTACTATTTGGAAAAATCTTACTTGAACTTAAACTTTTATTCCGTAACTTTCCTAATCTTACTCTTATATTCTAGTAACTTACTTGATCTTTTTATATGAATTATCTTGTCTTTTATTATTTTCAGATTGTACAATGAAGGAAAAAAATAGAGAAAAAGTCAAGCAAATGAGGAAAATAAAAAAAGAATGAGACACCTAAAAAGGAGAAAAAGAATGAATTTATCAAATGAGATTGCACCCACCAATGACAAAAATAAGTGAAAGAAAAAGAGAGAAAGAAAAAGGAAGAGAATAAAAAGAGATAATGCAAAAGAGAAATAAGGAGACACCTAAAAAGGAGAAAAAGAAGATATTTATCAAAGGAGATTGCACCCACCAATGACAAAAATAAGTGAAAGAAATTGAGGAGAAAGAAAAATGAAGAGAATAAAAGGAGATAATGCAAAAGAGAAAGAAGAAGACACCTAAAAGAGAGAAAAAAATGAATTTATCAAATGAGATTGCACCCACCAATGACAAAAATAAGTGAAAGAAATTGAGGAGAAAAAATCCAAGCTATAATATTCAAGGAGCCAAAACTCTTCTATAAATAGCACATCATTCACAAAGAAAAATCATCACTTCTCCTTTACATTCAAGAGCCAAAACTCTAGTCACGCCAATAATCCATTATACCGGAAGGTACATTATCTCCCATTCTGGTCTCATCCGCCATAATTAATCAAAAACAATAAAATTTCATAATTTAAATAAAAACTATAACGTTATATAATATAACAAACTATATATATATGTATTGTATTTACCATTTTTGTACACATACACAACTCACTATATTATATCGACGTCATAGTTCACTCATTTAAAGAAATCATAAATACAAGTCACCGGCCAGGGTAGACTTATCATAGTGATATTTACTCACCTTATTTCCTACGTGCAACTTTTACAACACCAAGAGAGATTCCCTCACTCGTTTCGTCGGTCACCTAGTAGCATAACAACGTGATTAGAAAACGACCCACAAAATAAAAGGTGAATATTAAAGACAGTTTAAAACATTGTTCACGTAGCACTGTTCACGCAACATTATTCACGCGCCGCAACAGACGGCTGCGCGTGGTGCTCACGCACCGCCCAAACAGACGCGTGTGATCATGCAGCCATCAAAACTAACCAACACCTTCCTACCACCATCCTAGGGGCTAATACCCACTCTCCACCTCCGCACCTCCTCTCACGCGCCGCTCTATGCGGCGGCACACGCACCACCACCATCTCCACCCAAACTTCAACAAATCACCAAACTTCCAACATCAAAAACGTAGATCACAAAGAGTAGATTGTAACCATACATGTAGTTAGCTCCAATTATGCTGGAGACCGCTGCAAACGCCGCCGCAAGAAACCGGATTGAAGGTTGAAGATCGGAGGTGAACCAGCTCGATTCGAGCTTCACCGCCGGTGGATTCGCGCCTAGAAGAAGGAAAGAGGGCCTACGACAGTCACCTCGTGCCCCACTCTCGCCGACGACGTTGAGCTAGACGGGGCCGTCACTGTGCATCCTCGGGCATGGCTGAAACACTGCGCGGGGTGGTGTGACACCACCACATATCAAAGCGGTTCGGCTGTGCGGTTCCAATGACACCAACGATGTCGAACACGGCGGCCGGAGTGAGGAGATCGCCGGAGAAGACAAAATCGGCTGAAATGGAGTCGGGTCGGGGTCGGGCCGGTTCGGTTTCTTTTTTTGGTTTTTCTGATTTTAAGTTTCCAAAAATGTCCTTTTATAATCTTCCAAAATCGGAAACCAAATTTTCGTTGCAAACAACTTTCAAACACGCTGTCTGATTAAGGTGTGCTACGTGTCTGCGAACTTGTATCGATGAGCTCTACAACTTCCGTGAATGAAGTTTTCAGCGATGAGTGACAGATTAAAAGTCAACTCTTAAGCCACTGAAAACGTAATGTTTTTCAACCTTAAATTTTTGAAATCACTTTCATTTCGTAAAGACATCGACGAGAAGGTGTAGAATGTGAATTTATTCGAACTAATAAACGTAATAATCTACGAGACATTACGAGGAATGAAACTCGAAAAAATTGGGATATTACAATGCCCCCCGGGCAAAATATATACATATATAATCTCAAGTTCTCAATACCGTCACGTCACGTTCACGGAGAGACTATTGAATCATCATATCATTGCCAGCTATGTAGCATCGCCTCCCAGGTGGAAAAGTGATATCATGTAACATCGCCTCTCAGGCAGCATCGCCTCTGAGGCGGAAAAATGATATAGTAAGCTAACATAGTCATCTCAAAGTGTATGGTCTCGACAACAATGAGTGAACTAACCCCGCTAGTCACAATGTAATAAATGAAAATAATCGTAAAAATGGATCTCATTTTTATCTGTTGATCATGCCTCATTTTATTTTGTTAAAGGAGAGGATACCAGAAAGAATGGAATATGATTTAGTTGATCGTGCCCCTTTATAGGATTAAAAGAGAGGATACCGGAATAAAATAGAAAATCATTCTTATCCGTTGATCGTGCCCCCTTTATATAGTTAAAGGTGAGGATACCGGGTTAAGAATAGATAGAACGAGTACGGTTCCCAACCGTACGTATAAATCTCAATATCAACCAAGGGAGTTTCAAAGGAGGAAAATAAAATAATCCGACATGTCTCACATGTCGTATAACTCACAAATATACTCATAACAATTCTGAGAATCCTATTCCCGGTTAAATAATCAATAAATTTCCAAATATTACAAAAGATGTTATATATATTTCTCAAATTTATATCCAAGACAACTAAATGGAAATATCATTGTACATAATCAAGAAAAATGATTAAAATCATATATTTTCCCGAAAATCTCATTTTCGGTAATTTCTTAACAATTATAGTTTTTCGGAAATCTCATTTCCAGATAACTAACAAAATAATTATTCATAAATCAAAATTATAATTCCAAGATAACAAATAATTCAATAAAAATGCATGCATTTATTTAAAATAAACGTCCACTCACGGCAAAAACTGGCATCTAAATTTAATGATTATAAACATAAAACGGGCAACCTCAATTAATTTCAGCTTTACAATCCCATTTCCAGAAGAACATGGAGAAAAGCCAAGTCAAATTGATAAAACTCATTCATCTCGGTTCTAAGAGAACGCACGCATGAATCCACAAAAACCTAAGATTTCAGAGACACAAAATTTTCCAAAATAAAAGTATTGTCTGCCACATTTCAGCAAGCCCATCAATCTGAGGAACATGCTCTGATACCAAATGAAACGACCCGACTCAAAACAAACTTATTTACGCAATAAATAAATCCAAACAATAATAACCCATGTTCTAATCTAAAATATTTGTGGCTGCACCCTAGTCTCGGTTGGGCTGCCTTGTACCCTTTAAAATGGATCAAGCCATTCGTAGTTCAATTTAGTAAGGTATAGCACCATTATGATCGAGGAGATAAGTCAAGAATCTTATTCTTGAGTAATTAAATAACCAACATATCTAGTAAATCCACTTAATTAATCCTCACTCACTAGGACAAAAACATAATCAACCCAACGGGTTTCACGATTAACAATATGAGAATGCATATTTTCAATAAATCCTAACGATTCTTAACTTCATCAATTCAATCTCACAATCTACTCATGAATTCCCTACAACGAGAGGGTTATTTTGAACCCTACAACTCGGCCAGATTCCGGCGCCATGCGCCGCCGGAACAGTGGCGCCACCGCCCGCCGCCACTACCGGCGGCCTTTGATCATCACCAAATTTCATCAACACAATCCACACAACATTTCTAACAACTTTCTAGTTCACTACTAAGGTCAAATCGAATACAAATAGAAAAGCCCCAATTCATGAAATCCTAGAATTTCAAATCGTTGATTCTCATACCTCGATGCGAGTTGGCCCGATTCTTTTAGAGGGTATGATACACCACTCCTTGCGCTCTTTTTGGGACTAGTTTCATGGCCTATGTTGGCCGGAGGAGTGAGCGTCGCCGATGAGGCCACTCGGCTTCACATCGTTGCTGTGGCCACCAGGCGGCAAGAGGGGGTGAGCCACCACCACAGACCTGACGGGGTCGGCCGTGTGCTTCCTACGCGACCGGTAGTGGCCGGAGGAGTGAGAACTGGCGGGAGCGAATTCGGGGTTCACCTCTGGTGAACAGTAACCCGAATTTCTATTTTTCCTCCCCCCCCCTTTTTTCTAATTTTCAAAAATGCCGATATACGTTTTTGATTCTTACTTCTTCATACGAACTTCGATTTAGGTATGCCATGTGTCCATGAATTTGTATTGACGAGCCCTCCAACTTTCGTGAAAGAAGTTTTCTAAAAAAACTTACGCATTGAAAAGTGAACTTTTAGAATCGTTACACTTAATGACGTTATACGAGTAAAAATGTTCGGGGCGTATCATTACTGACGTTACTATTCATTTTTCCGATACTGTAGCCAGATGACTTCATGCATAACCTAACAGCCACACTACAACCCGCCCCAGCATGCCCGCTATTGTTCACTATTGTAGCTTTACTGTTCCAAAACATACTCGTGTATAATTTATAGTAAATATGACCAATTTTTTGGACAAAAATATAGCAATTAAAACTTTTAATCTAAAAAGAGACGTAACAGACCTTAACAAGATTTGAGGTATTAGTCTCACTGTAATCAAACGAGACATGATGGGGACGAGTCTGCGTTTCTATATTTTAATTTCATCCAATCCTGGTAAATTTCGAGACTTGTCAAAATGTGTTCAAGATTACGGGGCCTTAGTGTCTTTTTCTTAACTATAGTTGGTCCCACACTACATTAGTATTACTTATAGCACACAAATGTAGCATATTAGCATCTCTTGTTGCAGATCAATAGTGTTACATTGTAGGATTTGTGACACAATGCACCAACTTTTGGAGATAGCTTTATGATGTGTAGTAGTATATATGACACCTATATATGCATTTTTGAAACTAAGAAGACTGTTACGTGTATGGTGAAGAGTTAATATTAGGTTGTGATGTAAACTCCATAATAGTTTATTGTGAGTTGTGCTATTAACACACCCCAAATTGCTATTCACACACCTATTCTATTATTGTATTACTAGAATTTAACTGAATTCCCAAATTCACTCCTTAAATTTGCTTTATGATTGGCTCTCATCATAGAAGGAGTGTGTGAATATCAATTTGGAGTGTGTTAATGTAGACATAGAAAATCATGTGACAAATAATATTTTATGAATTTGCGGGTTACAATCTATGTATGTATTCTTATACAAAAATATCCTCTGAATTTGATCTCCAACAATGATTTAATTCAAGGGTGATAACACTTGATCTTGAATTGAATGAATTTGATTTGAACTTCTCATCTTGTTGACGGCTTGTAGAAGAAAGTTGACTAAGGACCATAGAGACTTGATTTCGGTCGGACTTGAATTATGAGCAGTGTCACGTGGTGAATGTTCTTCGACTTTGATAGCGGATGTCACAATCCCAAAATTTCGAGTATGAAACTCAAATTTCGAAGTCAAGAAAAACTCTAAAACAATCTCAATAAATCGAAATCATTTTAATGTCACAACCGATTATTACTGAGTCCAAAGTACAACTCAGTCAAGTCAATTATTACAAACCAAATTTATAATTTAACATTATATCAAATGGAAATGTAAAAATCCTCACAAATCCTCACCACACAATAGAATAAAACAACTTCAAGTCCTCAGAGTTGTCTGTTGATTTCCGCTAATCCACACCTGCGAAATTATCCCCTACACCATCGAATAGGTGCACGGGATTGTAAACACAAACCCGGTAAGTTTTACAGCTCGTATGAGTAAAAACAACAATACAACTCGTATAAAAATATATACGAAAATCCACAAAACATGAATCATAAATGCATTCATGAGTCATTAGACGGCCCATTTGGTTGTCTAAAAATATGAAAATATATATACTCATGAGAAATTAGACAACCCCTCTGTTTACCCAAGTGCATTTATAATACGGGTACTCATGAGACCCAGGTACACCTCTGTTACCCCTCATGTTAGTACACCGCTGACATTGGGCAACCACCTACTACCAAATATCCAAAATATGGGTACTCATAAGCCGATAACCCAACGGTTACCTCTTATGCAGTACCCCGGAAGACAGACTAGAGCTCTAACTGTATCGTCACTTTCGCCCGGCCAAAGGCTAGGTTCCGACATGCCAACACGTCCGAAGACTGGTCTGAAAACAAAAAACACGTCTGAATACATAAACACGTCCGAAGACAAGAAACACGTCCGAAGATAAAAACGTTTTAACAAAACTCAATGTTAAAACCACGTACAATAATCATCACATTAAATTGTACAAATCGAATCAACATGCTCAATATATATATCTCAACACCAAAATGAACTTATTCACAACGGAAATTACGACAGTATATAATATAGCAAACCATATATATGTACCTATTTACCATTTATACACATACACAATCCACTATATCAAATACATATCATAGTTCATTATTTAAACTTTAGCATATTCCTGAATCTCCGCAAGGGTAGATTCGTTATTGTGAGATTTTACTCACCTTATAATCCTGAGCGAAATTTCCACGATTCCAAATGTGAATCATTTACTTGAAGTATCGATTACCTTTAAAGATAGGAAGTGAATTTAGAATCGTTACGTAAAACCTTAAATGCCGAAACAGTAAAAATGTTTTACTGTTCAGCAATTTCTGGTTTTTACGAAATTACTGTTCACGTATTTATTATTCACGTATTAATGTACAAATACATATTAAATACGTATCCCTGTATGAGTACATACTATTTACGTATTTCTTTACGTATGCATACTATTCAATCGTAAATATTGTCTCAGTAAATAATAATTACCGATTTACCCTTCTGAAATCACTTTTACAATTACTGTACGTAAAATAAATTTACATTTACTGTACGTGAAGTGCTTCTTATATTCACCGTACGTAAAAATAAATTTTGCAATATTACTGTTTCAAAAACACTGTTCACGCGCCGCCGCATGTGGCGGCGCGTAGGGTACACGCGCGTGGCGCTCACGCAACACTCACTGTGGCAGCCAGTGTGGCCCACGCGCCGACTCTAAAACCAGCGCGTAGGATGCCAGCACCGCCCCCAAACCCATTATTTCACCTCCTTCACCCTTCCGACGTCCTCACGCCGCCCCTAGCCTCCTTCACGCTACCCCACGCGCCGCCTAAGGCGGTGGTATCCCCCCTCCTCTCCTCTTACTCCGATCTTCCCCAAAATTCAACCAAAACAACCACAAACAATCACAATCATCAAACTAAGATAACCCTCACCTCGATCGGACCTTGAGACCGTCGGATCATTGCCGGAGAAACTTGTGAGGCCGGCGATATCGATTTGAGCAGAGGTGAGGTCGCGCGGCGAATCGAGGTCCAAACCTTGTCGTGGATGGCTCCAGAGGTGAGGATAGGTGGAGGCGGGCTTGCCTAGAGCACGGCGGAGGAGCACGGCGGAAGAAACGCAGAAGCTTTGGAGACGTCGTGCGGCTTCACGGCGGCGAGGCAAGGTACAGCGAGCTAGAGGGTTGTTGCGGTCGGCCGTGCGGTGCTTTTAGGCGAGGCGGTGAGAGCCACGGCGGCCCAGGGACGGAGATCGCCGGCGGCGAAATTTCTAAGGGAGAGAGAGAGAGAGAGAGAAATCGGGGAGAGAGAAGAGGGAGGCGGAGTGAGGAGAGAGGGGTTTCCGAAAATGGAAACCCTAATCTCAAAAATTCTCTTTTATACTTGTTTCCAAAATCGGAAATTAACTTCCGTTGTTAATAAATTTCACGTACGACGTCCGATTAGAACGCGTGACATGTCCACGAACTCGTATCGACGAGTTCTACGATTTTCGTGAAGGAAGTTTTCACATACGAGCGATGCAGTAAAAGTCGATTCTCACGTCGTGGAAATGTAACGTTTTTCTAAATAAAAGTTCCGATAATGTTTCCGTTTTCATTTCACAACGTCGCAAAGCAACCAAATGTCGTTTAATGAATTTCACAAACTTTATAAATTTAAAAACAATCCAATAATTATTCCGAAAAAAAATCGGGTTATTACAGCGGATAGGGATCGACACGTTTGCTTAGTGCTTATGGACCCTCCGCGAGGTTGTTGAAGAACTTGATTTTGCTTTATTGCAGACTTGGAGATGAAGATCGATCACTGGTCGTTAAGGCTTGATATTGATCATGTTTGGGCCAGAAGCGATGTCGCATGGGGATTTGTACTCCATCTAAAGTTGGTGAAGAGACCAGCTATTTAGTAGCTCGATGGCTCTTTGGGAGTTTGACGACTTCGGAGCTTGATTTGGCAAATAATCGGCTACTAGGGAGCTTGTTGATTCTTCAAGAATTTGACAAATTCGGAGCTTGATTTGGCAAAGGAATCGGCTACTTGGGAGCTTGTTGATTCTTCGAGAATTTGACAACTTCGGAGCTTGATTTGGTGAGGGCATCGGCTACTTGGGAGCTTGTTGATTCTTCGAGAATTTGACAACTTCGGAGCTTGATTTGGTGAAGAAATCGGCTACTTGGGAGCTTGTTGATTCTTCAAGAATTTGACGACTTCATAGCTTGATTTGGTGAATGAATCGGCTATTTGGTAACTTGTTGATTCTTCGAGAATTTGACGACTTCAAAGCTTGATTTGGTGAAGGAATCGGCTATTTGGTAGCTTGTTGATTCTTTGCGGACTTAAGAGGCTTCTGAGTTTTAAAATGATTTCCTCGGTTTCTCCGTCATCTCTATCTACGCTTGAAGTTTTCCTCATCCTTTGCTCCTCCTTTTGGCCGAAGTCCTACTCTTGATTTTGGAGAGGGTATTTATAACGTCAAGGCTTCTCCTTATAAGGAATGTATTGATGACACCGAATTAATTATGCTTCTTTAACCGTATAATTAATTCAATTTATATTTACCGATTAATTTGAAAATAGTTATTTCCATAACTAAATCAATCAGATTTAAGTATGACCGTTAAGGAATTTATCAACTTAATTAAATGGGTGACTTTTATTTTGATAATCGATCTATTTTGAATTAATATCGAATTTGTCAAATACATTTAATTTCTCATTTAAGTCGGAATCACACAATTTTGATTCTGATCATCCATTTACGGGTTGACGAGTGCTTCCCTCAGATCCGCACTAATTTTGTTGACTTTCGGGCCATGTATGGAATTTATTGAGCCCATCGTCGATTAATCATTTAATAAAATGGTTTATTCCATTAAATTTTATATGTCTACAGTTAATACTTAATAGTACAACCCTTTATTGTGATACACCAAGTATATGCATAACAATATAACACAGGTAATAGTCGAGTACATACACAAGTAATAGTCGAGTATATTCACTTCTTATAGTGAATATGTAAAGGGTGATAAATACACAAAATAAAGGAGTATTCACGTACAATAATGATATCACTTTCCTATTTACACTACTATGTACTTGTAAGGAGGCATGCTCACCTAATGGATAATGTTTAATGGAACTATGAGAGACAAATGAATCTGACAGCTGAAAATAAATGTACAATAAATGTCATGTTATTAGTTATAAATATGTGGTTGAGGTACATTAATCCCCACAATACCTTAGAATTGTCCCTTTATGAGCAAGCCTGTATTTTTCAGGTGTCTGGTTTAATGATTTTGGTTAATTTATTACCATAGTAAACCAACCCTTTGCCCTAGTATCTACTATAAAAGGCACGTTATAGCAACCCAAATTCTCAGCAATTTGCTGCTCATTTCCTACTTATCAGGTTGCAAATTTTTGTGAGGTTAGTTTATAATTTTCTTGATGAGAAAGAGAGTATATGATTATATTGAATCTGTTTAATATGCCTTTACTTTCTTGCAAATATATACATCTGGCTAGCTACTAAGATCTTTTTGCTTATTGCAGGTTTATAAACACAATGAAGGGCTTTAGTAATCCTCCACTGTCGCAACCACCGTCACTGCCCTCATCATTATGGTGTCACGATACAAATCAGAAGATCAGAAACCCAATAGGTAGAGCAATCAATGGAATCCCAGTCACTCGAGACTACTTTGAGTCCCAACAACAGCAGGACGTTGATCTATTAGCGATTTCTCAAGCTGGAGTACAAAAGCCTGCTCATATTGATCTATTGGATGTTTCGCGAGCTGAAGTACCAGACCCTGCTCAGGATAAGAAACTCAAAAGGTTTGATTACGATACATTGTATGAATACTTTTTTTCCCTTATTAATTAACAAAATAATTGTAATAACCCTAAAATTTAAACGATGTTAGTTTGATTTGGAATTCTATAAAATTTCGATTTCTAATTAGAATGAATGTGTTTGGTTGCGACGTTAGTAAACGAGAAACGGAAACGTTCTCGGAACGTTTAAATTGAAAAACGTTACATTTCCGTAACGTTTATATCGACTTTTATTCCGTCGATCGGTTGCGGAAACTTCCTTCACGAAAGTTGTAGAGCTCGTCGATACGAGTTCGTGGATTCGTGACGCGTTCGAAACGGACATCGTACGTGAAAGTTATTCGCGTCGGAAGTTAGTTTCCGATTTGGAAACTAGTATAAAAAGGATTTTTTTGTTAACTAGGGTTTCCATAACAGGAAACCCTTTCACACCCGCCGCTCTCTCCCTCGAACCCTCTCTCTTTCTCTCTCCCTCTCCCCGAAATTTCCCCCCTCTCCCTTCGAAAATTTCTCGATTCAATCCGGCGACTCCGGCCTTCGTGTCTCTCACCGCCGGTCCAAGGAGCTTCGCGTCGACGTTCACAGCCACCCTCGAGCTCGCCGCATCGTGCCTCACCGCCGTTAGCTTCCTCGAGACAATCCGAAGCTCGCCACAACTCGCGTCCTCACCAGCGGAGCTAGGGCACGGAGGAGGGCGGTACGACGTCGATCCTCGCCTTGGTACTCTCGGTTTTCAATTTGGAGGCCAGACTTTATCAACCCGAGTTCTCTCCAAGGATTTGAACTTCACCGGCGATCCAAGCTTTTCCGAGGCCAAATCGGAGGTCTAGCTTCGAATTAAGGTATGGTGTGGTTGCATTTGATGATTGTTTGTGATTGTGAATGAATTGGGATCGATTTGTGAGGATCGGAGGGTTGGAGGAGGAGAGGGTTACCGCCGCGTAGTAGTGGCGCGTGGGGGAGCGTGGAAGGTGCAGGAGAGGGTCTGCCACCGTGGGAAGGAGGAGGAAGAGATGAGGGATAGATTGGAAGTAGCGGTGGCGTGCTACGCGCCGTGGTTAGCCTCGGCGCGTGGGCCCCACGCGCGGCCGGCCGGAGGTGGCGCGTGTGCCACACGCGCCGCCGTGTGGCGGCGGTGTAATTAGTTTTGACTGAAGGGGTATTTTGGTAATTTACTGTGTAATGGTAAATGTAAATGTAAATTTTAATTACTACGGTAAATGTAATTAATTTTTACCTTCGGTAAATGTAATTATAATTTACTTTCAGTAAATGTAAAAAGTAAATTGTAAAAAGGGTAATTTAGTAAATTTTATTTACTGAATTTGTATTTACATTAAATCGTACGTATACGTACAGAAATACGTATATAATATTTATACATACAGAAATACGTATTTAATATTTATACGTACAGAAATACGTATTAATATTTATACGTACAGAAATACGTATTAATATTATACGTACAGAAATACGTATTAATATTTATACGTACAGATAATACGTATTTAATATTTATACGTACAGGAAATACGTATTTAATATTTATACGTACAGAAATACATATATAATATTTATACGTACAGAAATACGTATTAATGGAGTATTGTACAGTAACCGTGAATAGTGAACAGTGAACAGTAACTTCGTATAACCAAAATTGCTGAACAGTACCGTATATTACTGTTTTGGCATTTAAAGGTTTACGAAACGATTCTAAATTCTTTTCTTATTCTTTTAAGGTGATCGTTAAATCGAGGAAAGGAATTAGCATCGCGAATTGTGGGATTACGCTCAAGTCAATAAGGTGAGTAAAATCTCACTGAATTACGAATCTACCCTCGCGGTGATTCAACATTTTTGCAAGTGTGTTTATTTAATGAATTACAACATGTATATGACTTAGTGGACTACGTATATATATAGTATAATGGTAATAAATACATATATATATATATAGTTCATTAAATTACATACTGTTATTAATTCATTAAAAATAGTCATTTCGGTGACAGAAAAGTTGTGCATGTGTGATTTTAATGGTACGATATGATGTGAGATTATCGTACGTAATTTTTCAGGTGTTTATGAAATATGACATGTATATGATATAGTGGACTATGTATATATTGTATAAATGGTAAATAAATACGAATATATATAGTTTGCTATATAATATACTGTTATGATTTTTATTGTGGATATATTGTGAAAGTTTTAAAACGTACAATATGATGAGTGATTATTGTACATGATTTTATCACGAAAAATGTGAAATATTGTGATTTGTCTTCGGACGTGATGTGTGGTACAATATGATGTGAGATTATTGTACATGTGATTTTATCACGGATAATGTGAAATATTGTGATTTGTCTTCGGACGTGATGTGTGGTACAATATGATGTGAGATTATTGTACATGTGAGGCAAGTCGGAACCTAGCCTTTGGCCGGGCGAAAGTTACGATACAGTTAGAGCTCTAGTCTGTCTGCCATAGTACTGCATGAGGTAACGGGTGGTTATCTGATCATGGGTACTCAGCTTGTTTTGGATGTTGGGTGGCGGGTGGTTACCCAACATCAGCGGTATACTAAGTGAGGGGTAACGGATGTGTACCAGCGCTCATTAGTTACCATTTTGTGAAAGTATTAGAGTAACCAGATGGGTTGCTCGTTTTCTCATGATTTTCATTATGCTGTGTTGATGTGGAGTTGTGTCTTTTATGAGACGAGAGTTATTTTAATATTTTACTCATACGAGCTGTAAAGCTTACCGGGTTTGTGTTGCAATCCCGGTGCACCAATTACAATGGTGTAGGGGATACTTCCGCAGGTGCTGAGTAGTGGTGATTGAGTGACGACTCCGAAGACTCGAAGTCGATCGCATCCAGTCGTGGTGAGGTTCCAGCGTGGATTGTGTGTGCGATTTGGTGTGATTTTATTTGTGAGGTTGTGAGGATTATACAATTCCATTTGTTATATGTTGAATTATCATTTGGGTTTGTAATAATCGGCTTGACTGAGTTATATTTTAAACTCAGATGTGATCCGCTGTTACGCTTTAGTGATTTCGATTTATTTGAGATTATTTGGTGTTTAACGACTTTAGAATTTTGAGTTTTTAAGCTCGAAATTTTGGGGTCGTTACAGTTGGTATCAGAGCCTAAGTGCGTATTTGGTGATTATCAATATCATCCGGGAGCGATGATCCGACTGCAGGCGGGCACCCATCACATGCTCCTCGGTATTGATATGTCGCCGGGTACGCGAGAGTGTTAGGAGCCATACCTTATGGTTTGGTCTTGTAGAGAGTATCGTGACGATACTCCGATGATTCACCTTCTTCTGAAATTTCATGATTGATATTTGTTGAATCTATTGTGTCGAATTCGAGACTTCACATGTATGACTGAGTGTTAATTGTTGAATGGTGATGAATTTGGAAAAAGGGCCGTGAACAGGGCCGAGGACGGACGAGAGGTCGCGGCCGAGGTAGGGTTGCAGGCCGAGTCCGCAATGTGGAGAACCTTTACGAGGAGGCTGCCCCACGGGCAGAACAGGTTGACCCTGCTGCTGTCGTTAGAGACGACGATAGTCGTGTGTTAAGTTGATCAAAGACTTTAATAGTCTGTCAGCGCCATTATTTTGTGGAGGCTTGGATCATGTGGTAGCGGACCACTAGATCGAGAACATTGGAATCTACTTTGAGATGATTGAGTACTTTAAGAAAGAGAAGAAGATGATATCAACACTCTTTTATTAGTGATAGTTCGGTAGAGGAGATGGTAGGATTGACTCCTACATCTATGAGAAACTCTTTATGTGTCACTTCGCATTTGGAGTGTTCCTCGAATTGGAGAAAATGAAAGGCTTGTCCTATTGTGATTGGAAGTGGAGAGTTCTCTGCTTATTTGATCGTGATTCCGGATCACACCTATGATATGATCATAGGAATTGATTGGTTGAGTCCGCAGTACGCGGTGATTGATTGTTTTGACATGGTGGATTCCTTCGTAGACCCAGGAAACCAGAGTTTCGTATCTTTGACTCGAGGCGGATAATGCCATGAGAGCTTGAGTCATGACATATGTCAAATATGTGGATCTGAAGTAGCTATCACAGATATCGTTGTGATATCAGAGTAAGCGAGACGTTTCAGGAGATACTATGTTATAGCCCCTATAACGAAGACGCCGTATGGATGGGACAAATGAATTCAAAGACTTAATTACTGGTGCGCTCAGCTTAGAAATGCCACAATACTATCTGAGTTTGACATGCGATCCAAATACTGGAATGCTAACAGGTTTGAGTATATAGTTTCCTATCAGGGCAGAGAATTGTCAAGGAGTCTTGATAGAGAGCGTTGACCCTATGTTGAGGGATGTTCAGTGTTTAAATGTTGAGGACTAGATTTTAGTTATGCAACTAATCTAGAGATGTGTAGACCATAGGTTGGAGGTGGTTAACTAAAATTTTCGTGACTAGCATCTCTAATGCTATTGGTAACAGAGTGGTAGGGCATATGATACGTCCATAAAGTGGTAACACAATTATTGAATTGAGATTCACTTTTGTCGACGTGACATTCCAAACTTGTTTTGGTTCGACTATAGACAATTGATGTTACGCATTGTTCTTGGCTGAGCGAGAAATATAAGGTGATGGAGAAATCTCAATGTGGCGATATGAATTAATTATTTGCTAGATGAGCATTTAATTGAGAACGCTGGTCTTTCAGGATTTAATCATTTTGGTATTGAGGATTGGAACTTCACAATGCCACAGGTCCAAACGAGACGCAATGGCGGTGAAGTAACTCTATTAAAGGTAAGGTATGAGATGACCTTAGCTTAGTGGTGTTTTAACGAATTTCTTTTTCGTGACAAGCACCTTCCAACTGGTAAAGAAATGGTTGAGAACCAAATTTTCTTTTCAAGTACAAGTGGCGTTAATGTTGGAGACTTAGAGGTTCTTTTCCTCTATGCAGCAGATTGTTTATTGTTGGATAAGGAGAAGTTGAATGAAGTGTTCAACAAGGGGTAAATTTTACAATAAAGAGTACCCAATTATATTACTGCTTGCAGAGAAGTTATTTTGGCCGAATGCGTTGGCCAGGAGGGTTCTTATTGAAAGTAAAGAAACAACTGTTTAGAGTGGTGGTATAGCAATCATCTTGGGTTAGTCTGGAGGAGATGGTGGACCCAATATCAGGATTCAGTTGTTGAATTGTTTACTGAATTTATTGTATTACGACGGTGGGAAAAATCAATACTATGGATGATGCCACTGGGGCGTTGTGTGGGACCATGGGTCATACATTTGAGGCATGTATGAACCAGGGGGTAAAGTATGTCTCAGTTGTGGTCGTGTTGGATTTCGCGCTGTAAAGTTCGCCTGATTTTCATGTTCCACCGATGTGAGATAATCACCTTCTTGTCTGAACCCCAAATTGTGGCATACCACTCATGGAAGCAAGAAGTTGTAATTAATTTTCGACGGTAAGTTTGGTGAGTATGATGGGATGCGTGATGTGTCGCTCTTGTGGTGGCGGTAGAGGTTCTCTACTGCCTTGTGCGTATATTAGTCGATTCTCTGGTGAAATTTTTGGAGAGTAATTCTTAATCCAAGGTGGTGTGCTGTGGTGGTTGTGAACTCGATGAGTTAAGATTTCCTTATCGTGATACCGATACAAATAGGGTACTTGGGCGGGTATCTTGCACGACAACTTTCATGGTTATAATAAGATGATCTTGAAATGAGATTATTTTGTTAATTGGAAGGATTGGTATATTCGTTATTCTAGCGATGCATCGTGGTGAAGTCATGAAGTTATTGTCGTGATAAAGCATGTTTATTTGAAAATCACTATGTGTAATGTAAGTAGGAGGCATGAGTTAATCATTGAGTTGACTCATGTTAGATGTTGAGAGTTTTGACCATGCTCAGTGGTAGGAGCTACCTCTTGGCGTGAGGATAGTCTGTCAAATCGCAAGAGAGGGGTGAACTAGACAAAATAGGGCGTCAACGCCTCCATGCTGAAAACATCATTATGTTTCGAGAGGATGATTATATTTTGAGTAGCTCACTTGCAACTATTATTGTTAGGACATGTGACAAATTGTCTGATGGAGGAAGTTTAAGGTAACAGCAGATAGGTTAAGAGCTCGTATGCTGGATTGTAAGGTAGCTGTGAAATCATTTGAGATTGATTGAGTTCGCCTACAACGACAGTTACCATTCCAGCATCGGCATGGTACCCTATGAGGCACTTAAGGTAGACCATGTCGATCACCTATCTGTTGGGCCAAAGTTGGGTATAGTGAGATTTGACAAGAAAGAAAAGTTGGCCGAGGTATGTTGGGCCTTTGAGATACTTGAGAAGGTGGGCGAACTAGCTTATCGACTAGCCTTGCCTACTAGTATGTCGGGCGTTCACAACGTCTTCCACATTTCCATGTTGAGGAAGTATGTACCAGATGAGTCACATGTGATCGATCATGGCACCATTGAAGTGAAGGAAAATGCCACATTTGTGGTTGAGCCGGTTCGTATCCTGGATAGGTCCACAAAGAAGCTTCGGTGGAAAGAGGTTGAGTTAGTCAAGGTGTTGTGGAGTTATCATGATGAGGGTGATGCATCTTGGGAGCTAGAGTCAGACATGATGACTAGATATCCACAGTTTGTTGAGTGAGTTTGAATTTCGGGACGAAATTCCTTTAAGGGGGGTAGATTGTAATAACCCTAAAATTTAAACGATGTTAGTTTGATTTGGAATTCTATAAAATTTCGATTTCTAATTAGAATGAATGTGTTTGGTTGCGACGTTAGTAAACGAGAAACGGAAACGTTCTCGGAACGTTTAAATTGAAAAACGTTACATTTCCGTAACGTTTATATCGACTTTTATTCCGTCGATCGGTTGCGGAAACTTCCTTCACGAAAGTTGTAGAGCTCGTCGATACGAGTTCGTGGATTCGTGACGCGTTCGAAACGGACATCGTACGTGAAAGTTATTCGCGTCGGAAGTTAGTTTCCGATTTGGAAACTAGTATAAAAAGGATTTTTTTGTTAACTAGGGTTTCCATAACAGGAAACCCTTTCACACCCGCCGCTCTCTCCCTCGAACCCTCTCTCTTTCTCTCTCCCTCTCCCCGAAATTTCCCCCCTCTCCCTTCGAAAATTTCTCGATTCAATCCGGCGACTCCGGCCTTCGTGTCTCTCACCGCCGGTCCAAGGAGCTTCGCGTCGACGTTCACAGCCACCCTCGAGCTCGCCGCATCGTGCCTCACCGCCGTTAGCTTCCTCGAGACAACCCGAAGCTCGCCACAACTCGCGTCCTCACCAGCGGAGCTAGGGCACGGAGGAGGGCGGTACGACGTCGATCCTCGCCTTGGTACTCTCGGTTTTCAATTTGGAGGCCAGACTTTATCAACCCGAGTTCTCTCCAAGGATTTGAACTTCACCGGCGATCCAAGCTTTTCCGAGGCCAAATCGGAGGTCTAGCTTCGAATTAAGGTATGGTGTGGTTGCATTTGATGATTGTTTGTGATTGTGAATGAATTGGGATCGATTTGTGAGGATCGGAGGGTTGGAGGAGGAGAGGGTTACCGCCGCGTAGTAGTGGCGCGTGGGGGAGCGTGGAAGGTGCAGGAGAGGGTCTGCCACCGTGGGAAGGAGGAGGAAGAGATGAGGGATAGATTGGAAGTAGCGGTGGCGTGCTACGCGCCGTGGTTAGCCTCGGCGCGTGGGCCCCACGCGCGGCCGGCCGGAGGTGGCGCGTGTGCCACACGCGCCGCCGTGTGGCGGCGGTGTAATTAGTTTTGACTGAAGGGGTATTTTGGTAATTTACTGTGTAATGGTAAATGTAAATGTAAATTTTAATTACTACGGTAAATGTAATTAATTTTTACCTTCGGTAAATGTAATTATAATTTACTTTCAGTAAATGTAAAAAGTAAATTGTAAAAAGGGTAATTTAGTAAATTTTATTTACTGAATTTGTATTTACATTAAATCGTACGTATACGTACAGAAATACGTATATAATATTTATACGTACAGAAATACGTATTTAATATTTATACGTACAGAAATACGTATTAATATTTATACGTACAGAAATACGTATTAATATTATACGTACAGAAATACGTATTAATATTTATACGTACAGATAATACGTATTTAATATTTATACGTACAGGAAATACGTATTTAATATTTATACGTACAGAAATACATATATAATATTTATACGTACAGAAATACGTATTAATGGAGTATTGTACAGTAACCGTGAATAGTGAACAGTGAACAGTAACTTCGTATAACCAAAATTGCTGAACAGTACCGTATATTACTGTTTTGGCATTTAAAGGTTTACGAAACGATTCTAAATTCTTTTCTTATTCTTTTAAGGTGATCGTTAAATCGAGGAAAGGAATTAGCATCGCGAATTGTGGGATTACGCTCAAGTCAATAAGGTGAGTAAAATCTCACTGAATTACGAATCTACCCTCGCGGTGATTCAACATTTTTGCAAGTGTGTTTATTTAATGAATTACAACATGTATATGACTTAGTGGACTACGTATATATATAGTATAATGGTAATAAATACATATATATATATATAGTTCATTAAATTACATACTGTTATTAATTCATTAAAAATAGTCATTTCGGTGACAGAAAAATTGTGCATGTGTGATTTTAATGGTACGATATGATGTGAGATTATCGTACGTAATTTTTCAGGTGTTTATGAAATATGACATGTATATGATATAGTGGACTATGTATATATTGTATAAATGGTAAATAAATACGAATATATATAGTTTGCTATATAATATACTGTTATGATTTTTATTGTGGATATATTGTGAAAGTTTTAAAACGTACAATATGATGAGTGATTATTGTACATGATTTTATCACGAAAAATGTGAAATATTGTGATTTGTCTTCGGACGTGATGTGTGGTACAATATGATGTGAGATTATTGTACATGTGATTTTATCACGGATAATGTGAAATATTGTGATTTGTCTTCGGACGTGATGTGTGGTACAATATGATGTGAGATTATTGTACATGTGAGGCAAGTCGGAACCTAGCCTTTGGCCGGGCGAAAGTTACGATACAGTTAGAGCTCTAGTCTGTCTGCCATAGTACTGCATGAGGTAACGGGTGGTTATCTGATCATGGGTACTCAGCTTGTTTTGGATGTTGGGTGGCGGGTGGTTACCCAACATCAGCGGTATACTAAGTGAGGGGTAACGGATGTGTACCAGCGCTCATTAGTTACCATTTTGTGAAAGTATTAGAGTAACCAGATGGGTTGCTCGTTTTCTCATGATTTTCATTATGCTGTGTTGATGTGGAGTTGTGTCTTTTATGAGACGAGAGTTATTTTAATATTTTACTCATACGAGCTGTAAAGCTTACCGGGTTTGTGTTGCAATCCCGGTGCACCAATTACAATGGTGTAGGGGATACTTCCGCAGGTGCTGAGTAGTGGTGATTGAGTGACGACTCCGAAGACTCGAAGTCGATCGCATCCAGTCGTGGTGAGGTTCCAGCGTGGATTGTGTGTGCGATTTGGTGTGATTTTATTTGTGAGGTTGTGAGGATTATACAATTCCATTTGTTATATGTTGAATTATCATTTGGGTTTGTAATAATCGGCTTGACTGAGTTATATTTTAAACTCAGATGTGATCCGCTGTTACGCTTTAGTGATTTCGATTTATTTGAGATTATTTGGTGTTTAACGACTTTAGAATTTTGAGTTTTTAAGCTCGAAATTTTGGGGTCGTTACAATAATACCGTTGAGCGTAATGTTAGTTTTACTAATAGTTGTTCTCTGCGTATGTATGTGATCATTTCGTTACCATGATTGTCCATAAAAGAACTAATTAAGGTATAGGAGTAAAATTTGACTTGGTATATTTATTCATATATATAGCACGTGTTTTAAACTATATGAACATAATTAACATGCTGTAATTTTCAAGACTTACATATATATATATATATATATATATAAGATGCATATTTATTATGTTGCTAAGTATACAGTATACACACACCTTTAAGATAGGCATTCTCTTAAAAAGAAATTAATAGATTGATGAGATGGCTGGATATCTTGTTGTGGACAGGATTCTAGCTTCGAGAGAGTACTCGAAGAGGTATCATAGCAAACAACAAGAGCATATTGGGAAAATGGAAACAGAAGTTAAAGTCCGAGAGGTATATTAGTTGCGCCGTATATATTGTTAGTTAATATCGTTATCAAATTATATGTACATATAATTCAAAACCATTGGTACATGACGATCATTTGCAGATGGAAATCGCTGTCCTATCTCCAAGAGTCCGATTCTCGACACGAACAAATATGTTGCTTCGGGCAGAAAATGATTTAATCAAGCAACAGCTTAGAACTTGTGAAGGAAATCTTATGACGAAACAAGGTATCTTCTCTATTCTAAGTTGCTAACTAAAAGTGTCCTTCATTGGTATCAATTGTTTATTGTTTTTCGAAAAAAAAAAAATATTGGACAAGAGAAGATAATTAAAAAACTGTATCAATTAACGGAAAATTTTAATATATATCAATGTATGCTATACATCATACATTCGACGGTCGATATTATTTTGTGAGTGTGGTCAGAAAAATAATATCTGTTGTCAACCGTCGAATGTAGGATGTATCGTAGATTAACCCTCAATTAACGTGGATAACATCGCTACATTAATGCATTGCATGCATGCGCAGTTGAAGAAGAAGATCTACTGAGGGAAGCAGACTGGTACAGGAACCTCTATCAGTTGCAACAAGCAGAGATGGCTTATAATCCTCTACCTGAATCTGGATATATGGCTCTTCACCCTCCAGCCCAATCGGGTTATCAGAATTTTGATCCTAATCTTGAACCAAGTTATCAATCCCTTGACCCTCTGGCAGGATTGGATTCGGAAACTGTTGATTTTGGTCAGTTTTATGCACCTGATGAGGCTGATCAGTTTAGTTTTGAACTTCCTGGGCGAGATGATCAATTTACAAGTGATCCTGCGGAGGTTTACCGCCAGTTTGAAGAACCGATCGGGTTTTCTGAGTTCACTGAAGAGCCAACAGTGGTCGTGACGTCCCACATCAAGTCGAACACGGGTGTTGGCCAAGTTGGAGATTTAGATGATCAGCCCAGTGAAGGAACGAATATGGATAATTCCGATGGCTCTCAGAAAGCAGCTGATCTTCCTCCTACCAGTTGATCTGAGCCTCCAACAAGTTTTTGTCTTTGATGTTTCATTTGGAACTTGCGTTTGTTGTTGTTTTTGTTTGTCTACAATAACTAATTTCTGCTTACTAATAGCCTACTTTTAGGGTTTCATCAGTTTGGTTCCTCGCCTTTTAAATATCAACAAAAAAGCTGATTGCAGGGTCCTAAATGAGTTGAGAGACTGAACTGATGAACTCTAAGAATATAGGCAGTAGAGCAGAACTTATCCTTTTTTTTTTTCGTTTCATTGATCCAGTTTCTATTGTGACTAGAGTGGAATTTGTATGCTTTATAGCATGTTCTTGCTAATAATAATCGAGTTACTAGTTTTTTTTGGGAACTCTCTCTTAATATATGTCTTATTTGCTTTTGAATCTGATTGAAGTTTAAATATTGTACATATGATATCAAAACATCGTTCGTGCGTGACGCCATATATAAGCGTAGGGTAACAAAATAAAATTACGCTAGCTCTCTTCTATCTTAGGTTTTTATTCTCTTAAATGAAAAATCTTGTTCACTTCAGTTAAATGATCCCATGGGCCCTAACCAACTTGAAATATTAAGTTTTCTAGATTGTTTTTGCACGGGTTCATTCAAGCTGTTATGATCATAGCTTCTAAAAAAATATTAGTAGTTCCAAAATTCTTTTGCATACATTTCAGTTCAATCTTGAATCCAAATCTCTAAGGCAAAAAAATTTGTGAGGGAAAAGTGAGGATGAAACTAAGAACAAATGCATAATTACAACACAATAGTTATGTACTGTACATGTTAATATAGAAACCAGTTGTACCATATATATATTTTTTTTTTTCATGCTAGATGCAATGTTTATTTTAAATATTTTCCTATTCGGGCAAAAGGTATATTAATTGCATGATATTCACATCGAGGAGTGCTATGACGCCATAATATGGCGCCAAATTCGGTGCCGCAATCTTACATGGCATGCCATATTGTTACATTGCCACATCAACAATTAAAATTATATAAAATTGTTTTTTAATGAAAAAACAATCATATTCTTGTTAATCAAACGGTTCTAAATTATTATAAAAATATGTTTTTTATCATTTATTCTTTTTCATCACAATAATGCTTTTAAAATACAAATTAAAAATTAAAATTTATGAAAATATGCTTGAGATATGTGTGTGCATGCGCGAAATATATATATCTATTTCAGATAATGTAAGGTTTTACAACATTTATATTTAGATGAAACTTTTGGTAAGATTTTTTTTCTGAAATGAATTATTCTTTTGTTAGGGTATAATCGATTTAAAGGGATATGTAAGGTAACAAATATTATTTTTCCTATAGTATACATATCTTAATTAATACCACATTTAATACAATTATGTCCATAATAATCTTTCTAGTGACAAATATGTCAAGATTCATGACTTTCTTATTTAATTAATTTACATTTACGATTAATTAATAACTATAATTAATTACTAAAATTACCATATAGGCACTCTACACACACATGCATATATATATATATAGTCTTTATCCAGAGTGAAGCTTCACTCTGAAATTAAAGAGTGAAGTTCTAATTTTTACACATTTTTCGGTCAAAACATTTCACCGTAAGTAATTCAATATTTATGTATCTTATTCAAGATCATCTCTATAAAATTTCATCAAATTCATACATTGTTAAGGTATCGAATTGGATTAAATTTTGTATAGATGATCTTGAATAGCGTACATAAATATTGAATTGATTATGGTGAAAAAATTTGACCAAAAAAGTGTGCCAAAATTGGAACTTCACTCTTTAATTTCATAGTGAAGCTTCACTCTGGATATAAACTATATATATATATATATATATATTTCAAGCATATTTTGTATATATCATATTTTTATATTACATTTTGAAATCATTTTGAAAAAATAATTGATATAAAAAAGAATTACAATTTTTTAGAGCCGTTGGATTAACAATGATAAGATTGTATTTTCATTTAAAATAACATTTTGTGATTATTGTGATTGCTAACATGATAAGGTGACGTGACATGCTATGTGAGATTACGGCGTCAGATCTGACGCCATATTATGGTGCTAAAACATTTTCCTATTCACATTTTACCTGTCAAATGGCTACCCTATATACCACGCATATGAGTTTATAAAAGAGGCACCTTTTGTTCAAAGTTTTTCTATTCCGGCAAAATGCACATTTATTTTGCACTACAGTTACACCATAGATATCATGTTTGCGATAATAAACTATCATCTACGACATACATCTCATATACTAGAAGTTCATATTTTTTGTAATAACCCTAGCTTTTTTCAAAACAATATTTGGTTTGATTAAATTCTATAAGTTGTGAAATTTAATTACAATGAATTGAATTGGTTTCGACTTTACGAAAAGGAAAACGGAAACGTTATCGGAACGTTTAATTAGAAAAACGTTACGTTTCCGCGATGTATATATCAACTTTTATTCTGTCGCTCGTTTGTGAAAACTTTCTTCATGAAAGTTATAGGGCTCGTCGATACGAGTTCGTGGATAAGTGACGCATTCTAATCGGACGTTGTACGTAAAAGTTATTAACTATTGAAGTTAGTTTCCGATTTAGAAAAGGGTATAAAAGGAAAATTTATCAGTTTAGGGTTTCCAAAATTGGAAACCTCTCATTCTCTCCCTCTCCTTTCACCCCGCGCGCCTCCCTTTTCTCTCTGTCCCTCTCCCTCCCCGATCTTGCTCCCTCACCGATTCTCCACCACCGTGCGTCCGTGAGCCACACCGCTGGCACAGCGAGCATCGCACGACCCCTTACAATCGAACCCGAGGTCGACGCACCGTCTCTCGCCGTCGTGGAGTCTCGCTGCACATCACCGAGCCCAGATCGACTGGTTCAAGCTCGTCGGCGATCCTCCGGTGCTTCCACGGCGTGAAAGAGGTAAGGGTTGTGAAATTGAATGGGTTGTGCTGTTGTTGTATTGATTGTGGAAGTTTTTGTGGAGAATCGGAGGAGGATGGAGGAGAGGGTTACCGCCGCCTAGAGGCGGCGCGTGGGGGTGCGTGGGTTAGCTTAGGAGGGGTCTGAGACCGTGGGAAGGAAGAGGAGGAGGAGAGGGAGAGATTGGGCCCGGCGGTGGCGTGATACGCTCCGGTGTCGGAGTAGGCGCGTGAACAGTGTTTCCGAATGGTAATTTTGTAACTTTATTTTACGTATGGTAAATGTAAATTTATTTTACGTACGGTAAATGTAAATATAAATTACTTTCAGTAAATGTAAAAAGTAATTTATAAAAGGTAAATAAGTAATTAATATTTACTGAGACAGTATTTACATTTAAATAGTATTCGTACGTACAAAATACGTAAACAGTATGTACACGTACATGGATACGTAATTGATGTGTATTTGTACATAAATACGTGAATAGTAAATACGTGAACAGTAATACAGTGAACAGTAATCCGTAAAACCAGAAATTGCTAAACAGTAACTTATTATTACTGTTTCGGCATTTAAAGGTTTACGAAACGTTTCTAAATTCTTTTCTTATCTTTTCAAGGTGACCAATAAATTAAGGAAATGAATTATCTTCGGAAATTGTGGATTTTCGCTCGAGTCGATAAGGTGAGTAAAATCTCACTTATTTACGAATCTACCCTTGCGGAGATTCAACATTTTGCAAAATATTAAAGAACTAAATATGACATGTATATAATAAAGTGGATTATATATATATATTGTATAAATGGTAAATAGGTATATATATATAGTTTGCTATATTATATACTGTTAGGATTTCATTTGTGAATATGATCACAGTGGTGATGAGAATTATATATTGAGCATGTGATGCGTTTTGTACAAATAATGAGTAGATTATTGTACGTGGTTTTAACGTTGAGAATTGTTAAATCGTTTTGTCTTCGGACGTGTTTAAGAAATATGACATGTATATAATAAAGTGGATTATATATATATCGTATAAATGGTAAATAGGTACATATATATATATATAGTTTGCTATATTATATACTGTTAGGATTTCGTTTATGAATTATGATCACAGTGGTGATGAGAATTATATATTGAGCATGTGATGCAATTTGTACAATAATGAGTAGATTATTGTACGTGTTTATGTCTTCAGACCAGTCTTCGGACGTGTGTGGCATGTCGGAAACTAGCCTTTGGCCGGGCGAAAGTTACGATACAGTTAGAGTTCTAATCTGTCTGCTGGAGTACTGCATGTGAGGTAACAGATGGGTTATCGGCTCTTGAGTACTCATATTTTTGGACATCGGGTAGCGAGGAGGTTGCTCTATGTCGGACGTTGGGTAGCGAGGAGGTTGCCGAATGTCGGGCGTTGGGTAGCGAGGAGGTTGCCCAACGTCGACGGTGTACTACTTGAGGGGTAACAGGGGTGTACCAGCGCTCATTAGTACCCGTAATATGAATGCATTTGGGTAAACAGAGGGGTTGCCCAACTTCTCATGAGCATTATCATTTTCGTATTTTGGGACAACCAGATGGGCTGTCCATTGACTCATGAGTGCATTTATATTTGTTAATTTGTGGATTGTCGTATATGTTGATATGCGAGATATATTGTTTTATTTTACTCATACGAGCTGTAAAGCTTACCGGGTTTGTGTTTACAATCCCGGTACACCAATTCGATGGTGTAGGGGATACTACTGCAGGTGTCGATTAGTGGGAATCGAAGGACGACTCCGGAGACTCGAGGGGTTCATTATCCTGCTTGTGGTGAGGTTCTATTGCAGATTTGTGTGTGAGAACTTGTGAGGATTTATTTTTGAGTTGTGAGAGATTGTGAGGATTATTACATTCCCATTTTATGTAATGTTGAATTATAAATTTGGTCTGTAATAATTGGTTGCATGAGTTGTATTGTGAACTCAGTAATGATCCACTGTGCATTTAAAATGATTTCGATTTATTTGAGATTGTTTTGGTGTTGTACGACTTTAATATTTTGAGTTTTTATACTTGAAATTTTAGGGTCGTTACATTTTTTTTGTTGATGTAAGGGTTAGTGCATCTGCCCTCAAGCCTAGAATTTCAAGTTATTAATGAAGATATGTTATAAATCAATATTCTTAAGATTATTCAACCAAGATCTAGTATTAGATTTTTGGATATAAACAGTCCAATTTCTAATTTTAGATATGGTTAGCATGGCTAACTTATATACTAGGGGTGTTAATTGAAAACCGAAAACCGAAAAAAAAACGAACCATAACCGAACCATAACCGAAAAAACCGAAGAAAAAAAAACCGCACCAAACCGCACCAAACCGAAAGATTTGGTGTGGTTTTGATTTGGGATGTTTGGAAACCGAAACCGAACCGAAAAACCGAATATATATATATTATAAAAAAAATTATATTATTTATAGATATATTTAATATACATAATTAAATATGTTATCGATCGAGACCCAAAATTTATCAAAATTCGGTGAATTTTTTACCATATCTGTATTTATATATGCTGATCACATTCGACGGTCGAAATTTAATAATTTGAATTTTAGATATTGGAACCACAACATGTCTACTAATGTGGTATAACTTGTTTAGTGGTCTTTTTGCAAATGTATGCAGTTGTGAAGCAACTATATCTTATAAAATAGAATTTTGCAAATCACATATTTTAGATAACGTTTGTGTCCCGATCGAGGCGGTAAACCATTTTTACGCTTATTATCCCTTATGGGTAGCCTTATCCCTGGAACGTAAAATTTTTGAAAATTTTACACGAGCTGCTACATCACATATATGTGAGAGTGTGTGCATGAAAAAATCCACCAAAACTAGTCCAAAAGGAGGGGGTAAGAACAAATTCACTTAATTAGATGAAATTAAGTTAATATTGACCACATCGATCGAGACCCAAATATTATCAACATTAGATGAATTTTTTACCATGTCCTTATTTAAATATGTTGATCACATCTGACGGTCAAAATTTAATATTTTGAATTTTAGACATTGGAACCACAACATGCCTACTAATGTGGTATAACTTGTTTAGTGGTCTTTTTGCAAATGTATGCATTTGTGAAGCAACTATATATTATAAATAGAATTTTGCAAATATGTCCGCATGATGCGTTACGTATTGTGAAATATGGTTATGGTAAAAAAATTACATATTTTAGATAACGTTTGTGTCCCGATCGAGGCAGTCAACCCTTTTTACGCTTATTATCCCCTATGGGTAGCCTTATCCCTGGAACGTAAAATTTTTGAAAATTTTACACGAGCTGCTACATCACATATATGTGAGAGTGTGTGCATGAAAAAATCCACCAAAACTAGTCAAGAAGGAGGGGGTAAGAAAAAAATCACTTAATTAGATGAAATTAAGTTAATGTTGACCACATCGATCGAGACCCAAATATTACCAACATTAGATGAATTTTTTACGATATCCTTATTTAAATATGTTGATCACATCTGACGGTCAAAATTTAATATTTTGAATTTTAGACATTGGAACCACAACATGCCTACTAATGTGGTATAACTTGTTTAGTGGTCTTTTTGCAAATGTATGCATTTGTGAAGCAACTATATATTATAAATAGAATTTTGCAAATCTGTCCGCATGATGCGTTACGTATTGTGAAATATGGTTATGGTAAAAAAATCACATATTTTCGATAACGTTTGTGTCCCGATCGAGGCGGTCAACCCTTTTTACGCTTATTATTCCCTATGGGCCTATGGGTAGCCATATCCCTGGAAGGTCAAATTTTTGAAAATTTTACACGAGCTGCTACATCACATATATATGAGAGTGTGTGCGTGAAAGAATCCACCAAAACTAGTCAAGAAGGAGGGGGTAAGAACGAATTCACACTTAATTAGATGAAATTAAGTTAATGTTGACCACATCGATCGAGACCCAAATTTTATCAAAATTAGATGAATTTTTTACCATATCCGTAGTTAAATATGCTGATCACATCTGACGGTCAAAATTTAATATTTTGAATTTTAGACATTGGAACCACAACATGCCTACTAATGTGGTATAAGTTGTTTAGTGGCTTTTTGCAATTGTATGCATTTGTGAAACAACTATATCTTGTAAATAGAATTTTGCAAATCTGTCCGCATATTCTTTTTATTTCGTTAAGAATCAAGTAGATAGACAAGGAAAGAAACTCCGATTTTCTTTACAAAATAACCGAAAGAAAAACCGATATAAACCAGAGAAAAACCAAACCGAACACAATTGGTTTTTGAAAAAAAAAGTGAAAAACCAAACCGAACCAAACCGAATAAATAGAACGGTTTGGTGTTCGGTATCACCTATAAACCGCACCATTCACACCGATTAACACCCCTATTATATACTACTTACCGAATATAAGCTATCAAATGTGTTATAACCCGAATTTTTAGAAACTAAATGTCGAGTATTTTCAAAGTGTTAAACTTGTGAAATTAATTCAAGACGACAATTGGAGGTTTGCGACATTTCGAAACGAAAACGGAAACGTTCTCGGATCGTTTAATTAGAAAACGTAACGTTACCGCAACGTATAGATCGACTTTTATTCCGTCGCTCGGTTGCGAAAACTTCCTTCACGAAAGTCGTAGAGCTCATCGATACGAATTCGTGGACATGTCATGCGTTCGAATCGGACTTCGGGCGCAAAAGTTATTAACGTCGGAAGTTCATTTCCGATTTTGGAAATAGTATAAAAGGAAGGAGAGGAGATTAAAAATCAGAAAATCAGATTTTTCTAAAAATCAGCTCGGGTACTGTTCACCCGACCAAAAAACCTTCTCCGGCCGATTTCTCCACCATCCGACGTCGCCTCGTGTCGTGGCACCTATCAAACTGACGGGCTCGACGAGCTCCATCTTTTGGGCTACGCCTTGCACTCCGGCGACAACCACACACGGTGTAGCAACCACCGGAAGTTACTGTTGTGGCGGCGGCGCCTCCTCCGGCCACCATGGCTCGAGATTCTTGGGGGGTTTTGCTTGTCTCAGTCCTAGCAACATTCCCACAAAAGGACTCGAGCCAAATCGAAGTGTAAGTACCCGAATCAAAATTTCAATTTCTAGGGTTTGTGAATAGTGCCGATTTCATGTTCTTCGTTGTTTGGACTGTTTAGACTCGGATTTAGATCTTGGTGTCAACTAGGAAGTTGTTGGAAATGTTGTTTAGGTTGTGGTGGTGAAATTTGGTGATGATTGGTGGCGGTCGGTGAACAGTAACGCCGAATGAATAGTAGTTGTGAATAGTAACTCCGCATAAATAGTGATCTGTAACAGTAACTGTGAATAGTGATCTGTAACAGTAAATGTGAACAGTGGCATGGTAAAACAGTAACTTTGAACAGTGTTTTGATAAAACATTAACTGTGAACAGTGGTTTAGTAAAAACAGTGATTAGTAAACATGAACAGTGTTCCGTTAACAATGTTTTATGAACAACATTTAGCTGTGCTGAACTCGTCACCTGATATTTTAAGTATCATTTTCTAAGCATTTATCGTGCTATTAGGTGACTGACGAAACCAGTGAGGAAATTACTTTCAGGGTCGTGGAAGTTGCACGCAGGAAAGAAGGTGAGTAAAATCTCACATATTTACGAATCTACCCTTGCGGAGATTCAAAATTTTACAAGAGTTTTTAATATTGAATTACGACATGTATACGATATAGTGGATTATATATATATATATTGTATAAATGGTAATAAGTACATATATATAGTTTGCTATATTATATACTGTTATAAATTTATTGGGATTTGTCATTTCGATGACGAGAATTAAATATTGAGCATGTGATTTAATTGGTACAATATGAGGTGTGATTATTGTACGTGGTTTTAACATGGTGTTTGTTAAAACGTTTTGTCTTCGGACGAGTTTTGTTTTCGAATGAGTTTTGTCTTCGGACGTGTTTATGAAATATGACATGTATATGATATAATGGATTATATATATATTGTATAAATGGTAAATATGTACATATATATATATAGTTTGCTATATAATATACTGTTATGATTTTATCGTGTTTTATGTCATTTTGATGACGAGATTTATATATCGAGCATGTGATTTTGATTTGTACAATATGATGTGAGATTATTGTACGTGATTTTAACATGGAGATTGTTAAAATGTTGATTTGTCTTCGGACTTGATTTTTGGTACAATATGCTGTGAGATTATTGTACGTGATTTTAACATGGAGATTGTTAAAATGTTGATTTGTCTTCGGACTTGATTTTTGGTACAATATGATGTGAGATTATTGTACGTGATTTTAACATGGAGATTGTTAAAATGTTGATTTGTCTTCGGACGTGATTTGGTACAATATGATGTGAGATTATTGTACGTGATTTTAACATTGAGATTGTTAAAATGTTGATTTGTCTTCGGACGTGATTTGGTACAATATGATGTGAGATTATTGTACGTGTTTGGCAAGTCGGAACCTAGCCTTTGGCCGGGCGAAAGTTACGATACAGTTAGAGCTCTAGTCTGTCTGCCTTAGTACTGCATGTGAGGTAACAGGTGGTTATCTGCTCATGGGTACTCAGATTGTTTTGGATGTTGGGTAGCGGGTGGCTATCCAATATCGGCGGTGTATTACGAGAGGGGTAACAGATGTGTACCAGCGTTCTTGGTACCCGTAATATAAATGCATTTGGGTAACCAGAAGGGTTACTTAATTTCTCATGAGCGTTTTATTTCATATTTCTTTGGGACGACCAGATGGGCCGTCCATTGACTCATGAGTGCATTTATATTTGTTGATTTCTGGATTTCCGTATATATTGATATGCGAGTTATGTTTTTATTTTACTCATACGAGCTGTAAAGCTTACCGGGTTTGTGTTTACAATCCCGGTGCACCAATTCGATGGTGTAGTGGATAACTCCGCAGGTGTGGATTAGCGGGAATTGACGGACCGCTCAGAGGACTTGAAGTTATTTACCTCCAGTTTGTGTGGGGATTTTTTGTGACTATCTTGTGAGGTTGTTGTGAGGATTATTCATTTCCATTTATTATAATGTTGAATTATAATTTGGTTTGTAATAATCGATTTGACTGAGTTGTGTTTTGAACTCAGAGATGATCCGCTGTGGCATTTAAATGATTTCGATTTCATTGAAATTGTTTAGTGTTTAACGACTTTGAAAGTTTGAGTTTTTATACTCGAAATTTTAGGGTCGTTACAAAATGATTAGGTTGAGGTGCGGCTATTGTCATTTTATCATCTTCTTTGTTCACCTTACACAATTTATAACCCTAAAACTTCTAGTATTATCCTTTGTTTTAAGAAAAAAGAAACCAAAATCATAATTGAAGAAAAACCAAATAATAAATTACATATATATATTCCAAGCAAACGTTCATCGACATTCCTAAAATGAGTAAAATCCCAGCAACTACCAATTAAGTCTCATAGTGGTGGTATATTTGCTACTATTCCGTGTTCTTTCTTTCTTCCTTATCATCACTTATTCTCTTCTCTTTCTCTCTCATTCTGCTTATGGTTTATCAGTTATTTTGTCAATCGACCAACTAGTTGTTTTAAATAAGTTTGATAAGATATTGGATCTGATCAGTGACAATAAGATCATATAAATTTGATTTGATTACACTCGTGATATAGTAAACTGACAAATTGCTTATTTGAGGCCTTAAATACTTAAAAATTTGAAGTCCATATATCGTGACATATCAACAATTTGATTTCTAGTGTCGTTCTGACACCAAATTCCAGGTCTGTTGCAGACTGGGTTTTGAATGCCAATTCTCAAGCAACGTTCTTCTCTTGACTATGTATCAGAATAATTAGTTGTCACACGTCAACAGTTTAGTGACGAGCTTGTGAGGGAAACGTTGTATATATATAGTTGTTGCAGCTAGCGAAAATGTATTTCTGGATGGAGATAAGAACAAACATAACAAAACAAGTTCAATCTAATGTTTTAAAAAAAAGCTAAATAATATACTAAATTCGTCAAGTATTACATCTAGCGCGCATGACTTCTGTATGTAGATTATTAAGGCTTGTTTGATTTTACTGAAGTTTTCAAATGGTCAAGGCCGACCAGTAATGTAATGATGGTAATATTTGGTAATTTTACAAAAATCTTATCTGTCTGAACACCTGGCCAGGCAAGCCCTTCACAACTCTGATGTCCAAATTACTTGTACACATTAATGATTAATGAGAGGCTCATTATAATACAAGACCATTCCCTTTATAAGCACATCATCTCCCTCTTCTCTATTGCATTGTTTTCAGCTGGCATTTTCTTGTTTACAAAGAGATCTGTAAAATGGAGGGTGACAACAATTTTAGTAAAATTAGCCAGCTAGAGAACAGTCCCTTCTCAATGATGGCTCCATCAACCCTTCCCCTATCCCCTTCTGGTTTATCTCAAGTGTGGAAACGACCTTATTCGATGAACCATTTTGAAAATGAGGAAGGCAATGAAGGAGCCGCGACTCATTTCCAGCCCTTGGATACCCAGACCACCACCGGTGCCCTTAACCCTACTCATACCGCCACCACTAACCCTACCCCTACCGTCATCCCTACCCCAACCCCTTCCACCACCACCACTGAAGTTGAAGCAATAAAGGATAAGGGAAAGAAACACCAGGAAGAATATTCTAATAGCTGTGATGCTGAGACTGCTGACCAATGTAATGAGAATAAAACTGTAACTGTCAAACCTAAGGAGGAAATAGACGACACTCCGATTGGTGGTCTTCTTCAGATTAGAGTAGGTCGAAATACAGCTCCTGAGTCACTGGATCCGAGAAGGCTCAAGAGGTAATAATAATATACTCACCTGATAAATTATTATACTTAAGGAGTTAAGGATATTATGTTGGATATATTGCTATATATTTGAGATGTTATGTTTGATATATACATTTTTTCTTATTGTAGGATCTATTCAAACCGGGTTTCGGCTCAAAAGTCTAGATTAAAGAAGCTTCAATACACTGTTGATATGGAAAATAAGGCTAGAGTTCTGGAGGTAATCAAACGTACAATTCAGATCTATATTATCCTCAAACATTGATTGAACTCCGAAACGGGATGATCGAGTCTAGCTATCACTTTGATACTTCCCTTATTACATCAATAACGAATGTTTCAAATTAATTTTTCTGTGTACGTGTAGGCTCGAGTAGCTGTGCTAAGTCCTCAAGTTGAGTTCTTCAAAAACCACAATAATTCTCTGCAAATGGAACGAGTTGCGCTGAAAGAAGCGATTTCTGCTTGCGCGATAAAGAAGTTACATAACGATGGTTTGTAACCGTACCTTTTATCCGAGTGTTTCATCATTTTTCAACACCTAATTTATATGAAAACAGGCTAATTTAATTTGGAGTACGTACTTTGGGGTGAATATATTATAGAAAGTACTTTGTTAATTAATTTATAATTTGGTTCACAGCTCTAATTGAAGAAAACAAAAAAGAGGTGCAGAAATGGAGGTTACTGCATTGGAAGAATCTTGAACAGCAGAAAATTCAAATGCAAGCAAGCATGTTTATGAATATGGATGGTGCAGGGCCAATGGACCCGAAGATGGTGAACAACCCAGGTTTCATTCAATCTAAGCTGGAAAAGATGTTATTTAATCCATACTCAATAAAAGGTATAACCCAGGCCAACCTAAATTCCAAGTTCTCACCAATTTTGCGGTATATTGCATCTTGATATGTCACAGTCCCGAATTTTCAAGTGATAAACTTGAAATCGAAACCATGAAAAATTCTAAAACAAACTCAAATATAATGAAATCATCTTATAGTCACAGTGTATCGTAACTGAGTTCATAGTATGTCTCAGTCAATTTGATTATAACAAAACCAGTTTATAATTCAAGTATTGTAACAAATGAAAATGTAAAATCTTCTCATTTTTCACCACAAAAATAGAAATAATAAACTTCGAAAATCTTCAGAGTAGCCTTCCAATTCTGCTAATCCACACATGCATAACTATCACATACATCATCGAATATGTGCACCGGGATTGTAAACACAAACCCGGTAAGCTTTGCAGCTCGTATGAATAATTCAACAATATAACACGCATAGTATACAAAAGAAAATACTGAAGATATTTAATTATAAATGCACTCATAAGTCACAGGACGACCCATCTGGATGTCCAATAATATCTGAAAATATAAGTACTCATGAGACATTAGGCAACCCATCTGTTTAACCAAATTACATTTATAATACGGGTACTCATGAGACCCAGGTACTCATCTTTTACCCCTCATGCAGTACGTCGTCAGATACTGGGCAACGCATATGTTACTCAATATCACAAAAATATGGGTACTCATGAGACCCAGGTAACACATCTGTTACTCCTCATGCAGTACACCGGCAGACATACTAGAACTCTAACTGAATCGTAACTATCACCCGGCCAAGGTTTGGTTCCAATACTGCCAACACGTCCAAAGACAGGAAAAAAAAACGTTTTAACAAGACTCAAAGTTAAAACCACGTACATTAACAATCCACACATGTTATTGTACAACAACCAAGCGACTCATGCACAAATAAAATCAATATTAGTGCTATAATAAAACTCATTGGAAATAAGAAGTGACATTATATAATATAGCAACCCATATATATGTATCGTATTTACCATTTATATACATACACAACCCACTATATCATATACATGTCATAGTTCGGTCTTTTAAATAAAACGTAAATATGAATCACCGCCAATGGTAGATTCGTCATAGTAAGATTTACTCACCTTATTTTCCTGAGCGTAATTTCCACAATACCGAAAGCAAATCCTTCACTTTTTTTGTCGATCACCTAGTTGTATAATAAAGTGGTTAGAAACATTACGTAAAACCTCAGATGCCAAATCAATACTACTGTTTACTGTTCAACAAATTATGGTTTTTACGTAATAGTTATTCACATAAATACTGTTCACATATCACTGTTCATATGAATACTATTTACGTATTAATGTACACTAATGTACTGTTTCATTGTAATTACTATTCAGGTAAATACTAATCACCGATTTACTATTCAGAAATTTATTTTTACAATTACTGCTCAGAAATCACTTTTATGAATTACTGTATAAAATTACATTTTACATTTTGTAATGTACATAAATTACTTTTATCATTTACTGTACACAAATTATTTTTACAATTTACTGTACAGAAATTATTTTTACAAAAATTTACTGTTCGAAATCATTGTTCAAGGGCCGCCGCCACGTGCCGGCGTTGGTGCTCACGCGCCACCTCAAGCTCTCTCCTCTCCTCCTCCCTTCCACTGTCGTCTCCCTGCACTTCCAAAACCTCCCACGCGCCGCCACAGACGGCGACACGCGCCACCTCAACACCTCCGCCAAAAACTCAACAAAATCACAAACATTCAACATGAAAGATGAAGAACATAAAGAGGAGATCACAACCATACTTTCGTTGCAACCCAGATCACCGGAAATTGGCCAGAACGTCACCGGAAAGCTTTGAAAATCCCAAGCTCACCTCCGACGTTAAAACCTCAGATTTGAGCTCTAATTTCGTGCTACCCCAACCCAAAGGTCGATTTGCAAGGATCTATAGCTCCATTCACTAGCGGCGAAGTTTGAATCGACGGCGAGGTTTTTGCAGAAATCGTCGCTTGTCGGCGAGGCTTCAAGGCGGCGAGGGAGGGTGCGTCTCGCCCGGAGATTGGAGTGGTCGAGCTTGCGGTGGTCTTAGGACAAGCGGTGAGAGTCATGCCGGCCAGAGGCGTGAGATCAACGGAGGAGTTTCTAGAGAGGGGGGTCGGGGTCGAGAGGGAGAGAGAGAGGCTGCGGGGGGAGAGAGAGAGAGAGAGAGAGAGAAATTTCTGATTTTGGAAACTAGAGTTTTCCAAAAATCTTCTTTTATACAATTTTCAAAATCGGAAAGCAACTTTCGTCGACAATAAATTTCACATACGACGTTCGAGTAAGGTGCGTGACGTGTCCACGAACTCGTATCGACGAGCTCTACAACTTTCGTTAATGAAGTTTTCAGAGACAAGTGACAGATTAAAAGTCGACTCCCGTGTCGCGTAACGTAACGTTTTTAAATTTTAAATTTCTGAAGTCGGTTTTTGTTTCGTTTGACATCGCCGAGAAAATGAAAAATGCGATTCATTCAATTCTCAAGTTAAATAACTTACAATAATTTTTACAATGCAAATCTAATTATGAGTGGCAGTATTGATTAATTATTACAGTACGTAGTCAACAGAAAACCTAATTAGTATATATAGTCAATTCGAGCCTTCTATAAAATGTATGTTAACTTAAATTTCTCCTGTAAATGTTAACTGTACGGAAAATTAGTATTGAATTATCTGGAATTTGAAATGAGGTAGCAGAGACAAATTGATTGTAGGAGTTGAAGTTAAGACAGGATGTAATTAAGAAACTAGGAATCAAGTATTGCAGATTATACTAATCCAGAACAAAATAGTTTCATCCGTGCGTTTTCAAATTTGGGACGTTGATCACAGCCGATCGATGTCACTGATAGAAAGCATTTGCTATTTCATATCCTTTTCATATTTCGGACAGTGCTTACATAATTAAGTCGGAACTAATCGATCTGCATAATGCAGTCATTCTCTTTTTTTTTCTAAGAAAATTGCTACCAAATTAAGCAGTCACGAACTGACATCTTGCTTTGTCTTATTTCACACAGTACAAACTCTTGAAAAGGCTCGAGAGAATTTCCATGCAGAACCAGATCAGCTGTGAGGCAGCTGAACAAAAGCCCGACGTGATACCGAGTTAATATTTGGGAGTCACTGCGGGAAGAAATAATGAACTGAGGCTGCAGTTCAAGAAAACTACATGATCAGATCGAGGAACCAATACAGATCGAACCAGCCATCGTTGCTTTATTGATTTTTCGAATAAGATTAATTGATTGACCAAAAAAAAGTTTTATGTTATTGTTTTGTGTTAGATGCGCGCTGATGTGTGCAGTGCTCATTTTCTTCTTTTCATTGGAATTATTTCATTTTGTGTTTTATGAATAATTGATCCTAAGCTTTTTAAGTTGCATACATATAATTTATTGATCGATAAGGGATTTGTCTATCATATATTGATAATCTCAGTTGACAACATATATTATTATTTTTTGACTAATTACAAATTAATGAAGAATGTAAGATTTATGATGCATATATAACATGTATCAATGTATATTAGAATTTTCCTATTCTTTAGTTTAATCATCGACAACACTATAGCGTAAATATGGTGGGGGAAAACATATATATTTCTAGCTCACTAAGCTCACTATTGATGTATACTCTGTAAGATTCAATTAATTAATACCAGCTTATTTTAAAATAGTTTATGAATAAATTAGTGTTTGGTGCATATTCAAATAGCTAACCAGCCCTAGTAGCCTGAGTGCTGATCACATGATCAGCTGTTGAGCACCAGGTGGCGCTCAACAGTCGTTTGATCTGATCAAACAGTAGCCAAACAGTCAAATCAGACGGTTGTTGAGCGTTACCTTATGCTGATCAAGTGATCAACAACGCTAGGAGCTTAGCTGGTTCCGACTTCAGAACATCCAAGTTCCAAGTTCCAACCATAATTTTTTAGTTTTCGAAAAAGTTCCAACCAAAACTGAAATTCAAAATTTCACAGCACCCAAATCTTGGCACAGCCCGCCTTTCCCCAACGACTTCTATTGGTCCTTATGAAAAGCACGCGGATCGCAATCCTCAGATCCCCCTCAAACCTTCCCACCAGAGAATCTCCACCGTCGATTCAAACAAAACCAAACCCCTCCCACCTTCACACCCCCAAAATATTTCACTTCCCGCTTCCCCTCTCTCCCTCTATAAATCAAACCCTCTTCCACAACCCAATCTCACCTCTCAATTCCCCAAACCCAATCAAACCCTAAATTCCCAGATCCCAGCAATGGCCCGTACCAAGCAGACCGCCCGTAAGTCCACCGGAGGAAAAGCCCCACGCAAGCAGCTGGCCACCAAGGCTGCCCGGAAGTCTGCCCCGGCGACCGGAGGAGTGAAGAAGCCTCACCGCTTCAGGCCCGGTACAGTGGCGCTGAGGGAGATCAGGAAGTACCAGAAGAGCACTGAGCTTCTGATCCGCAAGCTGCCCTTCCAGAGGCTTGTGAGGGAGATTGCTCAGGACTTCAAGACTGATCTGAGGTTCCAGAGCAGCGCTGTCGCCGCGCTTCAGGAGGCGGCGGAGGCCTATTTGGTGGGCCTATTTGAGGATACTAATCTCTGTGCCATTCATGCTAAGAGGGTTACGATTATGCCCAAGGATATTCAGCTTGCTAGGAGGATTAGGGGCGAGAGGGCTTAGATTTGACTCTCTGATGTGATTTGGTGCTGTCGTATTAAGAATAGGTAGTAGTTCTGTTCTTTTGGAAGATTTTCAGTTCAGTTTATGAGTATGAATGGAATTGGCATCTGTTAATGTAAAGGGAAACCTTGAGTTCAGTGTATGAGTAAATTTCTTTGTTGGGTTTAATGTTGTGCACTCTATGTGTTTGTTATAAGTACTCTAAAACAATGGATAGTAAATTTATGCTTTTTGTAGAGTTTCAAGTTGGTTATGTGAAGTGAAACCTTGAATTGAATGTTATGCAGTTGTGAACTTTGTTGGGTTTATTTTTGAGCACTCTCTGTGTTTGTCAAAGGTACAGTTAAGTACTCCTTGAAATTGTATTTAGTCTTTGCTTGGTACCCCAAACATTGATTTGGGGATGAATTTCGAACTGATAATGGTAATGGAAACTCTGTTATTTGAGAACATCTGATGCTTTGAAAGTTGTGAACCGGCTGCAGGTGGCTTGTGAGCATTACATGGTTTAAATCGTTGAGAAAAAACTGAGCACTGCATTACTCAATGTCGAATGTGGGAACTTGAGACGTAAAGCCATGTCTTGCGTGGAATACCAGCCGAGATGCAAGGCTTCTGTAAGGATCACTCTCTCTTTTTTCCTGCAGGTAAGCCATGCAGCTCTCAACTTCTGATTTCACTTGTAGATACAGTTCATGAGTTTTATTCCTGTCTCTTAATTCCTCCTTTATCCCTGCATGTATTCAAATCATTATATGCATTGTCACTCTAACATATTAAGCATACATACATTTAAATCGTGTCAAACAAGTTCTCTTCCCTAAGCACACTTACCTTCTGTTTCAATTGGTTTCCCAAAACGATAGTAAAACCGGCCAGGAAATTTTGGTAGAAGGACAGGGAAGTACACAGCTTGATTTCCTTCTTCCCCATCAATGGTAGCCCTAATGGTCATTAACACATCAACATTCAAAGAGACTATCAGTCCAAGAGATTGCAAGCATACCATGACAGAAGATCTATATTAATCAATAACAAAACACTATTGAAACGATAGTAACCTCAGTTTTCCAGATTCATTTGATATTTCATCTATATACTTCCTGAGGAATGGAACTTTCATCTGATCTTCATAATCGAATATTAACTGACAAGAAGAAAACAAACACTATTGATATAAATTTGAACTGGTAAGTGAAACATAATTGGAGTATACGTGTATTTAAGTCTTAAGACTAGCTATATCGACTCTGACAACAGTAAGAGTAGTTTTGATTATCGCCAAGATTATAGAAAATATAAACTTAAGTTTGTGGCCTTACTTCACTCCAGTCATCTTCTCCAACAGCACCAAATGGTATGATTTTGGCTCCAAATCTAGCTGCCATCCTCACAAACTCTGACTGTTCGGGCCAAAATAGCTTATATGCTTCCCCCTAGAAAGTGCAAGTTACAGCAGTAACAATTGAGTGCATGGAAAATTTAATCTAGTAACATCAAGTGAGAGTAAGTTCAGTACCTTCCTGTGAAGAGCCTCACGCACTCCACCAGGATAGAGTAGGATATGAGACTTATTAGAGAGCAGCTTGAAAAAATATTTTCCGGAGACAGGAACAGCACCCATAAGTCTCATATCATCGGTAAATGGTGCGTCAAACTTTTGTTGTTTCATAAACATCATTGGATGTGCTAATCCTTTCAGAATGATGTCATTAAGTTCCGAAAACTGTGTCATCAACGGAATGATATCAAATCCCAGTAACATGTGATTACCGACATACAATACTGGACCCTCTGAAGGAATACCAGCAAAACCCCTCACTAACTTCCCATCTCCTAAAGTTGAGAGTATCACTGGGTTCATGATGTTAATCCATCTACACATTCATCAACTATGTATCAATATTTGAAAGGAAAAACATAAATATAGCCAAACTAAGATGCAAAAATATACCATATAGGCTAGAAAAGTATCACCAACCTGTATTTGTCCTGGAAACTTTTTAATTCCGAAGGTGACGGTGCAATGTAGTCTGAAACAAAATCGTGTTCTTTTGAACGACGATAGATACCAACCTGCTTGATGACAGTTGCCAAATCAAAAGAATCTTCCTGCCAAATATTCAAGTGCAAGCACATGTAATAAGCTCATGAACATCTGGTTGTATGAAACGTAAAAACTTGATATAAATGATTATATTTTTACTAGCACATTTCAGATCAGGATCATATTTTTACCAGCACAAAGATCATCCTACCAAGAACAAGAAATGGCCGCAGTCTTCAAACGTACGGAACTCACAATATGCAAGCATCTGTCGGAGCCTCAGACCTTCCTCTTGGCTAGGTAGCAACGGATCCCTTCCACTATTAGATAGATAACAGCGAAATAAGCTTTCTATTATAAGAAGATAATTTGAAAATATTGCTAGTTGTGGTTATGGAATCTTAAGGGACACCTGGAAAGGATCAGGGTTTGAGCTTTTACAGCATGGAGGCGTGAATTGGCATACGATGAAGCTGAATTGATCATCTGTAGCTTCCACAGAAGTGTTTCTATGGGCAAGATATCAGCAAGAACCTGGAATTTCAACCATTAATCCTATTTCACAAGATTAACGCTCACCTTTTGAAAATTGAAATATTAACACATTATAGAGGGGAAAAAAATCAAATGACAGAAACTTCAGTCCAGGAAGGCATTTATAACAGATGCTGAGAAGAACAAGTAGTGTACTGATGTGGATATTTAGCTTCTTCAGGGTGAGAGTAATGTTCAGAAAGTCTTACAGACAAATATGATATTGATGGTGCAACATTATCCCACAACTCCCTTCCAACTCCCTTATCGAAATCAGCCATCATTACAGCTATATGCATGCAAAAAGCTGCAGATTAGTATACAAGTATATAATTTGTTTGACATGCATCGAAATTTTGAGCCATTAATCACTTGAACTAAGTGCAATAAATGTAGATTACTCAAACTACATTTACCAGTTTTATTAATATAACAAATTTGGAATAAACTCGATGGCATCTTATATCAGTTGGCTCCCTAGACAAATGAAAACCACTTTTCTGTTCAACTGTTGTTGTGATAAAATTTCCCTTTTCAGTATCATATTTCCGAACACGAAGTACAAGTAAATGATTCACGCAAAGCAAACCTGCCATTGAATTCAGTACATGAGGAAGACCAAGATTGGTTAATAAGTTAGGCATGAGCTGCAGTAATGGTAGTATGGGTCGAAGTGGTGACCTGCTGAAGGATGTTGCTGCACATTTTCATCGTAGGTTCATAGATTTAGTGAGAAATCATCTATAAGCTTGCACTGAAAAGACTCAACATGATGGAACCTATATGTTACCAGGGTTTGCTAATAGTAGAACAAGGTCGATATCAGGGTTAAGGGATGCCACAGACAGTGCAAGGCATGCTCCAAGAGACTCTCCAACAAGATATATTGGTCTATTAGGTGAGCGATGATGCTCGGAGCAAATTTTTCTCTCAACCAGCTTCACTAAGTCTGTCACATTAGAAGATCAACAACAAATACCAAATTACATTAGAATTGGATCGTCTCTTATTGTAATTTTTATAGCAATGCAGCAGGCACATGTATCTGGGATGAAGAGTAGAGGAGTGGATCAAATTTTTGCACACTGGCACTCCGTTACATCATTACATGTATCATAGTAAAAGAACTACATGAAAAGAACCTGTAAATGGTGTTCGATCCGTGGGAGGAATATGCAAGCACAGGACCTCAAAAATCCTTCGAACAGAAAGTATAAATTAGGCTAGGGAACTAATAATAAGAATGCAGTTTAATCCGCACTTAATTTTAGAAAGATGCAGTATACTATTTACTTGAGAACTTATCTGGGACTCAAAAAGATTAGTTTAAAACAGAACAAGTTCTATGGAATAGACATTTTCTGTGATGAACATTCGATATTAATTAATACGCACTTTCCGAGTTTCTGATGATGCTTTATAAGCCCGAGACCAGTGCCATCAATACCTGCAGAGTCAAAGTTGTGCATTACAGTTATATGAAGTTGAAAGCTTCAGAGAATTGCAGTTTGAAGATAAAAAGAACAAGAAGAAACAGAGCAAGTTGAGTTTGAATTACATACCCGGCAAAAAGAGAAGCAGAGGGGAGTCTTGCAAGGGGTGACCGCAGTCTAAAGGCGAGAACCAGTGAGGTGGTCCGACGTCGGATGAGACGAGATCCTTGGCCTGCTCAATAAAATGCTTCAAGCTCACAGGCTTTTCCTCCAAATGCTGCAGAGTCTGGTTCTCTCCGGTTTCCGTAATGCCAGACATGGTGTGGCTTGCGGAGAAAGATAACCTTCTAGTCACCCTAGATAGATTAATGGAGAAACACGACGTCAAGTTACGTCGGGTATTGGACGGAAAGCGGCAGGGGAAGAGACGAAGGGCGTAGGTGGCCATGAAAGTGGTGTGTGATCTCTTTCGTTTTCTGTCTTCGCTTTTGGTGTGTACTTCGCGTGAGATATAGCAGCTATGTATTAGTTTGGTGGCGATGGTACATAGAGGAAGCAAGAGTAGTTTCAACTAGTTAATGAGGAGAGAAGAGGAAGGTGGTTCCAGAAATGCGGAGCAGTTCAATCAAGGTAATGAAAGCATGATGCCGCTCACAAGTCACGCCTATTTAATTCTCTAGCTAATTCCGCACCTTCAAATTGCAAGACGTTTTTCCCAGTTGGACAACTTAACTTAGGGCTGAAGCTAATATTGATTGTCACATTTACGACTGCGTAGTCAATTAGCCTAGAGTCCTGGACCAAGATCGCGGGTTAACGTTAATCCCCAACCTAGCTACTATTCGAGTATTCGGATCAGATAGGTTCCCAATGGGACTCATGTCTAGTGGTTAAAAGCCATAGGCCCAAAACTGAACCAAGGCCCAAGGTTGAACCCTAGGCACCCTCAACCAACTTGCGATCGCCGACGGCAAGAGAGCCAACTACGACAATTGATGAGACCTGATCTGGAGTTGCACCTAATATCTAACCTTCATGAAAGAAGATGAAAAGACCAGATACGCACCACAAACCTCCTTCAAGTCTACGACCATAATGAAAGCTAGGGAGTCCAGCTTCACTATGTTGGAAGAGGGAACAAATGCTTTTCTGGTTCAACTAGGAAACTGGATCTAATAAGTTCGAATGTTCAATACAGAAGATTAGCTGCAGGGCAGGTACTTTTCTATTCTACAATTTTCGATCTCCATTCATATTAGTTGGATATTCTGTATCTGAAGTACTTTTAATCTAGTCAATTAAGTTTCACTCTTCCAGATATTTTGTAGGAAAATCTTGTACTCTTTATATGTAAGGGGATCAGATAAGTTGACATTATGTAAAAATTAGAACTGACAATTGGAAAACAGACCACATAAGTGTGCTACATGTTTTAAACACTCGATCTTCTCGGGTTGTACCGGTTTTATCAAAACAAATGCAAAGAACAAACATGAAATGCAGAAGAAGATAAATGACACGGAAAATCGGAAACAAGAAGCTAAAATCATAAGTGGTCATTCAACTATGTCTTACACGGTTACTGATTTTAGATGCTTGTTACAAGCTGTAAATTCAGAACATTCTTGTACAAAACTAATTAAACACTGAATTTACTCTTCAAATAAAAATAAAAATAAAAATAAAAATTATTTACAAAAGTATCTGAGATCTTCTTCACATTGAATTTAACAAGAGTAACTTTGATCTACCCACATTCAACAATTCAATTTGCTGAAGATACAAGATGGTGTTGTAATAACCCTAGATTTTAAAACAATATGTGAATTGTTTTGAATTCTATTAAGTTTTGGAATTTCAAATAAAATGAAACTATTGTTTGCGATGTTTTGAAACGAAAAAACGGAAACGTTTTCGGAACGTTTATTAAGAAAAACGTTACGTTTCCGAACGAAATTATCGACTTTTATTCCGTCGCTCGGTTGCGAAAACTTTCTTCACGAAAGTTGTAGAGCTCGTCGATACGAGTTCGTGGATATGTGACGCGTTCGAATCGGACGACGTACGAAAAAGTTATTAACGACGGAAGTTAGTTTCCGATTTTGGGAGGGGGTATATAAGGAATGATTTAGAGCTAGGGTTCCCATATTTGGAAACCCCCTCTTCAGCCCGCCTCCCTCTTTCTCTCTCTCTCTCTCTCTCTCTTCCCTCTCGTTTTCTCTCCCTCTCACCCCGACCTTCACTCTCTCCCCGATCTCCGGCCTCCACCTCTCCGTGGCCTGCACCGCCTCGCCCTACGACGTCGCAAAGGCCTCCGCATCGGACCCCCCGAGTTCGTGACGCCGCCTCGCCTCCGGGAAGCAGCGTGACACACCGAGCCCGGCTCGATTACTGTAGCCATTTCTCCGGCGGAAATCCGACGTCTCCAAGGTCAAATCGAGGTGAGGTTTAGCTAGGTTGGTCATTGTGATGTTGTTGATGTATTTTTGGAACGATTTGTGGCGTTTTGGTGGGAGATCGGCGGAGGGGAAGAAGAGGAGAGACCGCCGCCTAGAGGCGGCGCGTGAGGAGTCTAGGGATAGTCTAGGGGCGGCGTGAGGCCGTGGCGGAGAAGAGGGGAGAAAAAGGGAGAGAAATGGGGCGGCGGTGGCGTGTTACGCGCCGTCCCTGGGCTCGGCGCGTGTGCCCCACGCGCGGCCTGCCGGCGGGTGGCGCGTGTACCCCACGCGCCGCCACGTGCGGTGGTGCGACTGTGTTTTCCGATAGGGGTATTTTGGTAATTTACTGAAATGTAAATGTAAATTTTATTTACTACGGTAAATGTAATTAAATTTTACCTTCGGTAAATGTAAATATAAATTACTTTCAGTAAATGTAAAAAGTAATTTGTAAAAGGTAAATAGTAAATTTTATTTACTGAGATTGTATTTACATTTAAATCGTACGTATACGTACAGAAATACGTATTAATATTTATACGTACAGAAATACGTATTAATATTTATACGTACAGAAATACGTATTAATATTTATACGTACAGAAATACGTATTAATATTTATGCGTACATAAATACGTATATAGTATTTATACGTACAGAAATACGTATTATTATTTATACGTACAGAAATACGTATTTAATATTTATACGTACAGGAATACGTATATAGTATTTATACGTACAGAAATACGTATATAGTACTTATACGTACAGAAATACGTATTAATTGAGTATTGCACAGTAACTGTGAATAGTGAACCGTGAACAGTAATTTCGTAAAACCGAAAATTGCTGAACAGTAACCAATTAATACTGTTACGGCATTTAAAGGTTTACGAAACGATTCTAAATTCTTTTCTTATTCTTTTAAGGTGATCATTAATCGAGGAAATGAATTATCATCGGGAATTGAGGATTTACGCTCGAGTCGATAAGGTGAGTAAGATCTCACTGAATTACGAATCTACCCTCGTGGTGATTCAACATATTGCAAGTGTGTTTATTAAATGAATTACAACATGTATATAATTTAGTGGACTACATATATACAGTATAATGGTAATAAGTACATATATATATATATAGTTCATTAAATTACGTACTGTTATTAATTCATTAAAAATAGTCATTTCAGTGACAGAAAAATTTGGCATGTGTATGTGATTCAAATGGTACGATATGATGTGAGATTATCGTACGTAATTTTCAGATGTTTATGAAATATGACATGTATAGGATATAGTGGACTATGTATATATTGTATAAATGGTAAATAAATATGAATATATATAGTTTGCTATATAATATACTGTTATGATTTTATTGTGGTTATATCGTGAAAGTTTTAAAACGTACAATATGATGTGAGATTATTGTACGTGATTTTTAACATTGAGATTGTTTAAATGTTGATTTGTCTTCGGATGTGATTGGTACAATATGATGTGAGATTATTGTACGTGTTTGGCAAGTCGGAACCTGGCCTTTGGCCGGGCGAAAGTTACGATACAGTTAGAGCTCTAGTCTGTCAGCCATAGTACTTCATGTGAGGTAACAGGTGGTTATCTACTCATGAGTACTCAGATTGTTTTGGATGTTGGGTAGCGGGTGGTTACCCAATATCACCATAGTACTTCATGTGAGGTAACGGGTGGTTATCTACTCATGAGTACTCAGATTGTTTTGGATGTTGGGTAGCGGGTGGTTACCCAATATCAGAGTAGTACTGCATGCGAGGTAACGGGTGGTTATCTGCTCATGGGTACTCAGATTGTTTTGGATGTTGGGTAGCGGGTGGCTATCCAATATCAGCGGTGTATTACGAGAGGGGTAACAGATGTGTACCAGCGTTCTTGGTACCCGTATTATAAATGCATTGGGTAACCAGAAGGGTTACTTAATTTCCTCATGAGCGTTTTATTTCATATTTCTTTGGGTCAACCAGATGGGCTGACTATTGACTCATGAGGGCATTTATATTTGTTGTTTTGTGATCTTTCGTATATATTGATATGCGAATTGTATAGTGATTTTACTCATACGAGCTATAAGCTTACCGGGTTTGTGTTGCAATCCCGGTGCACCAATTTCAATGGTGTAGGGGATACTTCCGCAGGTGCTGAGTAGTGGTGATTGAGTGACGACTCCGAAGACTCGAAGTCGATCGCATCCAGTCGTGGTGAGTTTCCAGCGTGGATTGTGTGTGAGATTTGGTGTGATTTTATTTGTGAGGTTGTTGTGAGGATTATACAATTCCATTTGTTATATGTTGAATTATCATTTGGGTTTGTAATAATCGGCTTGACTGAGTTATATTTTAAACTCAGATGTGATCCGCTGCGACATTAAAATGATTTCGATTTCATTGAGATTATTTTTGTGTTTAACGATTTTAAGATTTTGAGTTTTGAAGCTCGAAATTTTAGGGTCGTTACAGGTGTATATTGTAAACTTGTTGGAGGAGGATTATCATGCACATTACATGCCTGGTTTAACTATTTGAAAGTTTAACAAGAAGATTAAACAGTATCATTTCGTTGATGTATACATGACCACTGCATTAATCAAGATCAAATGTAGGAACTTCAGATGTAAAGCCATGTCTGGCCTGGAAGAGTAGCCGAGACACCAGGCTTCTGCAAGGATCACTCTCTCTTCTTTTCTGCAAATAAGCAATGCATTTCACAACCTCTGACTTCACTTGTGAATAAAATTCATGAGCTGTTTTCCTGTCTCGTAATTCCTCCTTCCTCCCTGCATGTATACACATCACAAAATAGATCATCACCCGTTTACTAAAATTAATTTGTAGATTGTACAATTACACTAAAAATGCTTGCCTTCTGTCTCAATTGGTCTCCCAAAATAATAATACAACCGGCCGGGAGATTTTAGTTGAACTCCTGGCAAGTGTACATCTTGGTTTCCTATCTCCCCATCAACGGTAGTCCTATGGTCACAAAATCACATCAACATTAAAGGAGAAAAAGTTCTAGTGGAATGCATCGATCCATTCATCTTGATAAAAGATCTATTTGGATTTTGGTTGATAATATATATCGACAGATGTACGTAGTACCTCAGTTTTCCAGCTTCATCAGATATTTCATTTATAAACTTCTTGAGGAAAGGAATTTTAATCTGGTCGTCATAATCGAAAAACACCTGAAAGGAAGAAAACTCGACAAAATTTAAATAGACTGAATCATTCAATAAAAATAACTTTGAACTGTCACATAAGCAGAAGAAACAGACTTCTAAAAAAAGTAGGGGAAACAGAATGTACATGTATTCAAATTTAAGACTGCTACAGACTTTGGCCAGATTTAAAACCAACTTTATCTTTCAACTTATGAAAACTGCGGTTTGTACCAGCTTCTAAAATCAGCAACTTGATGAATAATGCAATTTTTGTAATAAACTGCATTAGTAAGTTTGGCATGCAGTTTTTGCAATCCAAGATAATAGAAACGAGAAATAATTGTAAACTTACATCACCAAAATCATCTTCACCAACTGTACCAAAAGGCACGATTTTCGCTCCAAATCTAGCTGCCATTCTCACAAATTCTGACTGTTCCGGCCAAAATAGCTTATATGCTTCCCCCTGGAAAGTGAGGTGACTAATTGTAAAACTGTTACAGCATACAGTGACTCAAATTCTCAAATGCTTGGAAACTTAAACCAGTTATGTAACTTATGTCCTGCCATTGTATAACACAAACTAAAAGGAGACAATGTATAAGTGTGAGTGAATTCAGTACCTTCCTGTGAAGAGCCTCACGTATTCCACCAGGATAGAGTAAGATATGAGACTTTGTAGAGAGTAGCTTGAAAAAGTTTTTTCCCGAGACAGGAACAGCACCCATAAGTTCAAAATCATCGGAAAATGGTAAATCTGGTAACTTCCCTTTATTCCATTTCATAAACATCACCGGATGTGCTATCCCTCGCATATAGATGCCTTTTTGTTCTGCCAACTGTGCTACCATTGGAAACACATCCAATCCCAGTAACATGTGATTACCAACATACACTACAGGACCATCTGAAGGAAACCCGGCAAGGCCTTTCACTATCTTTCCATCTTCTAAAGTTGAGAGCATCACCGGGCTCATCATTATTTTCATCCACCTACATAATTCATTGAAGATAATCCTCGTGAAATATCGACATTGGAAAGGAAAAAAATATAGCTGCTAGAATGCATAATTCTATCAAACACACTAGGAAAGTATCACCCACCTGTAATTGTCACATACATCTTTTAATTCGGAAGGTGATGGTAGTGTGTAGTCTAAAACAAAATCTCGTTCTTTTGAACGACGATAGGCACCAACCTTCTTGAGGACAGTTACCAAATCAAAAGCTTCTTCCTGCAAAAAATTCATGTGTAAAGCACTGTAATTTACTTCAGAAACATCTGGTTGTATAAAACGTCATAGTAGATGATAGAAACTAATGCACATTTGAGGAAATGATAGATTCGTACTAGCTAGCACATGATAAGAATCATAAGATCATCATACCAAGAAGAGGAAATGGCTGCAGTCTCCAAATGTACGGATTTCACAATTTTCTAGCAGCTTTCGGAGTCTTAGACCTTCCTCTTGACTAGGTAGCAATCGATCCCTTCCACTATCAATTAGATAACAGTGAAATCAGCTTAGTGGTCTTGTCAGTTCACTCACTCAGTTGTGCATGTAATAAAGTTGGGACATGAAGCATGATTATAGTAGCTCAAAGAACCTGTATTTGTGTCACATACATCTTATAATTCGGAAAATATTGCTAGAAGTGGAATTGGAAGTTCAAAGAACCTGGAAAGGATCACGGTTTGAGCTTTTACAGCATGGAGGCGTAAATTGGCATGTGATGAAGCTGTATTGATCATTTTTAGTTTCCACAGAAGTGTTTCTACAGGTAATATATCAGCAAGCACCTGGAACTTCAACCATTACTCCCATTTCACAAGATTTAACCCCACCTTTTGAAAACTAAAATGCTGAAAACACATTTTGGATGAACTATAGAAAGGAAACAATTAAATGACATATCAGCTCAAGAATGGATTTGTGACAGATGCTGAAAGAACTAGTGTACTGATGAGGAATTTTTACTTCTTTTGGGTGACAGTAATGTTTCAAAGCTGTGTCTTACAGAGAGATAAGATAGTGATGAGGTAAGATCCTGCGAGAGCCTTCCAACTCGCTTCTCTAAATCAGCAATCAATTCACCTATATGCATGGAAAAACAGCTGCAGATTAATAAACATATATATACGTTCCGGACAAAATTGAAGAAACTATTTTATCACGTTTGGTAGGAACAAATTTCTAGCTCCGCCATTGCTATTGTCTTTCATACATGACTTACACCAGTAACAAGTAAATGGAACAAGGAAAGCACACCTGTGATTGAGCTCACTATATGAGGAAGGCCAAGATTGGGTAATAAGTCAGGCATGAGCTGCAGTAAAGGTAATATGGTTTGAAGTGGTGACTTGCTGAAGGATGTTGCTGCACAATTTTGTGAGAATCATAGGTTGATAAATTTAGTGAGAAACTGCATCGATTTTTCTTCTACTTGCATTAAAAAGGCTTAACATAATGGAACGCATATATCTTACCAGGATTTGCTAATACTAGAACAAGGTCGATGTTTGGGTTAAGGGATGCCACAGATAGACCAAGGCATGCTCCAAGAGATTCTCCAACAAGATATATTGGTCTATTAGGTGATCGATGATGCTCTGATAGAATCCTCCTCTCAACAAGTTTCACTAATTCTGTCACATAAGAATTACTTCACAGTTTGATCTACTCATAATGTGATTTCATTTCAGGCAGCAGTGACATATATGGGGCAGCGAATGTTTCAAATTGCAACACACCACAAAGAGTGCCAATGCATTAATCATATAGTAAAAGGAAGGAACCTGTATATGGTGTTCGATCCTCGGGAGGAATATGCAAGCACGAAACTTCAAAAATCCTTCAAACAGCAAGTTTAATCAGCTTTTGATAATGGTAATAGAAAGAAGCAGCATTAAGAAGTTAGCTGGGAGGGACCATCAACAAAAAATGATTTACTTAAAACAGAACAGGATCTATATGTAATAGACATTCTGAGAAGGACAGTTGATGTTGAAGTTCGTACTTCCCAAGTCTCTGATGATGCATTATTAGACCAAGTCCGGTGCCATCAATTCCTGCAGAACTCAGAGATGAACAGTACGATTACATAGAGTTCAAAGCTCTGGCAAAATGCACTTGAAGAAAAACAAAACAGAGTACGTTGAGTTTGGATTATTATTAGTTACGTATACCGGGTAAAAAGAGAAGCAGGGGGGAGCCGTGTAGGGGCTGACCGCATTCTAAAGGCGAGAGCCAGCGAGGGGCTCCGGCGTCGGATGTTACGATAGTGTGGGCTTGTTCAAAGAAATGCTTTAAGCTCAGATGCTCTTCCTCCAAAGGCTGGCTCTGATTCTCTCCGGTTTCGGATATCCCAGCGGACATGGTGTGGCGTGTTGAGAAAGCTAACTTTGTAAACCTAGATGGAGTAGTAACGGAAAAATGCGATGTGAAATTACGTCGGAGATTGGACGGAAAGCGGCAGGAGAAGAGATGAAGGGCGTTGGAGGCCATGGAAGTGATGGAACTAGTACCGTTCGATCTCTCTTATTGTTTGGCTTCGTTTTTGGTGTGTAATCCTTGCGAGGCAAACCAACGATAATGCAATATACTAGTTTCCTTGCATTATGGTGATCGAGAAAGTAGTTTGAACAAGTTAACATATCACTTGGACAACACGACTGTCGACTGGGGGTGACTAATGAGGAGAGGAGGGGAAGGTGGTTCCGGAAATGCGGAGAAACAATGAAGGCGTGCTGGCGCTCTGTTGGGTTGTTCGTCTATGTTTAAATCTTAAACATGGTTTAATTCAAAGGGATTCTCCTCTCCAATCTCCAACCATGTTAACTTAGGGCTTTACTTTGATTAATGTTATTACATAATGTGATGTGAGTAATGGGGATTCGAAAGGAACCACTTCCTCCATATTTCTCATTCTATCGTGATATTGAGAAATATCATGATAGAATAACACATTTGGATAGAGCTGGAACCGGTACGGGATGGTCCAAGATTATGCTCATATTGATATCATACCGAATTTATATTTTGGTATTGGTTCAGTACTACCATTTTCAACCTTAATGCGGAACTGAACCCATATCGTTCAATTTCAGTACCGTTCGGTACTTTTTCGATACCAAACTGACAAATTCCATAAGACTTACATATGCATCATTCACTACACTAATTAGGATTAATCATGAAAAAAATTCACATAAAAGATACAATTGACACACTTCATATTTTCACAAAGCTGAAAGATACAAACTGAGAGCAGTTTCTATAGCTGCATATATTTATGCACAAATTGAGAGTTTTACACTACACAAATTCATACTTATGCACAAAGAAAGTAAACACAAAACCCAAGCTCATTCAATTTGAAATGAACACGAAGTCAAACCATAATCCAAAGAAAGTAAAACCCAAAAATCAAGCTGCATATATGCAATATCCCGGAAATTTATAATTATTTTCTAATTTTCTTCGGAGATATTTAAATTGGTGGTGATCCGATTATATAGTACGAAGGAGAAAACGAAAGTGTTCAAGCGTTTTATACTCAGAAACATTACCGTGAGGGGTCAAGACTTGACTTTTTATCCGTTAGGAATCATGAAAGTCGTAGAGTTCGTCAATACGAATTTGTAGACATGCGACACGCCTAAATCGGAGTACGTATGAAGAAGTTACGAATCAAAATGTATTTGGACATTTTTGGAAAATAGTATAAATAGGGGAATTAAAGATAAAAATGGGAGAAAAATTAGAAATTCAGATCGGTAGTGTTTCACGTGTAATGTTCACCCGAAAATCAAGAAATTTCCTCCCGAGCGGCCGACTTTGGGCCGCCAGATCTCCGTCGTCCGGCCACCATAGACCAGCGCACCGGTACCGTTTGAAAGGTTGTTGCATCCTCTTTGATTGGTGGCAGTGTCACCCGCTATCTCGCCGCCGTTTGAGAGCAGTGAAGCCCGGAAGTTCCCCCGAAAGTGCATAGTTCGCCGAACTTCACATCGCCGGATATCCCTCATCCGGCCACCAATCGATGCAATTCTTATCTCATTTTGAAGGTCTCATTCCATACTACAAACCCTCCAAAAGATTTAACCCAAATCATTTTGTGTTAGGAGAATCGAAGAAAAAAAATCCTAAGTTTTAAAATGGGGGTTTTCATTTTTTGTTAAATTGAAGTGTTTAGGCTCGGAATTGGACTTTGTGGTGAACTAGAAAGTTGTTAGGAATGTCATTTATATTGTGGTGGTGAAATTTGGTGGTCATTGGTGGTGGTCGGAAAACGGTGGCGGTGCATGAACAACAACGATGAATGTGTTCATGAACAATATTCTATGAACAATAATTGTGAAGTGTTCTATGAACAACATTTAACTGTAATGAAATCATCACTTGATATTTTACGTATTGTTTTCTAAGCATTTTATCATGCTATTAGGTGACCGGCGAAGCGAGTGAGGGAATCGCTTTCGGTGTCGTGGAAGTTGCACGCATGAAATAAGGTGAGTAAATCTCACAATGATCATCATGATCGAAGTAGTGTTATAATTATTAAATTTAATTTGAGTTGTTAACATAGTCGTTGCATCACTAGCTTATACAAATTATTCTAAAAATATGTTTTGGTTTAAATTACGTGAACTTGATCGTCTACGGTTTTTTATGAGTAAGTGAAACGCTATTTTAATAAATGATTTTAAAAAGGTTTTAGTGATTATGGACTATGGTGAATGTGAGTAAATCTCACTATGACAAGTCTACCATTGACGGTGACTTATATTTTTGAATTATTAAAAAGAGTGAACCGTGACATTTATATAATATAGTGGGTTGTGTATGTGTACGAAAATGGTAAATACGATACATATATATGAGTTGCTATATTATATAATGTTTTGGTTTTATTTCAAATGTGAGATTATAATGTTGTGACTATATTCATATTGTTGTGCAAAAGTCGCTTGGTTGTAGTACAATAACATGTGTGGATTGTTATGTATATGGTTTTAACATTGAGTCTTGTTAAAACGTTTTCTGGTGTTTGGACGTTGTTGGCAGTAATCGGAACCAAGCCTTGGCCGGGTGTCGGTTACGATTCAGTTAGAGCTCTAGTCTGCCTGCTGGTGTACTGCATGAGGGGTAACAGATGGGTTGCCTGGGTCTCATGAGTACCCATGTTTTTGGGTGATATTGGGTAACAGATGGGCTGCCCAATGTATGTCGGTGTACTACATGAGGGGTAACAAATGGGTACCTGGGTCTCATGAGTACCCATATTTTAAATGATTTTGGGTAACCAGATGGGTTGCCCAGTGTTTGTCTGTGTACTGCATAAGGGGTAACATATGGGTTGCCTGTGTCTCATGAGTACCCATGTTTTTGTTGATATTGGGTAACAAATGGGTTGCCCAGTATCTGTCGGCGTACTGCATGAGGGGTAACAAATGAGTACCTAGGTCTCATAAGTACCCATATTTTAAATGATTTTGGGTAACAGATGGGTTGCCAAGTGTTTCATGATTACACATATTTTTAAATGATATTGGGTAACATATGGATTGCCCAGTATCACATGAGCACGTTTGTTATTAAATGTTATTTGACATATTTCCTTGTATGCGATGTATGTTTACTGTTGGTTTACTCATACGGGCTGAACAGCTTACCGGGTTTGTGTTTACAATCCCGGTGCACCAATTCGATGATATATGTGATAGTTCTGCAGGTGAGGATTAGCAGATTCAGAGATCTTACTCTAAAGATTTCTTCTTCTGTTTGTGGTAAGGATTGAATGAATTTTACATTTCATTGGTTATAATACTGAGGTATAACTGGTTATGTATTATTCAAGTCGACTGAGTCATGTTGTGGACTCAGTTTTCAATACACTGTTATTATAAGATGATTTCAATATATTTGAGATTGTTTTAGAATTTTCATGGCTTCGAATTCGAATTTTTATCATTCGAAATTTCGGGGCTGTGACAATATATGATTCATACTTTGAGAGTTTCAGTTGAGAATTTGAGATTGAGTTAGGGCCTATATTTAGTTTTCCTATCAAGATTCCGATAGGCTGTGATTGAGACTTGTGAATGGAGACGATGAGTTTTCGATGGAATGAGTTCGGGTATATGAGTTTTTGTGAACCCTAAAAGCCCCCAAAAAATATGGGATTTTATAATTTCGATACGGGCCGGTATATTCGGTATTCGATCTAATGAAACCGACCCGTCTCGGTTATATGTTTCTGGTATCGATATCGGTTCAGTATTGTAAAATTTTACTAATTCATCCATTTCCGGCGGGATTCAGTACGGGACGAACAATTTCATTACCATTTTTTCGGTACCAACTCCCGGCCCTACATTTGGTGAACCAAACTTTTCTTTCATAATCCTACTTTTTTGTGAACCAAATTCGACTACAAGCAATTGAATAACACATCTGGTGAGAATTACAAAAACGCTATTGCTAACCTACCACTGTACCACCCATGCATTTCATCAGGCAAAAACAACAACCTTTGTAAGAGAAAAATGACTTCTTTTATATAAATACAGGCTTAAAAACAGGCGAGGGCATCGCGGTTGTCTCGAAAATCGTTGTTGAGGGATTTATATCGGCTTATTCTCAATTTTAATTTAAAAGAATTTAATCAGGCTCAGAATGCGAAGCAGTAATATGTTATAAAAGCTTTAGGCCCAAAACTGAACTAAGACCCAATACAGAACTCTAGGCAAGAGGCCAGTAATATAGAAACTAACGATATCAGATCTAGAGTTGCACATTTTAACTTTCATCAAAGAATATGAAAGGACCAGATAGACGTGCAGCGCCAGCAGCCCAGCAGTGTTGTCAAAATGTCGTTGAAGTCTACGGCCACCATGAAAGGGACTTCAACTTCATTATGTTAACGCTTTTCCGGTCCAACTAGGAAACTACATCTAATTTCGATTCTGATTTCTGAAGACTTGAAGGACCAATATTTTCAGCTAGATATTCTGTACCTAATTCTATTCACTCTTCCAGATATTTTGTAGAGTACAAGAATGTACTATATATAATCAAGAGAATGAAGGGATTAGATAAGTTCTGCATGTTTTCAACTGTTCTTGCTTCATTTTGCTACTGAATCAATCAAATCATTCAACTTGTGGTTTGTATTAGTTATTGTTATAAATGGCTCCATTTCTTATCCATGAAAAATGGATCTGTCACAGAAAGGAGTTTGGTCGCTGAATAAATTAAGATGAGGTATGTACTCTATGTACTCTTCTCAGATTATACTGCTTTTAACAACGAATACTTGAAATGCAGCAAATCAATGAGGAATGAAATGAAAATAAAATAAAAAACAATAAGCTTAAACTCACCAGAACTATGTTTTACATGGTTATTAATGTTAAATACTCCATTACAAGCTGTTAAAACTCAGAATATTTCTGCTCAAATACTAAAAACTACAGTTACTCTTAAATCCAAAGTTAAAATTATTTGGAGAAGTACCTGCGAGCTTGCCAATGAGTGTAACAAGAGTGACTTTGTGTCTAACCCCATTCTAATTGTTTTGTTGAAGAAACAAGACGGTATATTGTAGAACTTGTTGCAAGACACATTACATCCATGATTTAACTGATTTAAACAAAATTACCTTGCCAAAAGAATATATTAGGGAAATATGACACTGTTAAATGTATACATGACCACTGCATTAATCAAGGTCAAATGCAGGAACTTCAGATGTAAAGCCATGTCTGGCCTGGAAGAGTAGCCGAGACGCAATGCTTCTGTAAGGATCACTCTCTCTTTTCTCCTGCAAATAAGCAATGCTGTTTTCTACCTCTGACTTCACTTTTAAATACAATTCATGAGCTTTTTCCCTGTCAAGTAATTCTTCCTTCCTCCCTACAAGTATTCATTAACTCACATCAATATCACAATATAAACCTCCAACCATGTAATAAGCACACAAATACAATATGTTGATTAAAGTCAAAATGCTTACCTTCTGTATCAATAGGCTTCCCAAAATGGTAATACAACCGGCCTGGAGGTTTTGGTAGAATTCCAGGCAAGTGCAGATCTTGGTTTCCTACTTCCCCATCAACTGTAGTCCTGTGGTCAGAAGATCACATCAACACTTACATTCCAGGAAATATATGCATCCATGCCATGATAGAAGATGTGTTGAAATTAATATAAATTTAATATCTAGTACCTCAGTTTTCCAGCTCCATCTGATAATTCATTTATAACTTTCTTCAGAAAAGAAATTTTCATCTGGTCGTCATAATCAAATAATATCTGACAAAAAGAAAACATAAAACAATTGTAATATTCTGGAGTGAGTGATAACTGATTAGTAGTATAGATAACTTTAGCAGGGCCAGCAAGCCGAGTGTAATGTATAATAGATTTGCTGGAAACTTGGAAAACTAAGTTAGAGTAGCTTTGATATAACAGAACACCCCTCTCTAGCTAGCAGCTTTGAACTCACGTCAATAAAATCATCTTCTCCAACTGCACCAAAAGGTACTATTTTCGCTCCAAATCTAGCTGCCATCCTCACAAACTCTGACCGTTCCGGCCAGAATAACTTGTATGCTTCCCCCTGAAAGTGAAAGTTGACTTTTTCTGAAACTGTTACGATATATAATATGCAGTAGCTAGTGGCTCAAATTCTCAATTGCATGGAAACTTAAGGCAGTTATGTCCTGCCATTGTAAAAAAACAAAGTTAAATAGGACAATGTATGTGTAAGTGAGTTGAGTACGTACCTTCCTGTGAAGAGCCTCACGTACTCCACCAGGATAGAGTAAGATATGGGACTTAGTCGAGAGTAATTTGAACAAGTTTTTTCCGGAGACTGGAACAGCACCCATAACTCTGAATTCGTCAGAAAAGGAAAAGTAGATAATCTTCCTTGTTTCAATTTCTTAAAAATCATTGGATGTGCTATCCCTCGCATATGGATGCCTTTTTGGTCCCAACACTGTGCTACAAATGGAATGGTATCAAATCCCAGTAACATGTGATAACCAACATACAATACAGGACCCTCTGAAGGAATCCCAGCAAAGCCCTTCACTATCTTCCCATCTGCTAAAGTTGAGACTATCACTGGGCTCATGATCTTAATCCATCTACACAGTCATTAAAATAACAATCATAAAATATCAAAAGCGTAAAGAAAACAATAGGATGCATAATATGGTAGATTTACCATGATTAAGCTGGGATAGTATCACCCACCTGTTTTTGTCCCATAATAAATCTTTCTCGGAAGGGGATGGTGGTATGTAATCTAGTACATAATCTCGTTCTTTTGAACGTCGATAGACACCAGCCTGCTTGATGACAGTAACTAGGTCAAAAGCATCCTCCTGCCAAAATCCAGAGTAAGTACATGTAAATCTAGCACAAGATACAACTGGTTGTGTAAACATAACACATTGAGAATAGGATTGGATTTTTACAAGCAAATGAAAAAATTACCCTACCAAGAAGAGGAAATGTCCGCTGTCTTTAAACGTGCGATTCTCACAGTTCGCAAGCAGCCGTCGGAGTCTTAGACCTTCCTCTTGACTAGGTAGCAATGGATCCTTTTCACTATTAAACAAATACCAGTAAAATCAGCGTTAGCATTCTAAAAGGATGATTGAAAAAACATTGTAAGTCATGTCAGCTGTCACATGTAATAAACATTGTAAGTGTTCCACATGAAAGAACTAAGAGAAGAAGTGGTGAAGGAAGATTGAAAAAACCTGGAAAGGATCAGGGTTTGAGCTTTTATAGCATGGAGGCGTGAATTGGCATATGAAGAAGCTGAATTAATCATTTGTAGCTTCCACAGAAGTGTTTCTATGGGTAAGATATCAGCAAGAACCTGGAACCTCAACCATTACTTCTAATCTTCTATTACATAATATATATGTAAAATATATGAAAATCAATTGACAAAAAACTTCAGCCAAAGAATGCAGTTGTAACAGATGATGAGAAGAAATAGTGCATAAATATTTCTAACTTATTTTGGGTGGGAGTAATATTTTGGAGCTGTGCCTTACAGAGAGGTAATCTATCGATGGTGCAACAAGATCCCGCAATACCTTTCCAGGTCCATTCTCTAAATCAGCCATCTTTTCACCTATATGCATGCAAAACATGCAGCTGCAGATTAACAACCATACATATTCTTTCTGTTACAATCAGTGGAATTTTGAGAAATAAATTCACTTGAACTTAAAACAACAAATGTAGATTAACGTAATCACATCTCAGTTTACCAAAATTGAAATAAACTAGATGACATCCTATATCAGTTGTCTCCAAACACAAATAAAACTACTCTATTTATCACTTTTTGTGTGAACATCATTGCTATCATTTTTCCAGACACTATTAACAAGTGGAACAAAGAAAGCAAACCTGCCACTGAATTCAGTACAAGAGGAAGACTGATATTGGGTAATAAGTTAGGCATGAGCTGCAGTAAATGTAATATGGGTTCAAGTGGTGACTTGCTGAAGGAAGTTGCTGCACATGTTCATCGTAAGTGTAATATTAAGCGACAAATTGCATTAGTTTAACATCCACTTTTTATAGCTTTGTTAAAAATTAATATATGTTACCAGGATTTGCTAAAAGTAAAACAAGGTCGATATCAGGGTTAAGGGATGCCACAGATAGTGCAAGGCATGCTCCGAGAGATTCTCCAACAAGATATATCGGTCTATTAGGTGAGTGATGATGCTCTGAACAAATTTTTCTCTCAACCAGTTTCACCAAGTCTGTCATAATTGAAAATTAACACAAAATACCAAATTGCATTAGAATTGTTGCTAGCGTGATTTGTTTAATTAGCAATGCAGCACACTTTATTGTGGGATGAAAGAGTGACTTAAACAATGTGTGACACACACCACATTGCTACAGGAACTCAGAGATAAATATGAAAGAACCTGTAAATGGTGTTCGATCTTTAGGAGGGATATGCAAGCACAAGACCTCGAAAATCCTTCGAACAGCAAGTAAAAGGGTAGCATATATCAAATACATTAGAATGTAGATCACCACTGCGTGGTAGCAAGAGAGAGCAAACAAACTACAGTATTTCCTTCTGAAGTTAGCTGGTGAAAAACAGATTTATAGACATTCTGTGAAGACCAGTCAATTTTTAGCTGAAACTTACTTTCCAAGTTTCTTGTGATGCATTATAAGTCCAAGTCCAGTGCCATCGATTCCTGCAGAACCGAAGGGTCAAACAAAGAATGAAAAAAAAAACGATAGTATACAATCTGAGAAGGAAAATATTTGAATGATATATCGTTATACTGATGAATCCAACAAAGAAAGCAGAGAAGTTACATATGAACAGAGAAGAAGCAGAGTTGAGCTCAAACTTCAATTACCTGGCAAAAAGAGAAGCAGGGGGGAATTGTCCAAAGGGGTTGCGCAGTCTAAAGGCGAGAACCAGTGAGGTGCTGGTGCAGTTGTACTGCTGTCCAATTTGACAAGATCCTTGGCTTGCTCAATAAAATGTTTTAAGCTCACTGCAGGTTCATCTTCAGTATTTTGATGATGATCTGCCTCCACAGCTCCGATTACACAACAATTAGAGAAGCTTGGAGTGTGGTGTGTGGAAAAGACTAACCTCCTAGTCCTAGATGAATTATTAGAGAACAATGTAGTTAACTTAGACCTTTCAGATGGTGACGACGTCAATCCATGTCCGAAACTGGACGAAGGAAAGTGGCGGGGGAAGAGAGAAAACGCTTTGCAGGACATGGATGAGTAAGTAGGTAGTCTTCTGGTTTGTTCTTTTACTGCGTACGCGTGGCCTTGCTCTGGTGTGATATGTATGTATTATGTAATTCGTGAGAGGCAAACTAAGCAGCTTCATTTTTAGTATCTGAGTAGTTTGAACTTTCAGTTGGGAACCTGGGAAAACCATTCGGACATGTCGACTACATGATTACGTACGTACTGGAATGAAAAGAGGAGAGGAGGACTAGACCGTTTGGTCCATTGGTCCGAAGTTCCGGTCATGCGAATTGCAGAAGTTTTTTTTCCGGTCTTCTGGGTGATGCATCATGTATCTCCTTCACCTTCACATTTCAGATTCTCAGGAATCAGAGAACCCAAAAGCCTTTAACTTCGAAACCCTGCTCTTCCTTCAATTCGACGCAAAGGGTATGCTTTACTTGACCTCAATGAATAGCCTACTTAAATTTCTTGGGTTTTAGACTTTAGTTTGGGATGATAAATTCCTCGCGCGTTTGCTTAGAATGAGTTATTCCAATCGATGTACAGTCAGTTGGGTCTATCAATTCAATTGTATTGTGAAATTAAAGTCCGTTGAGTTATTCCAATTTGTGTACGTATGAACAAGGAAAAGGAATTTAAAATTACATTGGACTTGTTAGGGTTGTAAGTAGGCTCGATCCGCTAGTGTTCGACTCATGTTCGGCTCGATTTTAACTCGTTCGGCTCGAACTCGTAAAGCTAAATGAGCCAAGTTTGAGCTCAATATTAAGCCTGACCTTGAAAATGAGCCGAATTTGAACAACAACTATTCGACTCGTTTAGCTCGCGAGTTAACTTGAGCTCGTTAAAAGCTCAGCTCATTTATTAAGATTGACTTAATAACTTTTATAATATATATATATAGTATAATTTTTATATAAGAAATAATATGAAAAATTTATTATAAATAATAAAATGAAACCCTAATCTTATTGTACACTATATAAATAGTGTTTACTAGGAGCCATAATTCGACCAGTTCCATAAAATTTTCACCACCCCAAATGGCCAAACCCTAAAGAAACAAACAACTCGTATCGTCAATTCGTCATGGAGCCACAAGCATGTACTCTACTATTCCATTCTTTTTTCATTAAAAGAGATTTTATATGATGATATGACATCAAAATTTGAATTTTTTGATTTTAAAATATTAATTTCAAATGATTCAAGTCGGCCCGAGCCCAGCTCGAGCTTTTTAAAGCCGAGCCGAGCTTGAACTGTAATACCCCGAATTTTCGGGTTTAAGTCGTAAACATTTATTAAACTTGGAAATTGATTAAAATCGCATTTTTTGTTTTTCTCGTCGATGTCAAACGAAACGAAACCGACTTCGGAAATTTAAATTGAAAAACTTTACGTTTTCTGAGACTCGAGAGTCGAATTTTATTCCGTCACTCGTCTCCGAACACTTTATTCACAGAAATTGTAGAGCTCATCGATACGAGTTCGTGGACACGTCACACACCTTAATCGGACGTTGTATGTGTAAGTTATTATCAACGGAAGTTGGTTTCCGATTTTGGAAGGCTATAAAATGAATTTTTTTTTTGAAACTTTCCAAAAAAAATCAAAAACTCTCTCCGGTTTCTCTCTCTTCTCGCCCGTTTCTGTCTCATCGCTGCTCCCTCTCTCTGACAATCTCCCTCCTCCGGCCACTGTGCACAACACTACCGGTGTCGTTGGAACCGCACGGCCGAGCCACGACGATCTGTGGCACCGGTGAACCTCCCCGTGTCGTGACGCGGCGCCACCAAGCAAGGACAGTGGCTGCATCAACGAACGCGGCGTCGCCGACAACGCAGGAGCTCGGGGCCACGACGGCGAGTATTCCTCCCTCCCCCTAGGCACGATTCCACTGGCGGTGAGGCTCGAATCGAGCTGCTTCATCTCCGATCTCCTTCCCCCGATCCGAGATCTTGCGACGGCGATTTCGGCGGTTTCCGGCTGACTTGAGATGAACTGAAGGTATGGTTGTGTGTCTCTCCTTGTTATCTATGTTTTTCATGTTGTGAGTTTGTGGATTTGAGGAGTTTTGGTCGGAGGTGGTGGTGGAGTGCGTGTCGCCGTCCGTGGCGGCGCGTGGGAGTAGCAGATGGTGGCAGGGGACCGGTTAACGACCGGGGACGGCGTAGGAAGTGAAATGTGGAAGTTTTGAGGGCTGCGTGTGAGGTCGCAGGCGCCGTTTTGGGCGGCGTGTGAACAATAACTTTTATAAATAGTGAACAGTAAATTTACGAAAAGTGATTACGTGAACAATGTTTCATGAACAGTATTTTAACGGTAATGAGTCGGCGTCGGTGAATTTTATGTATCGTTCTAAACGCTTTATCATGCTATTAGGTGACCGACGAAATGATTGAGGGGATCGCTCTCAGTGTCATGGAAATTACACTCAGGCAATAAGGTGAGTAAAACTCACTATAACAAGTCTACCCTTGGCGGTGACTCATGTTTACAATTTCTTAAAAATACTGAATTATGACATGTATATAATATAATGGGTTGTGTATGTGTGTAAAATGGTAAATATGATACATATATATAGGTTTCTATATTATATATATGTTACGTTTTTAATTCCAAATGAGTTTGTATTGTGGCATCTATATTTATATTGTTGAGCAAGAGTTGTTTGGTTGTTGTACAATAAACATGCGTTGATTGTTATATTGTACGTGGTTTTAACATGGAGTCTTGTTAAAACGTTTTTTTTTTGTCTTCGGACGTGTTGGCAGTAATCAGAACCAAACCTTGGTCAGGTGTCAGTTACGATCAGTTAGAGCTCGAGTCTGTCTGCCGGTGTACTACATGATGGGTAACAGATGGGTTGTCTGGGTCTCATGAGTATCCATATTTTTGGTGATATTGGATAACAGATGGGTTGCCCAGTATCTGACGGCGTACTACATGAGGGGTAACAGATGAGTACTTGGGTCTCATGAGTACCCGTATTTTAAATGTAATTTGGGTAAACAGATGGGTTGCCCAATGTCTCATGAGTACACATATTTTCAGATATTATTGGACATCCAGATGGGCCGTCCAATATCTTATGAGTACATTTATATTTAAATGTCATTAATATTTTCTTTTGTATACGATGTGTGTTATATTGTTGGGTTACTCATACGAACTGCAAAGCTTACCGGATTGTGTTTATAATTCTGGTGCACCTATTCGATGATGTAGGGATAGTTCTGCATGTGTGGATTAGCAAAATTGGAGGGCTTCTCTGAAGATTGTCAAAGTTTATTTCTTCTATTAGAGGTGAGAATTGAGAGGATTTTACATTTTCATTTGTTATAATACTTGAATTATAAATTGGTTTTGTAATAATCAAATCGACTGAGTCGTACTATGAACTCAGTTTCTATACACTGTGACTATAAGATGATTTCAATATAATTGGGATTGTTTTAGAGTTTTTCATGGCTTCGATTTTGAGTTTTATCACTCGGAATTTCATGGCTATGACATGAACATGAAGGAAAAAAATTAAATTTTAACCCGGCTCGAACTCGATCGAATGAAAACAAGTCAAATATGAACAACTCAGTACTCGGCTCAGCTCAGCCCATTTACACCCTTAAGACTTGTCATTTAGTATGTAATGAAGACTGGAGTGTACCCAAGAGAACCAAATCCTCTAAAGGAAATAAGAATTGTTACTGCAAGCCACCCGATGTAAGTTTATATCCATTTCTTTATACTATATGTATACCAAATTGATAATGCAGCTGAAGTATAGTAAGTAATATTGCACTGCAGGGCTCACACAGGTACAACACCAGATTCAGGTCAGCTGATAGCCATGCTCTTGAAACTTGCGAAATGCAAAAACTCAATTGAAATTGGAGTTTTTACCGGGTACTCTCTTCTCCTCACGGCTCTTACGATTCCTGATGATGGCAAGGTTTGTGTACGTTAGAAGATGTCGAAAGTTAAATTTATATATACTCTCATTAGTCTCATGTTTGGTGACAAACTCTTTAGCAAAGGTATTCCATGTGCCATAACGAAATGCATCAATATTGCAGATTATAGCCATAAACATCGACCGGAAAACATATGAAATAGGGTTGCCTATCATCACCAAAGCTGGTGTGGAACACAAAATTGACTTCATTGAATCCCCCAGCTCTGCCTGTTCTGGACACACTCTTAGAAAAAGTAAACGAAGAAGACTATATTTTATGTTGAGTTTATTTAATATTGTTAACCTCTTTTTTTTTTTTTGAAATTTTAAGTTCTTGTAGTCCGTTCCGGTGAGTTCTGGAATGAGCCCAAGCTCCGAGAGTCCATGCTACTTTTGTAGACAACGTCTCAATTTTTAGCGGAACAGTAGATATGGTTAAAGTGAGGTTTGAGTTATTGACTACTGTTTTCACGTGGGTTTCTTTGGTCAAACACTCAAACTCTATCTTTCCAAATCCATGTAATTTAAACCCAAATCTCAGAACCTATCAATTTTGAGGAAGCCGACAATCCAGAATGTGATCAAAAATCGAATACCAAGTGCAACATCTTGTAGAAAGAGAAGGAATGAAAATATTTTCTCACCTCATGCAATCGATACAGTGGCCGGAGTTGCTGTATTTGAAGGACACAGTGAGGTCAGGAAACCCAGAGAGGAAATTGTAAATTGTTGATCGAAAGTGAAAATCGAAGATACCCATGAGTAGAAAATAATTATGGGATAAGAATTTATCATCTGCGAAAATCGATTTTACCGAAAAAGGAGAATTTATCGGAAACTGGAGAGTTAGCCAAACTTCTCTTCTTCGATTTTATCTCCTCGTTAGTTGCACGAGAAACCAAAGGCAGTAAATGTAACTATGACGTCGAGATGAAGAAAAAGAGACCCTTCTGGAAATCTTGGGTGGCTGGACGGTGGAGAAAGGATGTCGAATAGCCAAAGGCAAATGTACTCCGTCGATCGATTGGATCAAAGTCAAGTCAAACTTATCCAACTCACGTGTATAGCGTGTGTGGGTTTTTACTTTTTTTTTTCTAACGTCTGAGTGTTTAACTGAGTTAGATGGGACCAATTCGCCTCACCCTCAACACGTATGAAAAATTAATTTGGGCTCTCGGAGAGTGGGTGTATAACAGAATGCTCTGTCGATTCCTATGCTTCATATATAGTTCATATATATTTATTGTGGTCTGCAGACAGAGAAGGAAGGGAGCTTCGACTTTGCATTTGTTGATGCTGACAAGAACAACTACTGGAATTACCACAAAAGACTAATGAAACTGATCAAGGTTGGTGGATTTATTGTCTATGATAATACACTATGGGGAGGGACAGTTGCTTGGCCCGAAGAGGATGTTGCAGAGCCCCTAAGGGAACGGAGGCTGTTCATAATTGAGTTTAACAAATTTGTTTCTGCTGACCCTCGTGTCGAAATGTCCCTAGTTCCATTGGGTGATGGGATCACAATTTGCAGGCGCATTAGCTAATCTCTTATGCTAAGCGAAAATAATGAGTGACTGAACGTCGAACTCTTCAGTCTTGTGGAGGTATATATATATATAGTCCCTATCCAGAGTGAAGGTTCACTATGAAGTTTCATAGTGAAGTTCCAATTTTGGCACACTTTTCGGTCAAATATTTTCACCATAAGCGATTCAATATTTAGGTATGCTATTCAAGATCATCTCTATAAAGTTTCATCCAATTTGACAATGATTTGAGCTTTCAAAATTGAGATTTACACGAACGGTTCACGTTGAACAGTTTTAATTCATTCATTGATTTAATCTAATTTCAATACCTTAACGATGTATGAAATTTTGTAGAGATGATCTTGAATAGCATATCTAAATATTGAATCGCTTATGGTGAAAAAATTTGACCGAAAAGTGTGCCAAAATTGAAACTTCACTCTGGATAGAAAACTATATATATATATATATATATATATATATATTCTAGCTCGATCACGTGTAAGAGTTTCCATGTCTAAATTGGTCATTGGGGTGTGCGACCGAAACGTGTGTTGAATAACCGATGGATGCATGCATTTCAAGTGTGTGAGTGTGTGACCTAGATTGCTTTTTCATAAAATATAGATTGAAATTATTGCCACAAATTAATGGCTAATGCAATCATATATGCAAAATTGTAAACTGATTAAGATTGGTACGTGGAATCGTTGCTTAATTATCAATATACTCTATCAGTGATTAACCGGTTTCTACAAAGAACTATGAATGCTCAAAATATCAAAGGCATCATTTATCTATAGACATTATTCCTTCGATCTGTTGCTTTCGATGACAACAGTCGATCAGTGATTAAAACATTAGGGGAATGCATATTCAACCTTTAGTTCTCAGTAATTCAATTAAATTGCCACTACAACTAATTGATCCAAATATCAGTTAATTCAAAACAAGATCTTTGGTTGTGTACTCTCTTTTTTCTACTTTCTAGGGGTGTTTACCATAATGAGAATTTTTTTAAAAGAATTCACTAGATTTTTATAAAACGAAGGCTTAAATAGCCATACAGTGTTGTCGTGCAACATATAAGAGGTATTGAGACGAAGCTCAAACTTAGTACACAATATAAGTTTATTTTTTAGAGAATTATCATCGAAATTTAACATAAATTAAAATAAAAAAGAAACTCATTCTACGACTTATAGAAACAAAACAACAAATTAAGAAAAATTTAAATTTTATCGTTACCCTTAAGAGGGTCATCAACAACAAAAACGCTCAAACTTAGACCTTGAATAGCCCATCCACTAAGGCCAAGTCCAAACCAAACCCAGCCCAGTAAGGCTTGTCTTCTCTACATCAACCACACCAGAGCCAACTCTACCATCGGAGAACTCCGATCCCAAGCATCTAACCCTGCCTGATCTGGAGGCCAAGATCTGCGACCATCAATGTGAGCCCCTGAAAATTTTCGTCATTTTCTAATATATAGAACACGCTAACCGATATTTTTCCACGATATCAAATTTGTAGTTTAATATTTTTGTTTAAGTTACACGTCGATACGAGCACGAGAGTATTCACATAATAGTTTTTTGACACTCGGTTAACTTTCTACGCATTTGTGAAGTTAACGACTATTAAATCGTATTTGCAGATTTCCCTTTTATTTCTGTTTTTATATCAAGACTGTTGGTTTTAGGTGGATTAATCTAGGTCGTTCATTTTTCATTTAAAGAGGCCTCAACCCATTTTTTTCTTCTTTTTTGTTCTCTTCTTCCTCTCTCTCTCTCTCTCCGCTCGGTCTCTCCCTCTTCCCCTTCAACCCAGAAATCACAGCGGCTTTGCCGCCGTGAGCCGCTGCCTTCTGGCCGAACTGGGTCAGCGCACCACCACCAAAATATTCCTCTCTCTTTCCTCTACAAAATCCCTAATTTGCACGTGAGATTTGAGATCGATTGATAACTAATTGAGGGGAAGACAGTCGGTGTGATCTTAAGGATTCCAGCGAGCCTCTCAGACTCCTTTTGTCGACATTGTCTCTTTGACAATTTATCTCTAAGCTTGGGGAGGAGATGAAACTCATGGGCAGTAGCAGACCTCCGGGGAGGCTTTGGACGATGTCTGGAAGTGTTGCGCAATCTGCCTTCCATAGGTCACTGAGGTAGTAAATCCTCTTATTTTGCCTTTGTGTTGCTGATTTTGGTATATGGTGATGCAAAAAGTTTGTTGGTTGCTTATTAATTCGGGGCTATGGCGAATACGGTTGCATTCAGGTCCCGGAAATGGTTCCGGGGTGTGACAATCAACTCCCTCACCGTCTCCATCGCTGTCATGCTCGATCTGGGGAAGAGGACACTCCCCGTCGCCATCCTGAATTGCGTTATGAGGAAGACAATCCTCCCCACCGCCACCACAAAACAGACGCTTCGACAAAACAAACTCATGCAGCAAGTCGTCGCAGCTTAAACTGCACCACCAACTGCATGGAAAATCAGAAGAACGGTCAAGGAGAGACTCTTCAATCACAAAGAGCCGTTGTCGAGCCACCTTGCCGCTATAGTATGATCAACGCAAGGAAAACGCAACCGTCTAGAGGAAAACCTAGTTTTCCATTCAAAAGGTTACTCCGAAAAGAACGGAGGCCTCATAGTGTTTTTTAACTGCGTTATATACCATAATGAGAAAATTTGAAAAATGGTACATGAAGAATATATAGATCACTAAGAATTAAGGTGAATATACTTTTAAAACTATCATTAGTACATGGAATTCATATTACAACCCAATTTAGGTGCATTTGTTTATCAACCCGGTTAGTTAGTTTCTATTCTGTTAAACCTTAGGGCAAGTTCGTCTTTCCTAGAGTTACCTAAAATTTCTCTCCTCTTAGGGCTATGGAGATCTGATGGATCCTTGAGAGAAAGCTTTGACAACAAATATCGAATCGTATACGGCTCTCAATCAATCCCACTACTCTCCTATATCAAGATGAGCAATTTGAGATTCAAACTCTTGAGCATCGTTGTATTTCTTCTCCATGAATATTCTGTTAGTGGTGTTCAATTGAGATGAAAAATTTTGAAACAGATTACTTCTCCATGATTCTCTATCATGAATTAAACCAAATTAATTACAATGGGAAGGAAGAAACCCATGGATCCTAAAGACACCCAACTTGAGGATGCGAATGTTTAGAGACTCCAGTTGGGAGCAAGAAGTCAATGAAATCAAGTGGACAATTCGGTTTTGGGGTTGGGTTCTGAAAGCTATGAATATGATTTCTTATAATAGACAATTCGGTTTTGGGGTTGGGATTGAAACCTGAGAATGATCTGATCTTGGTTTGGAGGAAAAGTGGTGTAGAGGAATTATGAAGACACAAAGTGTCAGACTAGGTCGGAGATTGAAGAGTCGCAGGTGGTGGAGATGAAGCAAAGAGTTGCAGTTGAAGATGTTGGGAAGGCATAAGAGAGAAGAAGAAGAAGAAGAAAAATACCACTTTACCCTCTAAAAAATCAAAAGAAACATGAATCTAACAATGTTATTAACGATGTGTGCCAAAACAAGTTGGGTTTTGTAAGATCACGTATTAATGTTATAATTTTGAAAGTTGAATCATTTAAATTCTCAATGAGGATAATTCATGTATCATTCCTAAAATTTTGCCAATTACGTCAACTTGTGGGGCTTGAATTGAAGGAATCTCTCCATATTCTAGAAGGACAAAAACAATTATTTTCTTCTAATTCCACTTCACTTATAAATTTTATTTTATTTCCCTAATTTTCTCATTTGATCTTTATTATTAAATAAAATAGTGTAAAATAAGGGAAAATAACAAGACCATCAATAATGCCCAAAACTGCTCTGCCTTTAGTGCCCTGTAGTGTTCAGAGGAGTCTCACAACTTTGGCTCCAATACTCTCCTCTCTCACAGAGTGAGCAGAGACCCATTTTCTCTGCAATTGAGAGCCGCTGAGACTTAAAGCCGGAGGCTTTCACCTGCATTGTTCGTTAAGCCCCAAAGGTAACACCTTTCATCTCAAAACCCAACCTTTTTCACGATCAGGGGTTTGGGGTTCTACCCAGACTCTCTGATGAAGCTCACTCTATAGCTTCCTTGCATGTGTTTATTTATATATACACTGTTTCTCTTTTTGTGTTCATTTTTTACGGTTTTAGCCCATTTGTTTTCTGATGATCAAAACTGGAAATTTCTGGGTTTCAAGGTTCAATTTTTTTGGATGGGGTTTTGTTTCTGAAGAGTTTGATGTGCTTTAATGGGGTTTTTGTTACTGGGTTGGCTCTCAAATAGGTCTTTTTTGAAGTGTTTATACCTAAATTTTATCTCCTTTTCTGTTTTGCATGTCTTTTTGTGTTTATTATTTTCTTTTTTCTTTTTTTACTTCATGTGTTTGTGTTTAACTGACAGTAGAGTTGTTTGTTGATAGAAGCTGGATATTTCGGTTTGAAAGTTTGGTTAAATAAAATTGATGGAGGAGTTTCATTGTCTGAAGAGGGTTATTAGGTTGAATAAGATTTTCTCACTTGTTTGACCATGGATTAGGGGACTGTTGAGGTGTATTTACAGAAGTGAAATTCCGATGTGAGCTGGTGATCCTTGGAATGAAGAAAAGCTGTGCAGAATTGGAATGTATTACTCGACTTTTTGTATCTACTATGTGTACTGTTAGCTTCTTAGGCTATAGTGTAGGCGGTATAGTGTAGTCTGGAAGAGAATCTTCTTTTTGCATTGGTTGTTTTCTATACATCTGTATTGAACAGTGTGTTGCTTTGTTGGGGTAACTGGAGTTCTATTGTTTTCTTTTCCATTTGTATCTCTGCAATCAATTAGTGTGTTTGGTTGGTTAACTGATACTATTTTCCATTTTCATCTTCTTGTGATGTAGATTGATATTGAATCCAATGGGAGCGTCATCGGATGCCAAAGGAGATATAGGTATGAGTAGCAAGGGAAAAGGTTTTTCCAATGGGGATATTGAGGACATGGATATTGAGGACATGGATTTTGATGATGATTTCGATGATTTCGATGATTTGACTAGCATACATGATTTGGGAGAAGTGTTTCTCAAGGATTTTTGTAAGGAGGCATCAGTGTCATTTTTCAAGGAGTATGGCCTTCTCAGTCATCAAATAAACTCATACAATGACTTTGTTGAGAATGGGATACAGAGGGTCTTCGATTCTTTTGGTGAGATTGTAGTTGAGCCTACATATGACCCATCAAAGAAGAAGGATGCTGACTGGCGGTTTGCATCTGTCAAGTTTGGAAAAGTTACCCTGAATAAACCATGTTTTTGGGGAGGCTCGGATAATGACAAGGAGTATAACATGTTACCCAGGCATGCTAGGCTTCAGAACATGACTTACTCTGCCAGGATGTCAGTCAATATTACTGTCCAGGTAAATAAGTTTAACAAGTTTCATTAAATGCATAATGCAGTTTATTCGATCTTATCGCATTATGTGATTTCTGCAGCTTTTCTTGTGCTACAGATGGTCTAATTATGTAGCCAGGGTACCTGGTTTTAGTTTACAGATGCATTTAATCTAATCTGACATGTATTTAGAAGAGTACATAAAAAAGTTATGTAGAAAGGATTGCTATGTCCTAGTTTGATTTATAATTTGCTTGTCTGTGCTCACACATAGAAAGAATTGTGGTGGGGGTTGTCATTTTCCACGTATTAATCTGAAAAAATAAAAAAAAATGTTTATGTAGAACCTAATGATACCCTTTATGTATATGGATATCTTATCTTCCAGGTATATACTCAAAATCTTGTGAAAAGTGACAAGTTTAAAACTGGATCGGAGCAACATCTGGACAAGCATATTGTGAGTACTGACAGCAGGGACGTCATAATTGGTAGACTTCCTGTAATGGTGAGGTCTAACTTGTGTTGGATGAAGGGAGTAGAAAAAGGTGACTGTGAGTTTGACCAGGGAGGCTACTTTATAATCAAGGGTGCAGAAAAGGTTAGCTCGAAAATACTTGGATCTCATTCCCGTGTATAACTTTTTTAAATTGTAAACTAAATTGTTTCTTTTCCTCGAAAGTCCCTGTGGACGATGTGAATTTCATTTGTTTTCTAGTTTTTCACTTGTTCCTGGTTATCAGATGTGTTTAAAATGTTCAACCTTGGACAAAGTTTTATATTTTTTTGCATGATCTGGTGACATTTGTGGAATGTGTATTGCAGACCTTTATCGCTCAAGAACAAAGCTGTTTAAAGAGACTTCTGATTACAAATCATCAGGGGCTCACAGTAGCATATAGGTCAGAGGTCAAGCGACATAGGCTCATAATTAGATTATCTGGGATTTCAAAACTTGAAAATATTGAAGGAGTGGAGAAAGTCATGTCTGTGTACTTTATGTCAACGGAAATTCCTGTTTGGATTTGGTTTTTTGCCCTTGGGGTTAGTTCAGACAAAGAAGTTATTGATCTAATTGATTATGGCATAGAAGATGCAGGCATTTCGAACATATTGTTTGCCTCAATACGTGATGCTGATGAGCGAAAAGATGACTTTCGTAGGAGAAAGAATGCTCTGAGGTATGTTGAAGAAGTGATAAAGAGTACGACATTTCCACCCGGAGAAAGCATTGAAGACTGCATTAGCATGTACCTATTTCCTAATCTGAGAGGATTGAAGCAGAAGGCTCGCTTTCTAGGATATATGGTGAAGTGTCTTTTACAAACCTCCAGTGGCCGAAGGAAATGCGACAATAGGGATGACTTTAGAAACAAGAGGTTGGAATTAGCAAGCGAGCTTCTAGAACGAGAGCTGAGGGCACATATTTCACATGCACGGAGGCGCATGGCAAAGGCTCTTCAGAGAGACCTATGTGGTGATCGTGTTGTCAGACCAGTGGAACACTATCTAGATGCTTCTGTAGTTACCAATGGTGTTTCCAGGGCCTTCTCTACTGGAGCATGGTGTCATCCTTTCAAGAGGATGGAGAGGATATCAGGTGTGGTCGCAAATATTGGGCGAGCGAATCCACTACAAACGATGATTGATATGAGGAAGACACGCCAACAAGTTCAATATACGGGCAAGGCTGGAGATGCCAGATATCCGTAAGTACCTTTTAAGCTTTAATCAACTATTGTCTCATCCTTTCCTTCCAGCAGCTATATCCTGGTCAATGGTGAAAATGTGAAACAATTTGCTAGATCATATCTGCTGGTACTCAACTCTTGATATTCATACTTTTTGGCCAAGTGGTCTTCCTTATACCATTCATTTATGGAATTGAGTTAACTACCTTTGGATAGTAAAGCCACACTTCAACAATCTCAGATCTATTACTTCAGCATTCATAGTTTCTAAATGGGAGAAAAATGATACGTTAGTAGAGCCTGGACCTATTAAGTTTCTTATCTTGATTATAATGACTGGTTATATAACATTAAAATGGTTTAGTCGCAACAAAGTTTTCTCCTTTGGTGTAATTATGTACATTGCGATTGTAGTTAATAGAAGCTTGTCAATGCAGGCATCCTTCTCACTGGGGTAAGGTTTGCTTTCTCTCAACCCCAGATGGTGAGAACTGTGGACTTGTAAAAAACATGGCTACCACTGCGCTTGTAAGTATAAATATATTGGAGCCCATATTGCCCAAATTTCTCAAATGTGGCATGGAGGAATTGGTCGATGATACCTCTACTTCACTGGATGGGAAGCATAAAATTTTTCTGAATGGTGACTGGGTTGGCGTTTGTGTAGATTCCCTTGGTTTTGTAATGAGACTAAGGAGGTTACGACGCAGTAAAAAGTTGCCAAATCAGGTTTTTCTCTTGTTCATATTTTACTTTGTTGTGGTCTTGGTATATTTGCCATGTTTTGATTGTGTTGCAGTTTAATTGGAGAGTAATGTCTATAAAGGTACTGTGGATTAGGGACAAGCTGTAGGAGCATACTTTTTCCTCATTCCTAAAAGCTCTTCTCTTTTTCCTTCTCCTAAAAGCATTTTTCTTTTTCTCTACATTCAAGATACATCATAGGATATGATTTAATTCTCATCAACTAATAAATGTGATTGGAAGTACTAGGGGTAGTCTCTCCCATCTTTAAAAACTGCCTATATTTTGACTTGGGATTAATGTGATTTCATGTATGTTGCCTGTGTGTGGGCAGTGTGGTTATCAAAGTTTTATTCACCTGTCATTTGAACAGTGATTTTTCTTTGCTACTAAGCTAGTTGCATGTTAATAGGGAAGCATGTCTCAGTCTTTTTGATATATAAAGCATTGTAATGATATTGGTTTAGGTGGAAATTAAAAGAGATGAACATCAAGGAGAGGTGTGCATATTTTCTGATTCTGGAAGGATTCTTCGTCCACTCTTGGTTGTTCAGAATCTGAAAAAGATTACAGCAGCAAAAGGAGAAAAGTATACCTTCCAGGATTTTCTGGACAAGGGAATAATTGAGCTCATTGGTCCAGAAGAAGAAGAGGACTGTCGTACAGCATGGGCCATTAAATATCTATTCATGGAACAACAGGGAAACTTGGTTGTGAAGTACACACACTGTGAGTTGGACATGTCCTTCTTGTTAGGTTTGAGCTGCGGTATAATTCCCTTTGCAAATCATGATCATGCAAGGAGGGTGCTGTACCAGTCACAGAAGCACTCTCAGCAGGCTATTGGTTTTTCTACTACAAATCCTAACCTCAGAGTGGATACTTTGTCACACAACTTGCACTACCCCCAGAGGCCCCTTTTTCGTACAATGATATCTGATTCCCTTGGAAAACCAGGATATCCAGTGGGACATAATGGTATTATGCCAAAGCCTGAGTACTTCAATGGCCAGAATGCAATTGTTGCAGTCAATGTGCACCTTGGATATAACCAAGAAGATTCAATAGTAATGAACCGGGCATCACTGGAGCGTGGTATGTTTCGAACTGAGCACATAAGGAGTTACAAGGCTGAAGTTGAAAACAAGCTCTCATTGGAAAAAAGACGAAAACCAGATGAGTGTGTAAACTTTGGCAAAATCCAGAGTAAGTTTGGACGTGTTGACAATCTTGATGACGACGGGTTCCCCTGTGTTGGTGCCAGTCTGCAGAGTGGGGATATTATTATCGGGAGGTGCAGTGAATCTGGTTCTGATCATAGCATCAAATTGAAGCATACTGAAAGGGGAATGGTGCAGAAGGTTGTGCTTTCCTCTAATGACGATGGCAAGAACTTCGCTGTGGTATCATTAAGACAGGTATGTTTTCATAACTATGTGCTTAATATGGTGCATGAACATTTGTGCGGATGCGTGCACATCTGCTGGCCTGCTGCAGAAAATCCAACGTCAAATAATTGTTGTAAGGCATGCTATTGCTTTCCCCATCTACATTAAGAAATAATGTCATAACCACTAATATTTGTTAATTTTTCCTTTTTTGTTCTAGGTACGTTCTCCTTCTCTTGGAGACAAGTTCTCTAGCATGCATGGGCAAAAGGGTGTCCTAGGTTTTTTGGAGTCTCAGGAGAACTTCCCATTCACAATACAAGGGATAGTTCCAGATATTGTGATTAATCCACATGCATTTCCTTCAAGACAAACTCCTGGACAACTTCTAGAGGCTGCTTTAGGGAAGGGGATTGCTTGTGGTGGTTCAAAGAGATATGCTACCCCTTTCTCCACTCTCTCTTTTGATGACATCACAGACCAGCTTCATAGGTAAACTATGTCATTCTATTTATATGAATTGTATGCTACCTCAACTTTATACATGTTTGACTTTACTATAGGGTCTGAATTCTCTGAACTGCGCCTGACACTGGTAATCTTGTATTTCTCCAAGACTCCAGCTCTACCAAGGGGCATAGTTCAGACTATTCATGGGCCTTGCATTTGTCCCTAGATTGCAGAAAGTTGAGAAAATTACTTGGGTTTGAGGGTAGTTATACTCAAGCTGTATATTTTATGCTGCGATAAACACTTGTTAGATCTATGGGCAATGTCGGTTAGACTACAAGTTTGCTATTTATAAAACTAGCAAAAGGAATCTTGTAATTTCTGTGTGAAGCCTTGCAGGATGTAGTGTCATTTGATTGTAGGTTACTAACTACCATAGTTTTGGTTCATTTTCAGTTATCCATTCCTTTTCAAATGGAATTTACATGTCACCAACTATAAATGAGTAAATGTAGTGTCATTTGATTGTAGGTTACTAAATTCCATAGTTTTGGTTCATTTTTCACTTTTTCAGTTATCCATTTTTTTTCAAATGGAATTTACATGGCTACCGACTATAAATGAGTAAACTGGTTCATGTAATATTTGCCATCTTTGACAGAGCTGGATTTTCAAGATGGGGAAATGAGAGAGTATACAACGGCAGAACTGGTGAAATGGTTCGCCAACTGATCTTTATGGGCCCGACATTCTATCAACGGCTGATTCACATGTCTGAAGATAAAGTGAAATTTAGGAACACGGGGCCAGTTCATCCTCTAACCCGACAGCCTGTGGCAGACAGGAAGAGATTTGGTGGGATCAAGTTTGGTGAGATGGAGCGTGACTGCCTTATAGCCCATGGAGCATCAGCAAACTTGCACGAACGTCTCTTTACCCTCAGTGACTCCTCGCTGATGAATGTTTGCCAGAAATGCCAGAATGCAGCTAATGTGATTGAGCGGAAAGTGACTGGTGGCCGCAAAATCAGGGGTCCCTATTGCCGGGTCTGCGACTCTGCTGATAACATTGTGAGGGTCAATGTGCCATACGGGGCCAAGCTATTGGGCCAGGAGCTATTCAGCATGGGCATAAGTCTGAAGTTTGAGACCAGGCTCTGTTGAGTACTGACTACTGATCATCAGAATACTTTTGTGAGAGTATAACTCCAGTACACATATCCATGACTTCCATTTACTTCCCAGTAGGTTTTGAACTATTAAGGTCCAGGTGTTTAGTCCTTAATTAGGAACTATTCTCTTTTGACTCAGGGTTGTAAATATCTATCTAGTCTTGGTCACTGAAATTCTAAGGTCCTTTTACTCGGGACTCTTTCGATATTGCTGAGAATGGGAGGGCACTAGCAACTGGTGATTCAAAGTTGATTGTCATATAACAGGTCTCTCAACTTTTTCAACTTATATTCTGTTAATGACAAGGAACAAAGATTTCTTATGGCTCCGAAACCGATTTGACATTGACAGTAGGAAGCTTTTTAGTTACCGCCCGGTGGGGTTTTCACTTTTACTAAGTTCGAGCTTCTCCATTTTGACTGCTGTATCAAAACCTTATACTCGGTGTTTGTGTCGTGACTTACAAGGCATATCTCATTCATTAGCTTAAACAGAGATCTATTAAGCTCACAAGTCACAACACAATGAAGAGATTGCAAATACAATCATACAATGTAGCTCTGTTTCACTCATATTACTGTTATTTGAAAGACTGGTACATTACTTGTTGAACTGAATAATAACTGTTATCAAGAACAAAGTAAAACAATAATCACTGTTCAAAGATGTCAGATTGTCAGTGACTGAGTTGATCTTCCTTAGGTCGCCTTGCATATGATGTTATTGATCGACGAGTGAAAAGGTAGTCGGCTCTCCGAATAGATACCAACAGTACCAAAGTCATCATCTTCGCTGGTGTTACTAATTGAGAACATGATCAGATTTGTGCCATCACTGTATCACATGATAAGATCATCCTACCAAAATGAGGAAATGGCTGCAGTGTCCAAACGTATGGATCTCAGTCATCTCACAATTTGCAAGCAGCCGTCGGATCATGAGGGTACTGGAATGAAAAGAGGAGAGGAGGACTAGGGCACTAGGCCGTTTGGTTCATTGGTCCAAAGTTCCGGTCATGCGAAATGCAGAAGTTCGTTTAACGCTCTTTCTACGCCCCAGTAATTGGTGATGCATCATCTAACACGTGTATGCATTTACGCATACACGTATCTATGTTACAAAAAATTACAATGTTGTGAAAGATAGGGAGTATATTGTGATACTAACTTCCTCATCTACTAGTTAATGCTTGACAAGAAGCACAAAAAGGTAGGATAAAGTGAACATTTCACAACAAACTGACCTAATGGGTACAACTTCTATGAATCAAATTTAAGAAGTTTTACATCGTAAAAAAGAAGAAGCTTGTAAGAGTAAATATTAGGTGATAATTCTAGTGGATAAAATATGATCAGAAGAAGAAAACAAAATGGAGAATTTCTCTTCATTAGAAGTAATGTTCTAAAAATCGCCGCCTAGGCGCTCGGAGACCCCTGGCCGCCGTGATTTTGGGCTAAACGGCGGTGTTAGGCGACTGACCGATTTTTGTCCGCCTAGGCGGTTGGGCGGATCCTGGGTTTTTTTTTTTTAGTTTTGGATTTTGAGTTTGATTCGGATACAAAAGAAGTACTTGAATGATATGGAGAAGAAGAATTTGATGAGCTCTGAGGGATTATGCTTGCAAAAATGCATTCCCGTTGTTTGAATTGTTTTTCTTAATTTCCAAAGGGTTGGTGAATTGTGTTTCTTATTATTGATTTTCCTAAGTTCATTGTTGTTGAATTATATTTCTTTTTTTTCCTAAGAGGCTAAGATCATTAGATCAATATTGTTGAACATTTCTAATGATTAAGAACATATGTATTTTCAGTATTGTAGACATTATATATATTTTACATTAATTTCATGTATTATATTTTTTATTTTTATTGTAATTATATAATTATTTGTTATTAAAAATTTAAAATATATATAAAAATATAAATTTGATTAATTTCTAATTAATCATCTTGGCGCTGATTTTCAGGTGTTCGACCGATTAACGCCGAGTGATTTTTAAAACATTGATTATAAAGGGAGGAGAATGAATGATTCCTAGAGGAGTGGACTTCTCACCTACACACGTTGCCAAATGCAACGGTGGGAAAAACGACGGTGTTTGTCATCAGTGTGTATGTGTGTGTCAAACACCAGTGGTGGCAAAGCTCGGCCATTTCAGTATCACCTCACAATTCCAAAACCCCCCTAAACCAACTACAACGACGCTTTTGGATCATATCCAAAACCCTCCTTCTCCTTCACATTTCAGATTCTCAGGAATCTAAGGGTATCCATTAGCTTCGAAACCCTGCTCTCTTCCTTCAATTCGTCTCAAAGGGTATGCTTTACTCCACCTCAATTTTACTTTACCTCAATGATTAGCCTACCTTAATTTCTAGGGTTTTAGACTTTCAATTTGGTTTCGTTGAATTGAATTGGGGATTTGGGGGGAGACGATGGCCTCTGCTCAAGGCCTCGCTTCGTTGACCCAGACGTGTATCGCAGCCAGACGACACCGTTTCGGCGGCGGCGGGGTTTCAGGGAAAGCTTGTCCTAGGGTTTGTAGTGTTAGTTTGAGAATGAAAGATAGCAACTTTGTGGTTGCGAAATGGGGTAAAGGTCGTGACTTTAGGCTGTTTGGGTCGGTTCAGTTGGACCAGTTCGTGACGAGTGATGATGAGGATGAAATGGGGGAGAGTTTCTTTCAGGCAATTGAGGAGTTGGAGGGGATGAGGAGGGAGCCCTCTGATGTTCTTGAGGAAATGAATGACCGGTTATCGGCCCGGGAGCTGCAGCTTGTGCTGGTGTACTTTTCCCAGGAGGGGAGGGACTCGTGGTGTGCCCTCGAGGTGTTTGAGTGGCTCAGGAAGGAGAATAGGGTCGATAAGGAGACGATGGAGCTGATGGTTTCGATAATGTGTGGCTGGCTGAAGAGGTTGATTGAGGAGGGGAATGATGTCGCCGATGTGATTGACCTGTTGGTGGATGTGGACTGTGTTGGTTTGAAGCCGAGTTTCAGCATGATGGAGAAGGCGATTTCGTTGTATTGGGAGGTGGGGGAGAAGGAGAATGCGGTTTCGTTTGTGAAGGAAGTGTTGAAAAGGGGGATTGTGTATTCGGAGGAAGATGATAGAGATGGGCATAGAGGAGGGCCTACTGGGTATCTTGCTTGGAAGATGATGGTGAGTGCTTTGTTAACTGATTCTCAGTCGAGTGCTATTTCGTTGTCAATAGTAGTGTTCTTCACTTGCGAATTTAGATGCTGCTGAATTTTACCTTGTGCACGTCCCATTTTTTATGTTACGTTTAATCATTTATCTTCAGCTTGTTTCAGATTTGAGGTGAATTTAACTTGCTGTGTGGAATTATTAGAATAAATTTGAATGCTTGTCTTGTTCCTAGATTATCAAAGGTCTTTATGTCCAGCTGACTTGTAAGTGTTATACAGATGAAATCATAATTAATTGGTAAACAGTAAGTTGTTTGCATTAGGTCAATTTCCAAGTTTTTTTTATTGATTCACTATTTTAGCATATTTACCATCTTCACTTGTATTGCATCAGTGCCACTTTATTATCAAATTACGCAGTACAAATTGTTAATGTTAAGACTATATACCACTGGTTGATTTCTATGGCTCTTAATTATTATATAAGTTGTGGTAATGCACACTGCTAGTTGGTATAGTAGTAAAACACATATTGGTTGATAGAAAGTTGTTTGTTTTACTTGGCTTTCTAATGTTTATTTAGCCCTTCAACGTTCCTTTGCACAGCCAGCATTGTAATAACTTTTCTGTTTTCAGTAACACATAATAAAACCCGTTGTCAAAAATATGCTAATGACCTATTAAATGTGCTTCTGCAGGTTGATGGCAACTATAGGGATGCAGTGAAGTTTGTCATTCAACTAAGAGAATCTGGGTTGAAGCCTGAGGTTCACAGCTACCTCATTGCAATGACAGCTGTGGTTAAAGAACTGAATGAGCTTGGAAAAGCTTTACGCAAATTGAAAGCTTTTACAAGAGCTGGGTTGGTGGCTGAATTTGACTCGGAAGATGTTGGGCTGATTGAGATATATCAGTCTGATCTTCTAGCTGATGGAGTACAGTTGTCAAATTGGGTGATTCAAGAGGGAGGTGCTAAACTCTGTGGGGTGGTTCATGAGAGGCTTCTGGCTATGTATATCTGTTCTGGACGTGGACTTGAGGCCGAAAGACAATTGTGGGAAATGAAGCTTGTGGGCAAAGAGCCTGATGGGGACCTTTATGACATTGTTTTAGCCATCTGTGCTTCCCGCAAGGAAACTAGTGCCATAGGAAGGTTGCTTACTAGGACAGAGGTTACCAGCTCTTTATGTAAAAAGAAAAGCCTATCATGGCTGTTAAGAGGTTACATTAAAGGAGGACATTTTAATGATGCTGCAGAAACAGTAATCAAAATGCTTGATTTGGGCTTGTTCCCGGAGTATTTGGATAGAGCAGCTGTGTTGCATGGGCTACGAAAAAGGATTCAACAGTCTGGTATGGTTGACACTTACCTCAAACTTTGCAAGCGCCTTTCAGATGCCAATTTGATTGAATCATGCCTTCTATATCTGTACATAAAGAAATACAAGCTTTGGATCATAAAGACAGTCTAGACAATTTGCAAGAAGTTCAGAGATTCAGTGAATATTGAAGTATAGTTTCGTGGTTCAAGATTTATAGCACAAGCTCCTATAGTCTCGGTGCTCTTAAATGCTGATTTTGTATAGTTTTGGGAGGCTTCAAGCTCTGACCTGGTCAACCTAGAGGCTGATAAACTGCAATATCTAAAAGTTGTTCTTGAGTATATATTGTTCTCGGGGATCTTTCACTTGTGTATATGGTGGCTACTGTAAACATAATAATGAAGCTTCAACCCTATGTAATTAAGTAGACTTCGTATATATGCTACAGGTATGTTTCACAGGCACTCTGTTTTTTCTGCTTGTACCTTTTTATCTTTTTCATGAATCTGTGTCACTGGCTTACAGTTTTATCGTGAAATTGCATGTTAATAATATGAATCACAGTTCTGTTGCTCTTAGGATTGATTACTACATCTAAGAAGAAAGAATCTGTGTGTTATTCTAGTTTCTTTTCCTGCATACGTCGTGTATTATAATAGTATCAGTCTGTGCCAGTGTGTCTGTATGTGCTTCTGTGCTTGACACAACAGATATTTGCCATCCTCGAGCCAAACTTCTGACTAAGGTCATTCCATCTCCCTAACAACGACTATTACTATTACTATTACTATTTTCACTTTGCAGTTCTTATTTTAACTCTTCCAGTCATGTTTTATTTTGTTTTTCAAATTATAAAAAAATGTAATGAACTCCAACTTTATTATGCTTTTCTCATTTCTGTACTCGACCAAATGTTGGACTGGGAAGTGATCTTTCCTTTGGAAAAATAGAATGGTTGGTTTGCGTCTTTATTGAGCTGGCCTCTTTATATTAATAGGTTGTAAAATGGCCAGAATTTTTCAATGGCAGCCATCAGAGTTATTGGAGCTGGTGCTGCATTATTTCTTATTCTTTCACTGATTGTTGTCTTTACAGTCGGCCACTTTATAGTTTTTTCTTATAAATTAAAGTATATAAGGAATCTGATTGGGTGGGTACCATCTAATCTATTTTCACGTGTAAATTATGTGATTGTCTAATTATTTTTGAATTATAATAAGTACTCTGTAATGCAGCTGATAGGGGAGCAGTATAGCTGGATAGCTTATATATGTGTGGTGTGTAATCTTAAAGATGTCTAATGCATCTATTTCCATCTTTGAATCACATCAGCTTTCAAGTGAATCTGAATTCATTTAGTTCTATAGCCATCATGTTTGACCTTATTGCATTGAGCATGACCCAGTCCAATATATTGTGTAGCATAGACCAGCAAAGTCTGATTTGTTTGTGTGGATTTGCCCTCATCTAAATAAGAGGTTCTGTGGATGAAAACAAGAGTAGGATTAGTGTCGCCTTGGAGTTAAAACTTTGCTTCTGATATTTGTCCAAGTCACTGCCAACCATGTGCATATGAAAAGTGTGTTAAATTGGGTTTGTGAATATCAAGACAATGCTCAACTCCTGAATTTTAAATCATCATGTGGTAGAGGAGATGTTTGCCTCAGAAATTCATGTGTATACCTGCGTCTGAACACCACTTGTGATCTGGCCAAGAGTCCTGGCTTCCATACACACAACTTCTCCCCAGTTTTGTGCTGCAAAGTAATATGTGCTAGAAATAGCTTGAGTTGCGAAATGTAAAGCAGCATTGGGGCGAATTATGCATGTTTGCTGAGAATGAGCTTGCTGTAAGGAACTGATGAGAAACAAAGCTGCTTCAGAATCCTCACATGGATTGTGTTGTTGGCACATGGTCATAGCTTCTTGGCTCTTTGCTATGATCCATTTTTTGATGAATTGATTGAGATAAATTATTCCCACCATTGCTGTTTCTGCTTCTGCTGCTGCTTTGTTATTATTTTAAGATGAGCATCCAAGTTGCAATGATGTCACAGACATTACATTACAGAGATGCCTCACCAACTTTTCAATAATTTTACAATAATTTTTGTCAGACTATATTTTAGGCATTACATAAGAAAGACCAAACAACCATGGAGGCATATAGATGTAGCATGGTACTAAATTAAGATAGGCATCGAGAGTGCTCTTAGATCTATTGTTTTCCTAACCGATTTGGTAATTTTGGTTCCAAGTCCCCTACTATATTTGTTTGTTCATTACTTAGCTCCTTGCTCCATTGTTTGATCCGTTCTTGCATGTTCATATGATTTGGGACTTAAGAACCATTTTGTATGACCATCTTTGAGTTAGACATTCAACCACAGTGCTCAACCCATAATCTAATCTCTAACATAAACATATTTTCGTGACAAGTAGTCTGATATTTTATGATATATTAGAACTTACATCGATGTAATTAGGTGCCTAATTACTCTCAACTGGTCGGAAAAGAAAGTTGCCCGAGAATCCCTTCAGGTCTAAGATAGGATACAGTAACTATTTTGAGTAACTTTTGTTAACAAGCTTACTCAATGGTGCAATATACCCTTGCTTAACAACCAATTTCTCCTTAATTTATATCTTGTAGTTGCTTAATCAATTAATTAGCAGTTAAGCTGAAGATAGGCTGGATTGAAAATTCATCAGTTGACCAACTCTCTTGGACTGCCGCATTGTTTTTTCCTTTTTCAATTGGACTAGTCGAAATTCAGGTGGCAGAGTTGGAGTGGGTGATAATGGTCTGGTTTCTGAACTGACTCCAAGAAAAACTTGCTTCAATTGGAGCTAGCCTTTCAGAGTTTCAGGTTCACCAAAACCCCTTTTGACATCCAACACAGAGTGACAAAGATGGAGACAACAGATAGGAAAAGCTTAGCTATTTGCTTATAGAATATATCCCATGAAAGAAGAGAGAAAACCCAAAGCCAGAGATCATTTACTTTCAGCTTTCTTCTTTACAAACTAAGACCACCTTGAAAAAGACCACCTTGGTATGTGAAAGTCTCAAACTTCATCACTTCTCTCTCAGAACCCAACTTTTTTAGTGTTCTGGGTTTTGTGAAAGTTTCAAGCTTTTTCCACTTTCTTTCAAGACCCAACACTTTTAGTGATCTGGGTTTGTGAAAGTTTCAGGCTTTAGAATCAAACTCTCTGTTTGTGCATATATGCAGAAGATATATTGTCATTTAGATATGCGTGCTCTTAAGTTTCTAGAACGATTCACAAGCACCCAAGTCCATGCTTTGAATCCAATAGAAACCTTAACTGGTAAAACCCATGGTGGTGTTTCAAGAGCTAAGCTCAATAGTCAGCTACTCAAGTCTTTTAAGTCAAACACAAAGCTCAAATCTTTCAACTCTTCAGTGTCAGTCACTGAAGCTCTTCTTCTTCCTTATGGACTCCCTAGTACAGACCTCATTGAACCCTCCATAGAGCCTCACCTGAAGCCCATTGACTTTGTTGAGATCTTAGCTGACCTCTATCGGCGGTTAGAGAGTTGTGAATCTCAATCTGATAGATCATTGTTGTTTGTGGAGCAGTACTCTATCCTGCGCAGCCTTGGGGACCCCAAATTGCTTCGGAGGTGTTTACGAGCTGCTCGACAGAATGCTGTTGATGTCAACTCTAAGGTTGTGCTTTCAGCTTGGTTGAGGTTTGAGAGGAGAGAAGATGAACTCTCAGGTATGTCAGCTATGGATTGTGGTGGACAAATTCTTGAGTGTCCTAAGATTGCTTTGGAATATGGGTATGATCCACATTTGATTTCTTCTCATTGCCAATGTGATCAGGATCAAAGTGAAGCTATTAATGTGCCTAGTTTGAATGAGAATGAGTGTGTGAGCTTAGACCAGGAGGAAAGTGATGTTACATTTTGTATTGACAATGAAGAAATCAATTGTGTTAGGCGTAAGATTGCAATGCTATCTAGTCCGCTTAATGCTATGTTGTATGGCAGTTTTAAAGAGTCAAGAAAAGATAGAATAGATTTTTCGGAAAATGGGATATCTGTAAAGGGAATGAGAGCTGTGGAAGTGTATAGTAGGACTAGGAGGTTGGACTTATTTAGTCCTGGTGTTGTTGGGGACCTTCTTTGTTTTGCAAATAGGTTCTGTTGTGAGGAGATGAAGTCTGCCTGTGACGCTTATCTAGCTTCAATGGTGGATAACATTGATGATGCATTGGTTCTTATTGAATATGGCTTGGAAGAGATGGCATTTCTTCTTGTTGCAGCTTGCTTGCAGGTACTGTTAAGAGAGTTCCCGAATTCCTTGTTCAATCCAAAGGTGATGAAATTTCTTTGTAGCTCAAAGACTAGGGAGAGATTGGCCGTGGCCGGGCATGGTTCCTTCTTATTATATTACTTTCTAAGCCATGTGGCTATGGAGGAAAGTATGGTATCAACAACCACTATGATGTTGTTGGAGAGGTTGGAAGAATGCGCAACCCAGAGGTGGCAAAAAACACTTGCATTGCATCAATTGGGTTGTGTTTTGCTTGAAAGAAGAGAGTTTAAGGATGCACAGTATCGGTTCCTGGCTGCAGTTGAGGCAGGGCATGTGTATTCAGTGGCCGGGGTTGCAAGGACCAAGTACAAGCAGGGGCAACAATATTCTGCTTATACATTGATGAGCTCTATTATCTCCGAGTACAAGCCAGCAGGGTGGATGTACCAGGAACGCTCCCTCTACAATATTGGGAAGGAAAAGATTTCGGATTTGAGCTCTGCAACTGAACTAGATCCCATTCTTTCATTTCCATACAAATATAGAGCTATTGCAGAGGTGGAAGAGAAGCAAATTAGTGGAGCCATTGCTGAGATTGACAAAACTATTAGGTTTAAGCTGTCACCCGACTGCATTGAATTACGGGCTTGGTTCTTCCTCGCTCTTGGAGATTATGAAAGTGCTCTGCGAGATATTCGTGTTTTATTAACTTTAGAACCCAATTATATGATGTTTCATGGTAAGACTAGGGGGGATCATTTGGTTGAGCTTCTCAGCCATCGGGTTACACAAATGACCGAGGCTGATTGCTGGATGCATCTATATGATCTATGGTCTTCTGTTGATGACATTGGTTCTTTGGCTATCATACATCATATGCTGAGGGATGACCCTGGGAAGAGCCTTCTACTGTTTCGGCAATCTTTACTTCTCTTACGGTATGTATTTCCCATCCTAGCTACTGCTTTCTTTGCTATTCAACTGCAATGCTTGTGTTGTGTATATTCTGACATCTTGCTTTGTTATATTTTCATCATATAAATCATGATATATCTGGATTATTTGGGAACCTAATTGGATTGAAGTGAATTTACAGTTGTTCTTACCCTAACATATCAAATCAAATGAGCCCCCACCTGTGTCACTTGCATGTTGCTGTAATGAATTGTAACATACTGTTCCATCAATCAGGTGAACTATGTGCTATCTATTAAACCTTTTTTATACATGTGTATTTCAGGTTGAACTGTCAGAAAGCTGCAATGCGCAGTTTGCGGTTGGCTAGAAATACTGCTAGTTCTGACCACGAGAGACTGGTGTATGAAGGATGGATTTTATATGACACAGGAAATCGTGAACAAGCTCTTTCAAAGGCTGAAAAATCTATTCACACTCGGAGGTCATTTGAAGCTTTTTTCCTCAAAGCTTATGTATTGGCAGATGCTAGCCTGGACCCTGAATCTTCATCTCATGTTATTCAACTGCTGGAGGAAGCTCTTAGATGCCCGTCAGATGGTCTTCGAAAAGGACAGGTGAGAATCATCCATGCTTTCGTCCTTCAACATGTACCTTGATGTACTTGTTTGAAATGTAATTCTGATACTTTGTAGGCATTGAATAACTTGGGGAGTATATATGTTGATTGTGGTAAGCTTGAGGAGGCGGCAAATAGCTACTTGAGTGCTCTTGACATCAAGCATACTAGAGCTCACCAAGGATTGGCGCGTGTTTATCACCTTAAAAATCAACAGAAAGCTGCATATGAGGAGATGACCAAGCTAATAGAAAAGGCACGAAATAATGCATCAGCTTACGAGAAGCGATCCGAGTACTGTGATCCTGAAATGGCTAAGAAAGATCTTGATATGGCAACAGAACTGGATCCATTGAGAACGTATCCATACAGATACAGGGCAGCAGGTAATCTTTATGACTCTGGACATTATATCTGTTCCTGCATTCTATTCTCTAATAATGTGTTGCAAAACTAAAAATTTGGATATGAAAACACCCATTTAGGAATCTTGGTGCCAAAACAAGAAGTTTATTTCATTCCGTTTTAGATTGGAGTGCAGCACCCTGCAGATAAGGGAACAAATATATTCTTGTTATAAAACTATGTATAAGATAAATTACAGAACAAGAGCATGAATTTGGCCTAGTCAGTAAATAAAGCTCTTACACTAATATATGATATGCCATGACACTAGTTCTGATGGATGAACAAAAAGAATCGGAAGCTGTAGAAGAGCTTACAAAGGCAATAGCATTCAAGCCTGACCTGCAAATGCTTCATCTTCGAGCTGCTTTTCATGAGTCAAGTGGAGACCTCAGCTCTGCTCTACAAGATTGTCAAGCAGCTCTCTGCATGGACCCCAACCACACAGACACCCTTGATCTCTATAATAGAGCACGGGACTGAGTTAGCAATAATTGGAATATTTTGCCCCTCACGAGTTCAATGTGCAGGAGACTTCATCTTCAATGATACATGGACTCCAATGTCTGCAAAAAAAAAATTCCTCAGAAGCATGATAGTCCAGCTGTAAACCCACCTGGAAAAAAGGCAAAGTCGACTGAGGGACTGCTGTGTATATATATGCCATTGTGGATACACGATTGTTGGTTGCACATCATGCATTGAGAGCAGTCTTTTTGTCAAGAAATTTATAAAGATGGCTGCGGGAACATATACTACAGATTCGAATTCCCTGCTGTATATTTATCTTTTTGTTATATCCTTATACCTTGAGAACTGTTTGATTTGTCTCTTGGTGAGAAAATGGATATCTGTAACGTCCCATTGTACATATGGCGAGATTTAAATATCTCAGTTACTGCAAATTGTTCAAATTTTGTTCAATATATGGCGAGAGCAGTTCTGGTACCAAAACAGAGGAGGGATTTGATGTAGGAGCAGAGGGTGACTAAGGGGCAGAGGTTAGAAGAGGGTTCAGAATAGAAGAGAATAGAGAATAGGAGGTTTAGAAGGCAGTAATCTTTAATAATCCAGTCTGCCCTTTAACTCAACACATAGCTCCTACTTATTCTCTCTCTATACTAAACTTGGATCCGAAATTCACTGTTCATTGGGGGGGGGGTTTTGGGAAAATAGTTCTCTTTGTGTTTTAAACAATTAAGTCCCTCCGTGTTTTGATAATTTGCTGAGATGCCCTTCTCTGTATTTTTGGGTATCTATTTTTTACCCTGTGATGATTTTTTATGATTGTGCCCCTGATTTCTCAGAGACCACCTCGGTCTATTGACAAGTGGTTTTTCTCTTTGCATTCGTGTCTTTCTTTCCATCGATTTATTTTGAAAACGGTTCTACTTTTGTGACAGTTGTTCTGGAGCTTTTCATTCGTGTATGTTTTGTGGAGGGGAGGGCGAGGTTGGTTCTCATAATATCATTGTCGAGGCTTTCATTGTTTTCCTGCTTTAGTTTATCGAGCTCTCTACTCTGTTTCTTATGTGGGTTTTTGGTTTGTTGATTGATGAATTTGTTTGATTGATTTGGCTTATATTGTTTTGGTTGTGTTTTTTGTTGTTTTCATTGGTATTTCTTGCTGTTTGGTTTTTTGTTTGTTATTTTATTTATCTTATTTTGTGTTCATTGGTAGCGTTGATTGTGTTTCGTTGTGCTATTTTTTCTGGGTTGAGATTGTTGTGAAATGGTGTTTAACTGGGTTCGTATTGGTTGAAACGAGTGACTGGTGGTATAATTTGGTTTGATTTGGGACAAAGTTGTTATTACCTTGGTAATTAATATGGGTTTTAATCAGTTTGTTTCTAGGCTGCGATTATTTATTAGTGATGTTAAATTGAGGTACTGATGTTATAAAATTTAGAACTGTTTTGATTTATTGTTTGATTTGGGACTGATTTGTTATGATAACTGGGCTAATCAATATGATTATGAATTTGGAATAATTTAGTTTGATTTGGGAGTGATTTGTTCTTATTACTTTGTTAATCAGTATTGGTTTTAATCACTTTGTTACTTGGTACGATTGTTTTTTTTTTGTGGTGTTTAACTGGGGTCGTATTGGTTAAATTGAGTTACTGGTGGTATAAAATTTGGAACTGTTTGGACTTATTGTTTGATTTGGGACGAATTAGTTGTGAGTATTGGGCTAATCAATATGATTTTTAATTTGGAACTAATGATTACGGTTTTGTGTTTGGCTATCATTTTTAGAGGTGGTGTATAATAGTTGGAGGGCATGATTTTCAATTTGGAACTAATGATTACGGTTTTGTGTTTGGCTATCATTTTTAGAGGTGGTGTATAATAGTTGGAGGGCATGTGTGTTGTTGAGGTCGGAAGAGGTTAGAGATTTTGAATTTTGTTGCACTCTTATTGATATCATTTTGTGTGATGATTCTTCTTATTGATATCATTTTTGTATTATATTTTGATTCAATTGTTATTATTATTTGTCTTTTCAAGATTTGGTTTTGATTTTGTTACGTTTATATTTTTTAGGCATTTTTAGGCACATGTATCAGGGTCCAGTTGGAAATGAGTTTTTGTTTGTGCCTGAAATGCTTTAAAAAATATGCGATGTAGTAGAGAGACACATATTGTTTTTGTGAGAGCAGCAGTCCTAGATTGGATTACTACATTGGATTGAGTTTCAGGTTCGTTTTTAAGCCTTTAATAAAAAAAAGTTATTGTGGTTAATTGTAGTGGATTTTCATGTACTGGTGTGTTTGTGATGGGTGTATGTTTTTTTTTTTTTTTGCATTGTGGTGGTGTGGTTGGTGCGTTGCATTGGAATCATAGTTGCAGTTTTACTACTTAGTTTAATGTGTTTTTTTTTTACTTTGTTTTCGTTGATAATTGGGTTTATGCATTGGGTATATCCATGTTTTGAAAACCGTCTATGTAAAGGAGTTCAAATTTGTTAATGGTGTGTTTGGCATTTTCAACAACAAATTCGAGCTCCTTTACATAGAAGGCATCAATTGTGGAATTACTTGCTTGAGCAGGGTAAAAACTTGGGGGTAATTTTGATTAGTCTGATTAGTTGTTTTATAAATGGTTGGTCTTTTTTCTTTTCGGTAGTGTAGTTAGTTTTTATGATCTTTTTTTTTTTTCACTTTCTGCTTATTCAGTCAACAGTCATCCTCCAAATCAATGACATTAATTTCTGCTGAATGAGTTGGTTGAACTGCTAATTCAGGATCCAATGGACTTTGCTCTTTTCCTCTTTAAAGTGTTTCTTTGATGGTGGTGGTTTTTTTGCAGCTGGGTTTCCTTTGGAGATTGAGTTTGGGCATAGTTGTCAGTTGTAAGGTTTCTAGGGTCTGCATGTTAGAATTGTTAAGATTTTATATTATGGTTTTAGCCATTTAAATTTAGATTACTTTTTGTTGTGGACAGGTTATCTGCAGTCTCTATTCTTTTTCGCTTCCCCAATCTCCAAGAGATCAGGTAAAAGCAAGTATTTTGCTGATTTCAAATATCTGGTCCTTATTTTTATTTCACGCATTTGGACAATTCTACTTATTCTTAATTGCAGGTTGAGAAGTAATAGTGAACTTCTTCTAACCCTAAGCACCTTCATCAATTTTAGTTCAGTTTTGGCTTGATGGGGTATCAAGTCACAAACAATTTCTGCTTACCTAGGTTCCTGGATTTGATGTTATAATTCTTTGACTACTTAGATTGGTTTCATGTGGTGTTACTTTGTTTGGTTTGTTTAATTATGTTTTGGTTAATTTTTCTTCAGGTTAGTTAGTGGAACATAGTTCAATCAATTATGCAGTTGGATGTTGGCATGAGGTGTTGTTTCTTTCATTTCAGTGTTGTTTTTTTAAAACCTTTTAAATTAATTTTAACCAAAACATTGGTCTTCTATTGTATTAATTTGTTTTATTTTGATTTTTCTTATTTGTGATGTTTAGTGAATCACAATTGAGACGAGAATGCTTGGTTGGATATTATGCATAGTTGGGTGTTGGCATGAGGTGGTGATTCTTTCATTACACTGTTGTTTATTTTTTTAATTTTTTTTTACTTAATTTTAAGGAAAACATTGGTTTTCTATTGTATTAATTTGGTTTGTTTTGTCTTGATTTTTCTTATTTGTGATGGTGAGTGAATCACCGTTCAAACGAAATGTTTGGTTGGATAGTTACTTAAGGTAGTGTTTATTTCATTATATATTTCTTTTTAGTTTTGTTAAGTTCTAAATTTTATTTTTTTATTTTTTATTTTTCTATTTGTTACAGGAATGCTTCAATTATGATATTAGAACTTTTAGTCTATGCAATTTGTTATGTTGTGAATCTGGTGTATGAGTATACTGTTGTTGAGACTTAGACGGGCAGTTTTTTTGTTAATTTATTCAAAATTTTGGAGTTATGTTCATGTAACAAATATTTGTAATGTATTGGTTATGGTGTTTCAGTTGTGGTTTGATTTTTTTAACGGGTGCAACTATTTGTTAATTGGTCACAGTGTTTATAATTTTTTATGGAATGCTCATTGAGTTTTCAGTGTTTATTGTTACTTGAGTGGAGAACTGATTAAAGTATGTTTCAATTTGTTTGAGTTTTTTCATTGGAGCTTATTTTTTAATTGTTTCAATCATTTTTTCTATTCCCAGATCAGTGTCTTTTTTGATTAATATGAATAGAAAGAGCAAATGTGATCATGTACTAAGTTTCAAAATGTGTAAAGCAAATAGGCTAACACGGAAGAAGATGTTATTACATTGAATACATTTGTACTGTAAAATAAATAAACACCAGATTTATTAAATATGGTTCATTGTAGAAACAAAATTGTGTAATGGAGGAAAATTGTAAATTTTGTTTTAAAATTTAATATCGTGTACAAGATTTTGGTATTACTTTTTTATGCGTGTATATATATATATATATATATATATATATATATATGTTTGTTTGTTTGTTTTGTATTTTCCAGGTTTTTACATTTTCTCTTTTCTACTTCAATTCTTCATGTATATATAACTATTTTTGATTTATATATATATATATGTGTTCCTTATCTTTATATATATTCTTTGTTTGCATTATTTATGGTTGGGAAAAAGAGGATACCAGATGCTGATTTAAAACTCAATTTAAACTAACCACATATGAGTTCACTTGACATCGACTGTGTATGTGTAATTTATACTATGGTAGATGTCGTTAGAGCTATTACTCACGTTGGTCTGATCTAGGAAATCACTGTTAGAAGAAACATTGGAACAAAGCGATCTGTGATTATATATGATTCAAGGTGAAAATTGGATATATAATAAAATTTTGACATAAATGTTGTTTAAAGACTAAAAAAATGATTTGCATGCAGGAACAAACCACTGATAATTACATTGCTAAATTCAACAATTGATGAGCTTGATGTGGCTATTGTGAGGATACCTCCTCCAGTTATAGTTGCATTCACTAGCATGACAGTTAGAATCAGTGGCAGTGAGTCATTGTGTTCAAATTGTTTCTTTATATAAATTATTTATTTTATTTTATGAAAGTAGTAATGTAATTCATTTTGATTACAGATAATATTGTGTTGCGGTTAACTCTAAGCACTTGTGTGTTCATAAACCCACTGATACACGATGCTTATGAAATAAAGGAGAAGTATGTGTACGTTCTCAAATTAGGCAATTTAAAAATATTTATGTTAGCTACTCTAGATTACCAGTATCACAAACTTTTGTTAGTGCATATTTATGGAGCAATACAGTACACATGTGCTTAGACCTACTCCGGCTGCTATGTCAACGGTGGAGGTAAAACTAGACTGTGTATCGTAGTTTTTTATGTTAGTATAAGATTAACTTCACTGCTAACATTTATTTGTCTTAATAGGATTCGATTTTTGTTGTAAGTGCTGTGATTACCGAGATTCAGTTTGATCATGGATGGTACTACCTTACATGTAGTGATTGCAAGAGAGAGCTTGAGCTAGAAGAAACCTATCTCCTAAAATGTCCTACACATGGACCTCAGATTGGGATCCCACTGTAAGTGTTAATTAGGATATTAGTATTCAATTATTTTTTATAGGTGAAACAAGTTATGTGATTGTATAAATTATGATGCTTTCATTAACAGCTTTAGATATGAAATAAGTCTTCATGATGGAAGTGAAAGTGTACAAGCTCAACTTAAAGGACTTCCTGCATAATCTCTGTTTGGAATTACATGTTAGCAGTTGGTGGATGATAATGGTTTTGTTGATCAAAAAATCATTCCACAAGTAATGTCAAGACAAGATGTTGTTGCAGTGTTTGTGGCGGATTGGATATGATGGAATAAAATTTGAAGTCATATCTGTGTATCCTCAATCTGGTAGGAATTATATAACAAATGAAACACTGGAGGTAAATGTGTTTCAATAGACGAAATGGTTCGAAAATTGAACTTGGACAATATAACATAAGGGCTAGTGATATTTATCAACATCTAAATAATATTGAAAATTCTTTTCTTATTGTAGTGTTTTTGCTATGTTTATCATCATTGTTTTGTTTTTTAAATTTATTTAGGGCACCAGTAAGTGGAACTTCTACATATATGAATGAAAACATTGCTCAACGTTATCCTTGGTACTAAGGGTAGATGTGAGAAGCTGATATTTATTTTATATGTATTTATTTCATATTAGTAGCAAACTATGGTTGATGTAATCAGAATACTTTGTTTGTTTTTTTTATCTTGGTGTAATGTTGTTAGACTTCTGTTGTGTTTTTGATATCTTTGTGATGTATTCATTTTGAATGCTTTCCTTTATAATGATAAGTGTCGCTATTTGGTTTTGTTTGGTTATTCATACATGATATTCCTAATTGCATGAGGAAATCTTAGTATTATATATGAAATCAGTCCTGATAAAATTTGGATGCATATTATATTGAATCCACCCTGAAACTAATGAAGACAATTTATCATTGTTCAAGTTATTATACAGACCTATGATATGTATGTTTGCAACTCAACATGTGTGAATATTATTATCAATGCCTCCCCTGTAAACTATTTACATTCATATCAGTCTCTTTTTTGTAGTGCCTGCAATTCAATCTTATTATAGTTTTGAAGGAGTCTAATTGATTAGCTTGAATTGGTGATGTGGACGACAAAAAAACATACAAACGACCACAATATTTTACATTGCAAATGCACAAAAAACCATAAACGATATCAATTTTGCATAAGTTGTATATAGTTGCCTGCAAGTCTGCCTCCCTTGCAGCCCTGCATTGCTGCGTAACTTCACTCAAAATGAAGACATTTTCGCTTCGGTCCATATGTATTGAGTGCCTACTACATGCCTATTGGATTCATTGGTTATTAATTGTATATCAATTTGCAAGCATATTGGCCAAACTAATGTATAACACCTTTATTGTATATCACTATTTTATTTTTACTATTCATAATCATTTTTTTGGTCATTAGAAATAACCCTAATTGCTTTCTATACATCTCATCTAAAATAAATGAATTTAAGTTTTGTGAAATAGTTTCTAACTCTGATTTGTTAAAATTTACCATGTAACATTAATCTGAAAGGTCCGTATAATCATATTATATATTGTTAACGGTACATTCATTAGATGATCTATACATCTGGTGTTTACATTGTTTATTACACACACTATTTAATTTTATCAATTTTGGAAAACTTATACCTATAGTGGAAACATACAGCAATAATGTAACAGAACTCTGCTTTTCAGATCCATCCATTGGTTTATTTAAAAATCTGAACAAATTGATGCATTCTTTGTCTACAACAATTTTCTGGTAACATGTTTATTTCTGCTGCATCTCACTTATTTACATCTTTCAATGGTGACATATTTGATTTTCATTGGTTACAGTTTTGGTTCATCAATTCTATCACAGGTCATAGACATGCATTGGGTGTAAAAACTGTACACTTTGCTTATATAATGGTTTAAACTGTACACTTTGCTTATATAATGGTTTACATCTCTTTGTAACTCAGTGCCCAGCTATCATTCTCATACTGATTGTTTTTTTTTCCAGGTTTTTATCTTTTCACTTTTCATGATTTACAACATGTTTATTTTAAGAATAGAATTAGAATCATAAGGAAGAGTAAGTCGCTTTCCTATATCATCATCCACCCTTGACATCAGTCTTCTAGATCATTGACTCTAGCCATCACAAATCCTTTCTCTGCATTCCTTCTCTTCCCCGCTATCAAAATCCACAAGCATCATCACTATCTTTCATTTTGATATGAAGTATAACATGTTTATTTTATTATTGTGAGTACAGTAATGTACATCTTCATGCCTATTTATTTTAGTTAATAGTGTGGAACAATTTACAGCAACAATATTATTTCGTTTCAAGTTAAATTGCATGTGTAGCAATTAGTTTGGTAATTAATTGTTTTGCGGTTATTTAGATAAAAATGGATATGACAAGAATTACTTATATTCATTTGAGAACAAGAAATGCAACGATACAAGTCAGGGCGTGTAGAATTTGGAGCTTGAGAGATAAAAAATTCAGCCAATTTGAGGATGTGTTGCAGTGTGTCCTGGTAGACAGTGAGGTAAATTTTCTGTACCAGGTGAAAAAAAGTATACATATTTGTTGTTTCATGATTTTAATATCAACTCATGTTATAATATATCAGAACCATGTCATCCATGCATTGATACAAGATTTCAATCATAGAAGTGAGGTTTTACAATTGGTTTAAGGAAACGTTTATCAGATCAGTGATTTTCTTTGTGTATCCAACATTGATAGATTCATAGTTGTTCCTCATGAAGTGCAACTGATGTTTACAAGCCAAATAGTGTGTAGAATCATGGCTCATATTGATTCTTTAATTCCGCTTCATTGGTTTCAATTTATTGATTATCAAAATTTGATAAAACGTCTGGACAATGATATCTATCTCACGGGTAAATAATAACTAATTACATAGAATGTATGCAGTTCCTAAAAAATTAAGGTACTTTTATCTGTTACATTTGTAACTTTGTAAGGTTTTGTAGATGTAATTGGACTATTATCTAAAATACATCGAGTAAAACGTATGCATATATCTGGATCATTGACAGTTAGATAAAAGATTAAAATCACCAATAAGTGGTAAGAAGAAGACATATTGATATTTTTTTTTACCTTTCTGCGGATAAAGAAAGAAATGGTTAGTGTTAAAACTGTTTATTTGTTAGGGGTGAAGTGTTGAAGGTCAATCTTTGGAACTCAGTTGTTAGCAGATTTAATCTATCTACAATCTCTACTACACATGCATCAGTTGTTGTTGCAATAACCAGCACAAAAGTTAGAGAAAAAATGGTAATATTGCGTTCACCTGTTTCATATGTTATAGATTGATAGTAATATGAATCACAGTTATTTTGGTATGTAGGTTTCATAGAAGTGCACTCATGTTTGAGTACTTCTATAACTGTAAATCCAGATATCCGTGAGACATATGATTTGAGAGTTAGGTATATATCTTTAAAACATGTTCAGTGTATTGAAATATATGTCTACTGCATTCTAACCTGGGAAAAACTTGCGTACAAACTAGTATGTACGCGTGCGTCCGAACTTTCATTTATTTGCACACTTTGAGAATATAAATACATGATTTCAACCGTTCAAAAGTTTAGTTTATTACTAAAGATCATTTCTATAAAATATCAACATAAACAAAAATCGTTTGCTTTGTCGATTGCATCAAACAAATGAACGGTTATGGTGAAAGTTAGTAGTCTCATGATCAACCGTCAATTTGTTTGATGCAATCGACTATGAAGACGATTTTTGTTTACATCAATTTTTTGCAAACATGATCTTTAGTAATAAACTAAACTTTTGAACGGTTGAAATCATGTATTTATATTCCCAAAGTGTGCAAATAAATGAAAGTTCGGACGCACGCGTACATACTAGTTTGTACGCAAGTTTTTCCCTTCTAACCTTATATATTAATGTATTTCATAATTTTTATTCATTTATTATTATTTTTAAAACAATGAATCAATTAGAGACAGTGGAACATCTGTGAAAGCATTGGATTCGAGTGATAACATTTGCAGTTCAAAACAGATGGTGTGTGATGTAAATCCAAATAACTGTACATATATTTCATTTTTTATATAATTAATCACTGATTCACTGTTTATAAACAGAGTCATGAGTTTTTGATAAAGGCTGACATCATAAAAATTGATTTTCACAAAGGCTGGTATTACACAACCTGTGAAGAGTGCAGTCAGGAACTGAAACAAATAGAGCCTCATTGTTTCAGATGTCTGGTGGATAGGTCTCAATCTAGCATGCCAATGTTAGTCAAATAATGTTGTTTTTGATACAAATGTTTCGTATATGTTGTCACAAATATGCTTAATTATTACTAACTTTAATTTTTATAAAAGTTACATGATGGAGATCACTCTTCAGGATGAGAGTGGAGACTTCCAAACCATGCTTACAGGAGATCCAGCAAATGTATTATTTGGAATGTCATGTGAACAATTGGTCAATTATCAGAGAATAATAGGTCAAGAAAGACCCCCCCCCATCTGATAGAGGAGAAAATGTTTGAGCAATTTACATGGATCATCGAATATAATGATTCGGGGTTTAATGTGGGAGCAGTGTATTCACAGTCAAGGAAGAAAAAAGAAAAAAAGCATGGATCAAGGTTTAACATCCAGACAGTAATTGACATGCTGAAAATAATTAATAATATTGATACTGGGAGGTTACAAGTCTACTGTATTTCTTTCATTACTATATTAATATGCATATATCAGTTTAATATCTCATTGTATGTTTTGTCTCAGTACATCTACCAGTAGTTATGTGCCAAATACAACAAGAGGATCGACAGTTCAGCAGTATTACTGAAGATGAAACTTTCATATCATTTTGTAATAAAATGTAAGAACATATGTGTTGTCAGTATATTAGAGTTCGTTGTTTTCAAATCTGTATTACATTGGTCATGTTCATTCTTAAAATTGTTAATAAATGAAGCAGTATATTGAAAATAATTCATGCTCATTCTAAAACTACATATGTTGGGATACTTATGCAAATCAGATCATGTGTTAAACGTTTATATCATTTTCTTCAATCTATCCTTCAATACATTTTTTTAATACAATTCTTACAACACCCGCGCGCTTACGCGCGCGGGTTAATACCTAGTAAGAACTATAACTAGTGCTAAATCAGCTAGGAAAATAACTCCTAATACCATGAAATAACCTAATAAGCAAAGGAAACAGCAAATTCTAGAACAACAGACATAAGAAGCATTCCTAAAGAAACTAGAAATAAGTCATAACAGCTAATTGCCATCATTCTCCCCCAGCGAAAAAGACTCGACACCGTCGAGGAAAACAACAACTTGAGGATGACGACGACGTGTGTAGGTATGAATAATAGGAGGGTGGCTGGCTGGCAAGGAAAGAGAACTGGAACTGGACTCAGCGCGAAGATGATCTTGAAACTGCTGCAAAAGAGAAGGATCCAGGCGACGAAACTCATCGTCTGTGATCCAAGTAGCATCAGTAGCAGGGCGGGTGGCCCAACAGACAAGGAAACGCTGAAACCCGCCGGAGGAGGAAGTGACATACTCATGATCAAGGACGTCAGCAATCTGATCCGAGTGAAGAGAACCAGAAGAGGGAAGGCTAGGAGCCTTAGCAGGGGTGTTAGAAAAAGTACCTGGAGATGCAAGGGGAGGTGTAAAGGTACCACGATAAGGAACAAGATCAGCCACATTGAAAATGGGACTAATGCTCAAGGTGGAAGGTAGGTCCAGAAGATAGGCATTGGAGCCGAGCCGCTTCAGCACCTGATAAGGTCCCATAGAATGAGCATGTAATTTTTTAAATGACCCTTTAGGAAAGCGTTCCTTGCATATGCGAGCCATTACATAATCACCTACTTGAAACTCCTGAATACGGCGATGAACATCAGCAGCAGCTTTATAGGTGTCGACACTTAAAGAGATTTGGCGACGGACCTCAGCATGCACATCACGAATATGCTCAGCAAATGCAGCTGCTGAATCAGAAGTACGGGAATCAGCGGGAAGAGGAATAAGATCAACAGGTTGACGAGGAGAAATTCCATGGACCACCTCAAAAGGACTCTTCCGAGTAGATCGGTTAACATAATTGTTGTAAGCAAACTCAGCAATAGGAAGCACAAGGTCCCATGTTCCTTGTTTGTCACCAACCAAGCAACGAAGCAGATTACCCAGGCTACGGTTAACAACCTCAGTTTGTCCATCAGTTTGGGGGTGGAAAGCAGAGGAGAATTTCAAGGCGGTCCCAAAGAGCTTCCACAAAGTCTTCCAGAAGTAACTGACAAATTTGACATCACGATCGGAAACAATGGAAAGAGGTAAGCCATGTAGACGAACAACTTCCTTGAAAAACAACTTAGCAACATGGGAAGCATCAGATGTCTTGGAGCAAGGAATAAAATGGGCCATTTTCGAGAAACGATCAACCACAACAAAAACTGAGTCATGTCCCCGAGCAGTTTTAGGCAATCCCAAAACAAAATCCATACTCAGATCATGCCACAGAGTGTGAGGAATAGGCAACGCAGTGTATAAACCTGTGTTGTTCTTACGTGCCTTAGCTAATTGACAAGTACGACATTGGGAAACTATACGAACAACATCCTTTCGTAGCGATGGCCAATAGAAACGGTCCTCCAAGAGGGAAGTAGTCTTGTCCCTGCCAAAATGACCAACTAGGCCACCAACATGCATCTCCCACACAATATAGTCTCGAATAGAGGTACGAGGAAGACATAAACGTGTTCCACGAAAAAGGTAGCCATCGCGGAGATCGAAGTCAATGTGATTGTGACGGTGACCAGTAGAAACATCCATGTATATAGACCCAAAATCAGGACATGACGCATACTCGGATTTCATGCGATCAAAACCCACTACCTGGACATGTAAGGTTTGTAAGACACCAACAACACGACTAAGTGCATCTGCCGCCTTATTATCAATCCCAGGTCTATGACGAAGGACAAAAGAAAATATTTGCAAGTATTCTGTCCAAGCAACATGTTTTCCAATCAGTTTGCGTTGTGAATTGAGGTACTTAAGGGCTTGGTGGTCAGAATAAAGGACAAACTCGTTAGGTAGTAGATAGTACTGCCAATGGCGAAGAGCACGGACAATAGCATAGAACTCCTTGTCATAAGTAGAATATCGTTGTCTGACTTCATTAAGTTTTTCGCTAAAGTAGGCGATAGGATGACCTTCTTGACTTAAGACACCTCCAATACCAACGCCAGAAGCATCACAAGCAACCTCAAAGACTTTGGAAAGATCTGGATGTCGTAAAACAGGGGCTTCGGCCATTTTCTGTTTAATTACTTCAAATGCTCGAGTAGCAGCAGGGGTCCATTGAAATTCACCGTGCTTCATGCAATCAGTAATGGGAGCCATAAGAGTGCTAAACCCACGAATAAATCGCCGGTAAAATGAAGCGAGACCATGAAAACTACGAGCTTCAGTAAGAGTGCGAGGTGAGGGCCAACGCTGAATAGCAGCAACCTTCTCTGGATCAGCGCTAACGTCAGCGGCAGAGATAACGAATCCCAAAAAAAGGACCGACGGTTGTAGGAATGAACACTTCTTAAGGTTAGCATACAATTTAGCTTGACGAATAGTAGAAAAGACCGTCCGTAGGTGCTCAAGATGCTCTTCACGAGATTTACTGTAAATAAGGATATCATCGAAGTAGACTACCAAAAACTTGCCAATATGCTCACGTAACACGTGATACATGACGCGCATGAATGTACTTGGGGCATTAGACATGCCAAAAGGCATAACTAACCACTCATAAAGGCCATCAGGTGTCTTGAACGCAGTTTTCCACTCACCCCCTAAACGAATTCGAATCTGATGGTAACCACTACGAAGATCAATTTTAGAAAACCATTGAGACCCAGCAACATCATCAAGCATATCATCAAGGTGCGGAATAGGGAAGCGATATTTGACAGTGATCTTGTTTATTGCACGACTGTCAACACACATTCGCCATGAACCATCTTTTTTTTGTGTAAGAAGAACAGGGACAGCGCAAGGACTGAGGCTATGCCGAATAAAGCCTTTGTCAAGAAGACCTTGAATTTGTTTATTTAATTCAGCACGCTCTGTGGGATTCATGCGATAATGAGGGAGGTTGGGAAGTTGGGCACCAGGAACAAGATCTATAGCATGTTGGATGTCTCGCATAGGCGGAAATGCATTTAGCAAGTCGTCGGGAATGACATCAGGGAACTCATCCAAAAGGTGTTGAACAGTAGACTCGGGTGAGGAGGTGTTGTCAGACCTTTCCTTTAATACTACTGCATAGAAAAGACCGGATTCTTCACTTGCCCGTGCAAATTCTCCTGCGGTTAAAATATTAAATTTATGAGGTTCAATTAAGGGTTTTGGTGGAGGAGGACGAACTGTTGGTTTGGCAGGTTTCAAGGTAATGGTGGTGCCCCCATGATTGAACATATATGTATTCTCTCTTCCAAAGTGACGAATATCACGATCATAAATCCATGGGCGTCCCAACAAGAGATGAGCAACCTCCATGGGAAGAACATCACAATAAAGGTCCTCAGAGTAAGATCCTAACTTCAGAGGAACACGGCACCGCTCGGACACAGGTAATTGTGTCTTATCAACCCAAGCAACGCGAAAAGGGTGGGGATGAGGTTCTGGAGTTAAATTTAACTTGCTGATAGTGGCCTTAGAGATGACATTCATGGTACTACCTCCGTCAATGATGAGTTTGCAGGGCTGTCCGTTGCAAGGGACAAATGTATGGAAGATACTAGTACGTTTCCAAGCATCGGATTCAACAGGAACAGAGTAGATGCAACGCATGACTTGTATTTGTTGATTTGGAACACTGTCGCTGTAGCAATCTTCAAGGTCAAGATCTCCAACATCATCCAGGGGTTCAATGACTTCCTCAGTAATATGCACACTGCAATACTCAGGTTCAGCATGAGCAAGGGCTAGAGTACGTTGGGGACAACGAGAAGCAATATGTCCCTTGGCATGACAATAATGGCACTCAATTTCGGAAGGAAAAGTTGAAGTAGTTGAGGCTCTATTCGGAGAGGCAAAGGGACGTGTAGGGCGAGAAGAGGAAAAAACTTGTGGATTGACAGGTGTTGGAGATGATGATGAAGTAAAGCTACTGGTAGGGGCAGGGGCTGGTGCAGTACCAACAAAACGACGAGCAGGGAGTGGCCGAAGGTACTTTTCCACTTCCAAAGCTTTATGGAAGGCTTCGTCAATAGTGCTTGGAGAGTGAAGAGACACTTCACGCTTGATGTCAGCTCGTAAGCCATTGAGAAACCGAGTCACAGTGACATAGGGTTCTTCAATGATTTCGCAACGGAGCATGAGCTCGTCAAAATGAACCATGTAGGCACTCACGGTTAGGGAGCCTTGTCGGAAGTTTAGAAGCTGATCAAGAAGTTGACTGCAATAATAGTAAGGAAGGTATTTCTCTTTTAACCGAAGTTTCATCTCCGTCCAATGGACGATTGGGGGTTCACCCATATTGTGCAACTGAAGTAATACCTTTCGCCAATGTTTCTTTGCAGAACCTACCAGTTTCAGCTTTGCAAATCGCACACGCTGTTCGTCATCCATACGATACCAGTCGAAGTAGTCATCCATAGCTGTAAGCCAGTCAAGAAAGAAACTGGGATCCATGCGACCATCGAATTCTGGAGCATCAACTTTGGTTCTTCTAGTAATATCGTCATCATAGCGATATGACTGGTGGTCATTGTGACTTGTCGAACCTTTTTCAAACTGTCGGAAACGACGACCAAGTCGCGGTGAGAAGGGTTGGTCAAACAAAGAGAACTCATCATGTTGGTGATCCTCTGGTTTTGAGGAAGAATCTTGCAAGCCTTTAGGAGTAGGGAGGAGGCCAGAACCAGCTGGCTTGTCCTGAGGTGGTTCTATCTTCTTTATTGCATCCGCCAAAGTTGAGTGAATGTCTTTCTGAATCTTCTCACAGAAAGCATGGAGGTAATCAATGTTCAGCTCCTGAGCTTTGGTCACAACCTTGGTAAGGATAGCCATGTTCTTAGTAAGTTCACTAAATTGGAGTTTGAGCGCAGCATGGGATTCTTCTAGGTCTTTCACTGTCATGGTGTCTCTTGTGAAAAAAAAAAACAGCTGGGAATGGAGGGAAGCGAGACCGGTTAGGCTACTGATACCAAATTGATGTAGGAGCAGAGGGTGACTAAGGGGCAGAGGTTAGAAGAGGGTTCAGAATAGAAGAGAATAGAGAATAGGAGGTTTAGAAGGCAGTAATCTTTAATAATCCAGTCTGCCCTTTAACTCAACACATAGCTCCTACTTATAAGAACTATAACTAGTGCATAACTAGTGCTAAATCAGCTAGGAAAATAACTCCTAATACCATGAAATAACCTAATAAGCAAAGGAAACAGCAAATTCTAGAACAACAGACATAATAAGCATTCCTAAAGAAACTAGAAATAAGTCATAACAGCTAATTGCCATCAGGATTTGTTTTCTTTGGCATTTTAAGAATTCTTGTTTTCTACTGTGTTTTTATGTATTCCAAAGCCAGCGGATCCAAGTTCAACATTTGCCAACAGGACTGCAACTACAGAAGACTCCATAAATCACCATCCCACTTACGCAGAAGCCTCTAAGTGCTGCCATTCAAAAAATCAAAATTTATTGATCTTTAGAAGTTACACTTTTGTGTATAAAACAGGAAAAAGGCTCACTTTCCCAATGCAATCGTTATTTACAATTCAACTCTTCTAACTTAGATTAGAACACCACACAATCAGAGCTATCCTACATGCACCCCACTGCTATAATGAATAACAGAAATCGGGTTAAAGAATAAAATACACAAATTATAAAGAAATGAACAAGAAAAATAAATAGATCATGATCAGTTTCCTTCAGAAAGGATTTCAAGTTCTGCCCACCAAAGAGGGGATAACTTTGGTGTCGCTCTATCCGGCCCAATAGCTGTGATGTCTTTTAACCTGGCTGTGATCTCTGCCATCTTTGGTCTTTGTTTCGGGTCAGGATGGACACAATCTGTTATAACCTGAAACAGTTTTCCCAGCTCTTCTTCTTGGTAAGTTTCTAAGGTAGGATCCACCATTTCTCCCAAGTATTTGTCCCCTCTTAGATAATGTGATGCCCAGTCTGCAAGAGAACCCTCTTCCACAGAGTATGGAATTCTACCAGTAAACATTTCAAACAATATAACACCGAAGCTGTACACATTGCTTTCTGAAGTTGCAGTTGGGATTTCCGTAAGTCCTTTGTCAGTTGATCTTCTCTGTGTTGTAGTGCCTTCGTTCCAGAAGCTGAAATCTGATACTTTGGCTGCATAGTCTTCAGTCAGGTATATAGAAGCTGATTGCAAGTTCTTTTGGTATATTGGCGGACTCATTTGGTGCATGTACTCTAGACAGTATGCCATGCCCATGGCTACTCTTACTCTCATTCCCCAGTCCAAGTGTTCGGCTTCTTTTACTGCAAGACACAGCCAAAATTATAAAACTGTGTAGATAAATTATTGTGTAGATACTACAAATTTCATAGGGTACTCACTATGTAGATGCTCAAAAAGTGTTCCATTTGGAGCGTATTCAAAAACCATCATTCTTGTGAATGGCTTCTCTTCTTCACAGTACCCGATCAGATTTACAAAGTTCTTGTGGTTCACCTTGGATAATGTTTCTATCTGCAAAAGAAATATATATTAATGGGAGTGAGCAATGAGGGACAGTTAGGTACTCTTGCAGTAAAAGATGCATCAAAAATCATGTCAATCTTTACACTATACCTTCTTTCTGAACTGAGCCTCCAGATGTTTAGACCAGTCTCCAGCAGATGTTGATGTAATGCATGTTACAGCTATTTCAACCCCACTTGAAAGAGTCCCCTTATAAATGTTACCATCTGAAAAGCATCCAATTATATTGCTGAAATCTTCACAAGCAGCCACAAGTTCTGATCGGTTGAGCTTTGGTACACCTGGATCACATTTCATCAAGTTGAGTACAGAATCATGTATAAAATCGAAGTACAAATTGGACTGAACAGTTTTTACCATGTCTTCATCAGAATTTATCAAGAGATTAACAGATAAACACTCATTTAGAATAGATTGTATCTGTTTGTGCAGAGGGCTGTGCACTCTCACGATTACTGACCTGTTACAAATGCTTTCTGCAACTGCCCACTTAACCCTGTTGTCCAGGGTCTAACTGTAACCACTTTACTGCTTCGGACAAGCATGATGCCAATGACTGAAAGTAAAATGAATAAAGAGCCTCCAACAACAGTTGCACAAATCAGAACTACGCGGCGCTTTGACTTTGAACTATTTTTAACCCCTTGCACTGGAACTGAAGCAGGGGATGGAGTTTGTGACGGACTAGACTCTGTTGGTGTTAAAAAAGTAGTTGGTGGAATTGCTGGGACTGGAGAGGCTGGAGTTGGTGCTATCAAAGGCGAGGGTGAAGGGCTCATAAAGCTACTTGAGGGAGATGGTGAAGGAGAATTTGATGAGGGTGATGGTAAAATTGGTGAAGCAGATGGTGGTATTGAAGCTGAAAATGGTGATGGAGATGGTGAAGCCGATATGGATGATGTAACCCTGCCATTTGATTTTCCAATTCTGGATGGCTCTGGCTCATCTACCACCTGCTGCAACCTCCGGTGAGCTGTATCTCCAGGTAGGGCAGTGTTCCTAGAAAGTAAGAAAAGGTTATCCTAGAATATGTAGGAGATAAGAGGTTACTACCAATAGAAAAAATGTGCAAGGCCATAAAAGTATAAAATTTGTAGGAACTTATTAGATACCATGTCAAAAAAAAAGGTGAAGATTAAACTTGTCTTGTGAACTAGGCCTGAGCTGAACCCGGCCTTTTAAATCAAGCCAAGACATAAATATTAGATTATTTTCACTTGCTTACCAGTTGACAGATCTGCTCATGGATGATGTTCCAAAAGCAGGATCTGTTAGTTGGCTCTCATCTGTTTGGCATTCAGAAATCATCTTGAGCTCATGGACGTCAGGAGATAAAAAACCAAGAAACTGGTTATTGTCAAGTAAGCTGCAATAACAATGAGAATATCAGCTCAGTAAAAGTCACTAAAACAAACTCTTGAGTTCAAAGAGTTCCAAAAGAAGAACATACAGGGTAGTGAGGGACAGATTGTTGCTGAAATCAGATGGAAACGATCCACTAAAGTTATTATATCCCAAGTCCAAAACCTCCAGCTCCATCAAATCTCCAATCTCTTCAGGAATTTTGCCAGAAAAAGAATTATTCCGCAAAATACTGTAGTAAAGAAGCACCAATTCAGATCGAGAGTAATGAATTACAGCAAAAGCTTTCCAAAAAAGATTGAAAGGAAGCAATGGAATGCACTGTAGAACTTAGAACAATTATAGTCTTACATAGATTTTATGTGAGCCAGCTTTCCAATATCAGGAGCCAATGTTCCTCCAAGACAAAGATCTTTCAAATTCCTGCAAGTTGATCAAATTTGACTTCAGCCTCATAATTTAAGAACACTGAAACTCCACAGAGCTCTAAATCGATATGATCAAGAATCCCAGCATAAAGCCCTCTAAGGACAACCCCATGAATGCAGGTAGGACATTATAAATTGCCATTCTTTCACAAATCATTACAAGTTCCTGATTCCAGATTACTTTTAAGCTTCAAGCTGAAAAGGGTGAGTAGTTAATTTTATTCATATCAAACCCCACCACAAATCAATCTAGAAATACTTAATATACAAACCCATCACTTCAACAAAACCCATTTTCTTAATTTCCATAGAAAACATAAACAGATTGAACAGTTATTTGCTTCAATCTCAGAAAACAAGAAGCAGAAACACACACACAAAAAAGGAAAAGCAAAGACTCACAAGCTGATGACTCTCCCATCTGATGAGCACTCAACCCCAAACCAAGAACAAGGACCACCATCATCTTCTCCAGCATTCCAATTCCTCAAAACTCCATAAGGGTCTCTGATCACTCTCTCCCTAAACCTCAACAAAGCCAAACCTGCACCAAAAACCCATTTCAGCCAAACCCCAAACATGATCAGCTAAACAATGCAGAACAACTGTTACAAACCTTCACTGTTGAGACACCAACAGAAGCTCAGATTATAATGAAACAGTAGCAACACAGACACAACAGCCACCACAACCCGATGAAATCCCCACCGTCGATTCATTATGCCTGAAACGCCCCAAAGAAATCAAAAAGCTCCAAACTTTGAAGTGTTGATGTGTACAGATATAAATATACAACTGAGAAAATGAGAGTTGTGGGAGTCTACTCTTTTCTCTTCTTCACATTATTGAGAATTGGCCAAACGTAGAAGAAAGCGCGTGACTTTGTTTTAAAAAAATAAAGAAATGAACTTGGTAGTTTAAAAAAACTTAGTTTGCTTTTTCAAATGTAAGACCTAGGAGTCCCCGGAACAAGGTACCGGATTATACGACAGCTCGGTCAAACACTTCGGAACTCAGCGTCGGTTTTGGGTTTCGCGGCAATTCAGTAATGTTGGATTTTTGTGTTCTGTTTTGTTTTGTAGCAGAGCAGAACAGCCAGGCGACTCGGTTTCATTCATTTGATTATATTTATAGGGCCGTCCCTTCTATTGGCCCCCACGTGCCGCTCATGTGCCTTTTCGGTGAATTTTCCTTTTCTTGCTAATTTTCATTTCCCTATTTTTGTGTGTGGGGACAGTGGGGTATTTTAGAAGACTTCATCTGGAATAATTCTGGACTTCCTTTTGATCTGATCAAATTGTGAGTGATTCTTCTCTTTGGTTTCACAGATGAGAATATATTTTGAATTTTTTCTGTGCGGATTTGTTCGTGTCTGAAAAACTTGGTGGGAGGTTGAGGATGCTGACTTTGATTTGTTTGACAATTTTTTGGTGAACAGACAAAAAAATGGGTCACTTTGATAATCATCAAAACATGTGTAATTTAAGAAACATGTGTCTATTTGTAAGATGTTTGATTTTCTTGAGCTATAGGAATGTATTCAGTGCGTATTACGTACAAGTACATGTATGGACATGATCAGATACGTATACGTGTGACATGATTTTTGCGTTATAATTTTCTAATTTTGTGTCATGTTACTAATTTGTGTACATGTAGCATCACAATTACAACAGAAGAATTGAATAATCGAATACGCATGTCTCTTGTTCAAAGTTAAAACTATAGAAAAACAAAAAATAAAAGCATCCTAGTGGTTGATTGTTGGAAGAAAGCTCAGTTTATTCACAAATTGCATGATTTGTACAGTTTTGTGATCTACTTCATTCCAAACCATCGTATTATAAAGTGGATAGTAAGAGTAGAATATAAATTGATGAATGATACATTGAGCCACCTCTAGCTTAAGAGTATTTCAAGAACGCTAAGCCACTTTCATTGACTGTATACACAAAACTAATACACTATTTAAATTCAATCCATGATCTCAGTGAAATATAATACAAATGGATCATGGCATTATGCCATTGGTCATGATCGAGGAGCTGAAGACTTGTGCTTCTCTTCTTCATCTTCGGGTTCGCATGTGGAGGTGAATCTGGAAATGAGGAACTAGTCCACATACAATCCAACACAGACACACCTAGCTTGAACCAGTACTCTATAGTTTCCGGCCTGCACAAGGCAACGACGATTATATATTATAATGTTAGCATCATCAAATTAACAATTAGTAGATCATTATGACTCTATTATTTTTGTCAGCACGCTACAATGATTCAGACCAGTTTGTCAAGCTTTGGGAATGTGGGATCTCAATGATCATCCTCATCATAACAAAACAATATCCTCCAATTACTTGGATTATGCTTCATGTGGACTAAAATATAAATAACTGGATTTTCAGGGTTTAAGAAACCGGGCTCGCATTATCAAATTCCCTTATGAAATAGTATAATGGGGTGTTTAATCAGTTTCGAGCAGGATTAGTGCTCTTGTAGTGGTTTTCAAGTCTCTGCATTTTCAGGTAAAGTGAATTTAGAGTCTTCCTTATCCAGCAACATCTTCTGCAAGTTACAATGACCTTACTGGGCTCCTCCATTAGGTTTATCTCTACGAGAATGAAGTTTATGGTCTGAGGTCTGCAGGCTATGGTACATGCATTACATTCAAAATGAGCAATGTATTGAAGTTATATTTGGCATTTAAGGGATAACTTACATGAGAAAATGTCAATTTAACTTGTTATTGGGTCTGTAGTGCTATTTGGAGTGTGTTTAACTGTTCACATTGAAACTGCAGAATGCAAAAGTGAGAAACTTTTGTTTGTAGTCTTTGGATTCTTGGATAGTATTGTGGTACTGGGTATTGGGAGCTTAATATAATAATATGTTAAGGTTAGGAAGAACGTCATTTTCAATCAATTTTATATGTCCAGTTCAATTTATCAGCATGTACACATTAAATTCGATTTAATATTGAATGGTAATCTAGTATGACAAAAATCTATGTTTGCAAGAGACTTTTTACACGGAATATCAAAACTAGTGCCAAATTATACGCCGTAACTTTAAACTTCATTTTAATTTTAGTACAAGCTTAAAATTTTGGACTCATCATCAATATTCGCTATCTTTTAACATCTTAAACTTGAAGAACTGTCTTAGTTCTTCAACAAAATTAACTCAAGCATTTGTAAGGAAAGTGATAACAATTAGCATTACAACTTTATGTAATGATACACTACACTTCAAGCTTTAAAGTTTAAACGTTGCACAACTAATACGAAACAAGAATGGGCCACATTAACTTGCTCCTCCATTACTACTTAGACCTAGTACCTGAATTGGGACTCTTATGGTCTCCTTGCTTCACAAATAGACAATGAAACCTCCTCATCTTAATAGAAAATGACGTGAGACCTTAATTTCCAATTACATTAGAGCGGTAGGATTGATACTATTATGGTCTCCAAGTACTGGAAGAGCTTTTCAGAAGCCACCAATAATTGGTTTGTTAAGTCGAATCACTTAAACTATTTGTTTTCGATTTTGAAAAGAGCAAGTTAACTGAGATACATAGAACCATTAGGTACTAAGAAACAGGTCTTACCTTTCTTAAGAACTTAATAAGGATTATTTTATTTTTTTTGGTTCGAATCGGTGTAAGAAATTATTGAGAAATAGCAACCCATCCTTGTCAAAAACTAATCCCCATGGCCATGATTGAATTCTTGTAGTGCAGTTAATCCATCATATAGATTAACACGCATGTGGAATGGACCTGAATTCATGCCAGTTCCAAAAAGCTTTAACTTTGGTATGTGAAATGGCAACCATACCACATGCTAAGTTTGTGCTCATTTCAAGCAAAGGGCGTGCGATTGTAAACCAACATTGGCTCGACCAAATTCAAAATATTTTAAAGCTTGATGTTACATGAACTCCCTGTCAACCTGTAACAGTGTGCATTGCATAATGGTTTTTGCCAAAAACTTGTACATCAAAAATATGTGTATGGGCGCCCCATCAAACTTCAGGCCCTTTGGAACCCTTTAAAGAACCAAGAGAGTGACAATACATATGACGATCGAGAAAGGCAAAGCATATAGGAAAATAGAAAATTAGTGAACTGTAAAGGAAATTCAGTGACTCATTTCAATATCGTCTCAAACTACAAGACCAAATGAAGATTGTAATGATATTTCCATAGTAATCGACAAATTTGAAGTTCAAAATCAACTAATTACGTGACCAATTACTTCCAAACTTTCATGAAATTCGAAGTTCACAAATCATGCAGACGAGAAGCGCTCAGCACATCGGATTAGAGTTCCAAAGCCATTGTAGATCACCCAGCAAATAGAGGATATTACTGCTCTATAGATCTGCAACCAAACACAACTATTTTACACGATGCAGAGCATTTGAGTCAGTATGTTATGGCACTCAAGTCCATAGATGAAAACAAAACAAAGCAAATGTACTTTCGGGAGAAAGTGTAGATAGAATGTGTGATTAAACAATTCCTCACCACCTGAAAATTATGCTATCAGTAGTTCACTAAAAAATCTTCACTAGGGTATATCCAACAGTTCCACAGTCCACGGTTTAAAGTCATACCAAGTAGTTATTACAAGCACTAATAGGCACCAGTTTAACAACGTCTATTACTACACTCAGTTTTACACTTTTTTTCTGAACAGCTACTAATTCGCGAGTACTATTGTTCTGTTTTTATTTGAAGTAAGCTTTCACCGCTGAGTTAGATCTAGTGAAAAACTTGCGTTATGAAGAAAACACACTGAGCAAAACAAGAAACCAAAAAAGAAAAGGGAAAATCATCAGCAGTTGGAATGAACACCCAAAACGTAGGCACAGAAGCCTAAAATGTAAGCTCTGAACTAACCCAACAACAAAGGCAATATAGAGATCAAACTTTGCAAAGCACACATCCTAAACAAATATCAGATAACCATGAGCAGAGAATCATCATATAGATCAAAGTTTGTAAAGCATACATCCTGAACAAATATCACATAGCTATGAGTTGTAAATCATCATATAGATCAAACTTTATTGAAGTTGCAAACTGATGATCCCATGTAAATTAAGATGAAAGAAAAACGATTAAGACAAGGCTTACCTATTCTTTGCCTCAGTAGGAAACTGCATTGTCCATGTCCAGTAAGACAAGGCTCTCTTCATAAGAATTGACAGTGTAGTAACTATATCCACAAATCCCAAGGCTTTTACATTGTTGGCTCTTGAGGTCTAACGAGAATAGTTCATACCCAGGACAAGGAGAATGTCTGGAACAGGAGGATATATGACTACGTTTGTACACTATTACTTCATTGCAATTCCTGAAACATAATGGTACGGGGAGCAAACTACTCAAGCTGAGACCCTCCTGTTCTGGCCCATGTGGAAGGAGTCGGATCAATTTGGTCTAGGACTCATGGATGCAATAGTCACTCATTACCCAGATATCACAAAAAGGATCGGCACAAAAATGACTAGAATAAAGGCTGAACAGCGCAATGGACTTCCCATCTCCAGAAGCAGACAATTCCAATGTTAATCGCCTATCACATCTCAAACTTTCTGGCATCATGGTCTCACGAAATAAACCCCTGCCCACATCCAATATCAAGATGAAATGGTGAGGATCATCTCCTTTCCACCGATTTGTGTGCCAATGAAGAGCCCCATTAACAAAAGCCTGGGGAGTGCTTGCATCCATTTCAAACCGAGTAGCAACATCAGGAAGCGTGCTCCAAGAGCCTGTGGCTAGTGAGAAAACCTCAACTACAGTTCGACAAGTGGCATCCAGTGAGTGTTCATCTTCATCCAAAAGAGTGACAAGCCTCACAACCTTAGTCTTTGGTAATAGCATCAAAAGCGAACCCAACAGAAGAGTTATACCCACCATGGGTGCAGTATGTAACATTAGGCCAAGGAAGTTTCACAAACTTTCTTATAGATGGATTCGACAATATGTAGGTGAGGCCAGATGTACTCATATCATCAGCAAGGCACACCAGCCCATTACAAGTGCCAACAACACGGAAACATTGATTTGCCAAATGAACAGATGGAACTTCAACCTCACAATGTTCACCAAAATCACGGTTATTATAATGCAAAGAGTAAAGCTCCAGTATATTTCCCTCACTATCACTGCCATCATCACTATCTCTAGCTCTCAAATAATACATTAAGGGATCTTTCTTAGCAAAACCATGGAACAACAATAGATGAGTGTCGTTCTGGTCATTAGATTCGAGTGTCCGGCGGAGATGGGTACTTATAAAACTTGGGTTTCTTATGACTGATCTCCATGCCTTACGCACAGCGGTGCATCTGATCAAAGACTTAATGGGTAATCTATGAAAGATATCCAGACGAATTTCCAGAGGAAAAGCCTCAAACTTTGCAGCAGACTCCAATTTCTTTCTGCAATTTCAACACGCATATATACAGAATGAAACAGATAATCTTTGTATTCTTGTTTAAGTTTTAATTGCATTCAGAATCATATAAACTAGTAAATTCCTTCTTCTTGGGTATATGCAATTTATTTCAAACGAAAATCTGAAATAAGTGATGGCGAAATAGGACTGAGCGAATGAGCAAAAGACTCACCTCGACATTTCTGCCGTGACCCAGTAGTCGTCGTCGTCTTCTTCTTCTCCTTCAGTGATGGGTAAAGGTGACGCAAACCCTAAACGGAGCTGTGGAGACTATTATGTGACGGAGTGGTGAACAGAGAAATGGGAGAGAGGGTTTTAGGGGTTAGGATTTAAACAGACAAACGGACCTGACCCATTGGGCTTCAAAGTAGTCCACTGTACAGTACTATAATGTGAAGGTGAACTTGCTTTCTGTCAATGTACTTTGTGGTTTGTAATGTGAAGGTACTTTTAAATTACTACAAGTTCCTTCTAGTAATCTAATTTGTAATGTGCCATTAGGGGCATAGAGTTTTTGTGGGTGGAAAAAAAAAAGAAGATTTTTTGTGCCCCTGACCACCCGGAGTTTACAGCATCAAACATAAGAGCGAATGAGCGATAGAAACTACATCCGAGAGGCCATGCCTCTATAGAGCCAGTCGTATCACTGAAAAGGTTGTGATCTACTCTAGCAGTAGCATCGGCAACACTTTTTTGAAAGATAAAACATATAGCAGCCTAGCCCACATTTAGAAGGATTTTTGTGAAAACTTAAAGCATATCCAATATCCAACAATCATCAAACATCAACGATTCGGCTCGAAATGAGATGAGATTGTTATCGTAGTGATTACCAGATGGGTGGCTAATCACACGGTTAGCTATTAGTGAGTGTTAGTTTGACACAAGAAGTATAGCGGTTCACCTCCCTCTCTTGGGGTAGGCTACGTCCACTTGAATTCACTAGTATAAGCAAATAGCTTTGAGTTATACAAGTAGTTATCCCCTCTTCTAAGTAGGATGAGGGGTCCCTTTTATAGGTGAGGGAACCCCTCTCATTTACATATTCTTCAATGTGGGACAAGTGCCCCTCTAGGCTTACTATGGAGTCATCTTGATGAGGTCGGAAAGGTGACTTTCCGGTGGTGTCTTGGTGAGTTCCGACTATCATTGGAAAGCTTGTATGACGAGGTACACTATAAATATCATGGTTGAGCCACATAGTGACTTGTAGATCCGCCTAGAGAGTGATGCTTATGCTCGGTGGCATGCCATACTAGCTCTGTGCTAGTATAGGTGCCAACATGTCCCCCCGCAGTCCCTAAGTAAGAGGAACTTCTTGCTTGGGGAGTTTATCAATCAACATGTCACCGAGCATAAGTGTCCGGGTGGTGGCATACCCCTACCAGTCCCCGAACTCCTTAAGCAAGAAGGGATTCTCAAACCTGCAAAACAAAGATAAAAGCATATATGTGCACGAAGTATGTCTGTTGTCATGGATAGCATAACAATGTACGGGCGCGATGTGTGTTTGACACATGATGATGCGTGTGTATGTATGGTCCCGAATATGACATAGTACGCGAGTGTGTGTAAGTCCCCGAAACCCCTAGTCATCGAGGCGGTTTCGAGTGATATGGTCTATGTGTGCGGTGTGCTTAGGCGAAGTAGTCTTGCGTGATGGCGCGACTTGAGCCCTTTTGGGCGTAATACATCCATCGTAGCGTAGGTAAGCGTTACGCGTAGGACGTCTTGAGCCCTCTTGGGCGTAATGCGCGTATTTACGCGGCTTTAGCCCTTTTGGGTGTAGTGCATCCATCATAGCGTAGATAAGCGTTACGCGTAGGACGTCTTGAGCCCTATTGGGCGTAATGCGTGTATTTACGTGGCTTGAGCCCTTTTGGGCGTAGTGCATCCATCATAGTGTAGATAAGCGTTACGCGTAGGACGTCTTGAGCCCTCTTGGGCGTAGTGCGCGTATTTACGCGGCTTGAGCCCTTTTGGGCATAGTGCATCTATCGTACCGTAGGTAAGCGTTACGCGTAGGACGTCTTGAGCCCTCTTGGGCGTAGTGCGCGTATTTACGCGGCTTGAGGCCTCTTGGGCGTAGTGCATCCATCATAGCGTAGATAAGCGTTACGCGTAGGACGTCTTGAGCCCTCTTGGGCGTAGTGCGCGTATTTACGCGGCTTGAGCCCTCTTGGGCGTAGTGCATCCATCATAGCGTAGATAAGCGTTACGCGTAGGACGTCTTGAGCCCTCTTGGGCGTAGTGCATCCATCATAGTGTAGATAAGCGTTACGCGTAGGACGTCTTGAGCCCTCTTGGGCGTAGTGCGCGTATTTACGCGGCTTGAGCCCTTTTGGGCATAGTGCATCTATCGTACCGTAGGTAAGCGTTACGCGTAGGACGTCTTGAGCCCTCTTGGGCGTAGTGCGCGTATTTACGCGGCTTGAGGCCTCTTGGGCGTAGTGCATCCATCATAGCGTAGATAAGCGTTACGCGTAGGACGTCTTGAGCCCTCTTGGGCGTAGTGCGCGTATTTACGCGGCTTGAGCCCTCTTGGGCGTAGTGCATCCATCATAGCGTAGATAAGCGTTACGCGTAGGACGTTTTGAGCCCTCTTGGGCGTAGTGCGCGTATTTACGCGGCTTGAGCCCTCTTGGGCGTAGTGCATCCATAAATACGCGCACTACGCCCTCTTGGGCGTAGTGCATCCATCATAGCGTAGATAAGCGTTACGCGTAGGACGTCTTGAGCCCTCTTGGGCGTAGTCTCTCACTTTTTGGTGAGGAAAGAATTTCTGATTTTGTGATGTCTGAGTGTTGTGTGATGAAACAGTCTGCATGAGGAATTTAATTGTTCTCCTAAACAATGGTTAGAAAAATTCCTAGTTTCATTAGCACAATCAAGTTGGACATTCAAGTGTGTGCGTCACACATTCTCTAAGCATATAAGATATGGCTAAGTGTCATTGCTAGCTAACTCTACAAAGTGTTGTAGGCAATGCGTGAAAACCATGCGGCCATGCATATCAAGTGCGGTATGTTGTAGGCATGTTTTATAGCGTAATAAAATCATGCTAAGACATGGTAATAATCAACTCTAAAGTAGGAGTAGGGAGGCATAGCATTTTACTTATCTTATGTCGATGTGGAGTGGAGTTGCGCTTTATGCAAGTATCATTGGAAAGCTTGTATGACGAGATACACTATGAATATCATGGTTGAGCCACATAGTGACTTGTAAATCCGCCTAGAGAGATGCTTATGCTCGGTGACATGCCATACTAGCTCTGTGCTGGTAGGGGTGCCAACAGAGATTGTGCTAATATTGCGGCCGATCCCACCATGAAACGAGACAATACATGAGACTTGAGCTATCAAACTCGTCTCATTTACCGTAATCAAACATGTTGGGACTGGGTTGGGCATAATGTTTTAAGATTTCACTTTCGTCTCGACCTTGTAAATTTCGGGTCGGGATTGAAATGGTTATGAAATTATAAATTTTTATGCCCAGCCCTCGTTATTCATCGACTCTTGAAGTTTGCACGATAAAAAGCTAGTTCCTACGAATCAAAACTTTAAGCCTCACGTTTAGAAGGATAAGATTAGCTCCCTATTCTATTCTCCTCGTGAAGCCATGCTTAATTGCTTATGTTTCACTCTTTGCAGAGCCATGTTACATTGTCTCCCTTATCAACACCTGATCCTTGACAACTGTTTTCTTTGCCTAATCTAAATCACCCACCACATTTCTTTGTTAATCCATCAAATCCTTCAACAGATCATTTAACACTTCAATCTGGGCTGTCTTTAAAAGATTTAAAAGAATATAATCCAACAACTTCAGAAAAAAAAAATCCAAACTTGCTCCTAATATATAGACCTTTCTGTCTATTAATGTTGGACTAGCTGTTGAATTATGATTAGTTAACACTCATGCACCAATAATCAACAGAGAGTTGACATTAAATATCCACATAATGTATTGCATCAAATGTTCTAAATATCCCGATATATCCTCGATATATCCCCGATATATCCCCGATATATCTCTGATATTAAGAAAACGATACGATAAGTTGCTTATCGGTCTATTATATCGGTCAACCCGAAAAATCAAGTCAAATGGCGATATATCGGGTCAAACCGGGTTTGACCCGATATATCGGTGCCATTTTTTAAAATATTTTTTTAAAACCACGTCATTTTGAAAAAATAATTTAAAGAAAATGAAAATTTCGTTGATAATATTCAATTACGAGAGAGTTTATGGTGAATGATCACCTTTATTTTTATTAATTAATATTATTTATGTATTTTAATTGTCAAAATAAGCAAATATTTTTTTATGAAGTTTATTTAGTAGATTTACTTCTATAAGTTTTAATTTCTCAAGTTTATTTGATATATTTTGATGTATATGTTTATAAATATATTAAATTTAATTAAAAATTAGTAAAAACGATAAATCCGATATAATCCGATATATCTCGATATATCCCCGTTATATCATTATTTTACAAAACCGATACGATGCCAATAACCGTTATTTAGACCATTGATTGCATCAATCAAACTCATCCATCCTCTAAAACAATGATAAGGCAACAGATTATAATTTTCACCGGATCCTCTCTTCCCTCTATACCCAGCTGGCCAGCTGACCTTCCTGACCTCTGCTAAATTGCGACACGTGTCAAAACATCTAATGACCTAAATTTTTCCCTCTTTTTTTTCTCTCTTCCTTCACTTTCCTTCACCTCTCTGAGACTCTGACTCCAAATCTCTTCTGTCAATTAAAGACTGTAGCCGCCGAACCTTATCATATAGATGGGATGAGTATTCAGAATCCAAATATCATTTACAACAAGTCAGAGAAGAATATGAGATGAAATGTGTTAGGATTCAATTTATGGGTTCCATTTTTATGGGAAATTTCCACTGAATAACTGATGGGTTCCTTCTTATTCTATTGAAGAACGAGATCTGGGTATGTGGTAAACCATCAAAGTGACATACAGTAATTGTTAACATAAATGAATTTGTTCTTATATTTGCAAAATCCAATCAGAAAGTTGTGATATTCATATATTCTGCAAAACCAACAGAGAGAGGAGAGAGAGAGAGAGAGAGAGAGAGAGTAACAAGATAATGCAAAATTATAGCAACCAAAAATTTTGATTTACCCAGCCTAATGGAATTAGACCATTAGGGAGGTGAAGGAATGTGAAGGAAGAGAAGAGATTTCGAATTTGCAGAGGAGAGAAGAAATTGAAGGGAGAAATTTAGGCCATTATATGAGCTTTGATACCTGTCGCAATTTAGTATAGCTTTTCACAAACCCTTAAACACAAAATGGTCTCCAGAGTTGGATTTTGGTGCTAAAAGTTTATAATCATGCACATTAAACAAAGAAAATGTACCTAAATCAAGTTGATAATCAGCTCAAGGTTAGCTTGTAAAAACCAAACGGGTGACAAAACGTCACACCCCATTTCTGGTTGGGAACACTACACTTTCTTACATTACATACATTACCCAACAACATCTTCCATAACAAAAAAAACTACAGATTAATCTACTCCAACCCAGAAATTAAAAGAGAAAAAAAAACCAACAAAATAAAAAAGAAAGATTTGCTTCTTCTTCTTCTTCATTTTTGTTCCTAATTAGCTAAGATTGGTGCGCAAGAACAAGAAGGGCACCTGATGAGACCATTCTCATTGCAAGAGGCACAACTCCTGAAGCCACCTTTCTCGGAATACAACTTATGACTCCCGTTACACTCGTCGCACAGTAAAAACCTGTACCCACCACACGCGCCGCACGCGCCCGGTTCCTGTACGGGCAGGCCTTCCACAAACTTCTTGAGCTCGCCAGCCTCGTGCAGCTGTTTCACCTCCTCGGCCCCACCAATGTACCTCCCGCCAATGAAAACCCTCGGCAGGGTCAACTTCCTTTGACCCAGGATCTGCTGCAGCTCGGTAATGAAGCGCTGGTCCATCGCCAGATCCCGCTCGTCCAGCGTCACGCGGAAACCCCGGAGTATTGATCGGACGGCGTTGCAGTCCTCGAACGTCCGCCGCACGACACGTAGGCTGGTGAAGTACACGACAATGCGCTTCTCGGCGCCCGGGAGGGAAATGGACTTGGACGACGGGTCGTTTTGCGGCGTGGGGTCATCTTTGGGGCGAGTTGAGTTCCAGGCGCGGAGGAGCGAGTTGGCGACCCGGACGCGGTGGAAGATCACCGAGGCTTTCTTGGCGGAGGCGGCGGGCTGCGACGGCTCGTCGTCGGCGCAGAGGTTCTGGATGTCTTTGAAGGAGGAGAAAGAGAACGGCGAGGTCGGCGACGACGTGTGGTGAATCTGAACCGTTGATTTACTCCACGGCCGCCACATTTGAGGGTTGGGATTTCCCGAAAGACCCAGGTAGCAAAAACGAATTGGGTTTGGTTTCTGGGTGGTTGGAATTTTCAAAGGGAGGAGTGTAAAGATTGAAACTTTATGATATGGGATTTGGGTTTTGTTGCTTTATTTGCGATAAGGGATTTTGGGTTGCTTAAAGCGAAGGCGTTGGGATTGAGAATTTGAGAGAGGACACTCCAAAGGTTTGAGCTTTTGTTTTTGTTTTTTTAAGTTGCAGGGAGAAAATGAGAGAGAGAGGGGTAAAAATGATGGGGGTGGTAGGGTTAAGTTAGTTGAGAGAGACTTGAGAGAGGTGGTGTGTTTTGTTGGTTTGTTTTTGCTTTCTTGGATGATAGGGTTTAAGGGTGGGAGGGGAGAGATGGGAGGGTCTGATTAGCAGGTGGGCTAATTGGGATTTGAGGCCTAATTATAGATGAGAGCCTTAAGAGCTCCAGTTTAAGTAGATTCAAATATGTTGACCTGGTCAAAATCCATCTGTTTTCATTCTTTCTTTATCTTACTCTGCAATCTCTGATCTGGAAAATATTTTTTCATCTGAATGTGGCATTTGATAATGTTTAGATATAGAGGAAATCAGGTGTTGATAAACTTCAGGATTTTTCTTTGTTTAAATGTGACAGAATATAGCTTTAAGCTGCATAGTGCAGAACCTAAAAAATTGAGAAGAACATGTTGAACAGACTTGATTCAATAAGTTAAAAGATGCAAGAATGAGGCAAATGCAATCATACATCTCTGGATAATATAGTAAACTGACATGAAAAGTACTTCATTTTAACCTCAACAAATGGAATCTATATCTACTTCAATGACATCTATCAATGACATCTATGTCATTCTATCTGTGTGAAATTGTTAGGCCATTAGTTTTACTCCAATGCATAAATACGAATTACTTCAACATTTCTAATCGATTCTGATGATGATTTTCCCCTTTGATCTATCATTTTCAGTCTTGGTATTCATTTAAGCTTTTATATCAATCATGTGCAACTTCAATGTCTAAAAGCTCTTGCAATGTAACAGCTTTGGATTCTTGATTATTTTTTAAGTGTGGATATGTTGGAGGATCAAATCACCATAAATATTCAATCACTCAATGCAGGACCATGGGGTGTTTATGATACAATGACAGCCCATCATTAGCAAGCACGTTGACATTAGTGTGCCAAATTCTTCAGATTTTTCCACCTCTTCAGGCTTGCACCACAAAAAACCAATTAGGATTATACCAATGCCAACATTAATAGAACTTTAAGTTTGGTAACAAAATTGAAGGGTTAACTACATTTTACCACATTCAATACTCCATGTATGCTATGACTTAATGATAGGTTCTGCATTGGATTCCTTAAACCAAAAGCAATCTGACTGATCGTGTTCGTACTAACCCAAAAACTTATCTAGAAGAAAGTAGAAAGATAAGCGTAATTTTGTTATCAAACTAAATGATCGTGAGTGAGCTCGCAGCTACTCAATTCTACTACAATCAAGACCTCCAAGTATATGATGATGGATTGATGGATTTTGCGTTGGATGACTAGGATCTTTATGCCGAAGGTGATCTCAAGAACAAAAACAAACTTATGCTACTAGACTAAATGATGGATGGAATTGAACCATATGATATGTAATTACCTGAAATTAAAACTTGATTATAATGAGAGGGTGGTGATGATGATATGAACATGTGAGTTGGGGACCATGGACAATAATAACTGGACTACTGAAGATGAAGAGTGGTAGTGGAGACAATGCATGTTTGGTAGCTCTGAAAAAACAGAAGCAGTGGTTTCCAAAAGCTAAAGTTAAAGGTAGAAAAACCAAGCCAACCTGCTAGTGCTGGTGGGTGGCTTCTGAAAAAGATCACATGCTTGGTGGAAGAAGAGTAAGTTATCACGGTAAGATATCAAAGTGAGGGAAATGGCATGGTGGTAGACCCATCACATCACATGCTTTCATTCATTGAGGCATTGAGCAACTCTGGAGCATATATAGAATAACAACATGCACAATCATAGAGCCTAGAGATCCTGAGATGCTCAATCTCCTCTCCCCTGTTTCATGTGAAACCAAATTTGTGATTCTTTTGGGTTTATGACAAACCAGTTAAGGTATTTATTCTTTCATTTCATTCTGGTGAAGCTCAGAGCTGCCAAAAACCCGTGTCTTTTTTGGCCTTTGTTTTGTTACAGGATCTCTGTGGAGGACTAGATCTAGTTGACCCAGCACTGCCAGATACTTTCAATATTATTGTTAAAATTGCAAGTGTGTGCTATGATAGCTGAGGTTTTTTTTTTCTTGATACACATTTTAGTAGAATTTTTGTGATTCTAATTTTATCATTTTTTAGAGTCTACCAAGCACGGAAATGAGACGGGAAAAAGTACTGTTTGATTGAGGATATATGTCGGCCTCACTATCATCATCTTCATTGTCATGAACTCATGATTAATTCATAAACATCAGATATAGGATCATGTATGTATAAGTATTAGAAAAGATCGAGGAGTTCCTATGATGCACAAGCGCGGGTTCTTGCATCACAAGTAAACGTTAACAAAATGCTGAATTGTGGGAGGAATTGTGTTTTATGAAGTATTGAGTAAATATGGGAATGGGATCATATGCACACCCCAAGTTACTATCCATCTTACGGTCACCATAATCTACTGTTCCTCATAGGCTCATGTTGCCTTATATGATATAATCTGCGCGCAGCTAATTTTCTCTGTATTTGAAAGATAAATTTTTAGCTGTATATATAAGACTCATTTGATTTCATTAGGCCATATGAAGTCCTCTAGAGAGGATCCAAGTCAAAGTAATGTGATCCAATACAAATGTATAATTAGGACTACTATGGTCCCTGGTACAAGGACGGGAGCCGCTCTCTTTTACATTTCAGTGTTAGACAATTTAAAGAACTCATATGGGTCCTAATTTGATTAGTGTTCATCTAATCTCAACAATTTATCTTAGTCAGGATTGTTACTGCTCATTGTAATATAAAGTATAAAGTATTTTTATCAATTCATATATCTGATTACAAAATCTTGTTAAGCAATAGGATTGAGAATTACCTAATTAATCGTACTTATGTTCTAACATTCTAGTTAAATACCAGCTAATAAATTGTTGGCTAGATTCCAACTTAAAGGGTGTTATTTTCCTTAATTAATCATAGTATGTTCTATATGTAATTCTGTAAAGAGCTTAAGAGTAGCTTAGAGCATATTTAGTAATGCTATCTATATATTAATTAAATCTCAACTAAAATAGCTCGAAAGTTATTTTAGCTAGCAAATTTAGAACTACATCTACATCAATTCACTTTATTTTAGCTTTATTTGAATTCAAAGTATTTATTACATACCTAAAATATTTTAAATTTATCAATAAATTATATATAATTCTTATAAGAAATGTTTTAAATTCAAATATTTTAATTTTGATCTATCTCGCTAGACAAATTTATCGAGTATAGTCACTAATTTTTTATATAAAAAAAAACTAAACATGTTCTTTAAAATAGCTTAAAAATTATAATAGAAAATCTGTTGAAAATGTTTAAAGGCCGACTTCGGACTCTTGGCTATTTAATTAAGTAGTACTGATCATATATATTATAAAGGAAATATTATAAATTCATACCAATTATTCATATAGCTTCAAAGATTGACAAAGCCAACGCGGTTTTGTTTACTTGCACTTGCGTGCTTATTGGTTCTGTCACTTCTGTGTTCTTGAATTGTCTTCTTGACTGGCTCCTTCCAATTTCCAAATTAACAAATGCACATCGTTTAATTTGTTTCTTACACGGTAACACGGACCTAGCTATAAGCCTATATATATTACCGTGAATGCATATATATTGTAAGTTGTAGAGGTTAATTAAGTGCCAATTAGCATCCACATATCCAGTAACATATATAAGATCAATCGAGATGGGCTTCTCTGGCTCTGCGATCCGTTTTCTGGTAATCATGCTTATGATATTCAGTGCTTCGTTCTTGTCCCCGCTATCAGTACACGCAGGTAATTAAACGTTTTTTTCTCTCGTCTAATTAACTTGAACGAAGTTGCATGTATTTTTGCAGGGTATATATATGCTGGTGTACGTAGTGGTGTTTATAATTAGTCGATCAGTAGCCATTTTTGATTCACTGCTAACTTTAATTTCTAACTTATATAATATATATACCTAGCTGGCCGGATGCTACACGCCACCATTAATTTTGAATGATGATTGATCAACCAGTGAGTCTCTTGATCGAAGATGAAGCATAGCATGCATATGCTTGCAACTTTCCAAGTTAATTCATTCGAGAATCAAACGATATATATGCATGTGTAGATCAGAGAGCAGGCATAGCACTCATGCTACCTTATAAATTATGATATATTATACTAGCTAGTCTGGGCGAGATAATTAACAGATGCAGAATGTACAGAATATATTTGATTAAGCAGTAAGTATATAACTCGCGGTCCTCACGGTCAAGTCTGTTAATTGCAGAACCAAAACAAAGAAAGCTAAAAGCGACTCCAAACCCTCCACCTCCACCGGTTGCAGGCTCACGCGGCGGACATGGCTAATTAACCAGAGGCATGCATGGATCACATACAGTATATATAGTCCTGCCAATCTATTGATTGATTGCAAGGTATAAATAAACGATATCTACTTTTCCAATTTTTGATGTTGTGATCGATTAAGCCGATGAAGCCACGATATATTGGCATATGTATTGCTTACATTGATTATTGTTGATAATATATAAATTTCACATGTGAAAATCAAACATGTGTAGGTAGTAGCGGATTGAGGATAAATGTGTATTATTAGATTGCAAGGAGGGCTTCATTTTTTTTATTAATGCAAGTGTATTATTATGCAAACGGTAGATGTCGATGAGTTTCCGAAAATAAATGTGTGTGTCAATGAAAATAAAAGAATATTTCAAAAATCAAAGAAAAATAAATTACCCAACAAATTTTTTCTCAAATTGATTAAATTGAAACTCAAAACTCATACTTGCAATTTCACATTCAATATATAAAAGGAAAAGAATATTAGAATAGTTATGTTTACGCACTTTTGATGATTTAAGAAGAAGCAACTATCTTAGAGGATAAATGTATACCAAATACCTATGCATATATATATATATCTCTCTTTTACATTAGCCCTAATGTAGAAAAATTTATTGGCGAAAAAAACTTGCATGGGCTCTTGCCCAGGACTGGATCCGGCAGTGTGTGTAGGGTAATGTAGCTAGGTTTTGGGTTTCTAAGTGTTCAAGCAACTCCGTATATACGGACATATATATGTGGTGGGTTCTATGAGCTGCAGCCCATACGAAATTTGAAAATATATAATTAATCAACTGAAGTTTTACACTTAAATGAGTCATTCTTTAGTTGTCAAACCCTCCAACTCACTTTTAATTCATCTGAGGGCAGAGGTTCGAACTCTCTTGGTCTCCAAACATAGTTTTTCATCATTCTCTATTTCTTTGGCTAAATTACATCTAGTTTTCTTTTTACTCCTATTTTCTCCGCTCATTTTCTTTTAATTAATTATTTTTTCTTAAATAATGAATTTTCCACTTATTTGGTACACTTCTAGCATGAGTAGATTCATATTTCTATACTTCCGTAGTATCTTTTAACAAAATATTCTTATACTGAGGTTGTATTTTGGTTCTAAATCTCTACATAGAAAAATGAAAAAAATATATTTCAAATTAGCCTAGATAAGTTTCTAATGTTAGATCCGCCACTGTCCATATATTGTCAATTGAAACCTCAAATCACTTTATTAGTTTTGTTTTGGTAATGAAATCACTTTATTAGTTATGATGTACTTTTACGGTTGTTAGACATAAATCACCTCTCTCGGGTCGAGTACAATGTGCATTAGAAATATTGAAAACAAATTAGTGGTTTATCTCAAAGTGAAAAGTGAAAAGTGAAAATCACGAAATGAGAGTGGGTTTGAGAGGTCGCATTAGGATAGGGTATTTTAGTAAGCCAAGGGTGGTCAGATTCATATAATATCTGATTGCAACAACTCAAAACTAAAACAACTAGAAACCGCCCACACCTTATGAGTGTGCAAAAAGTTGATAGTTATTTACGTAAAAATATAGGTGGTTAAAATCTGAGAAGAAATAATATATTAATTTAATTTTTAACCATAATATCTCTATTTGTTTTCTTGTCCGTGTGAGACATAAAAATGGTATTTTTGGAAGTTCGTATTTTGGTGGTACTTAAGTGCTTGTTTTGAAAAAAAGTGGATAGTTATTTGAAAAAATTGTGGTTAAAAATGAGAAGAAATAATATTTTAATTTAAATTTTGACCATAATACCCCTATTTGTTTTCTTGTTAGTGTGAGATATGAAAATTGTATTTTCGGAAGTTCATATTTTGGTGGTATTTAGGTGCTTGCTTTGCAAAAAAAGGGTAGTTATTTACATGAAAAAATAGGTGGTTAAAATTTGAGAAGAAATAATATTTTTTATTTAATTTTTGACCGTAATACTCCTATTTGTGTCTGTCAGTGTGAAATATGAAAATGATATTTTCGGAAGTTCGTATTTTGGTAGTACTTAAGTGCTTATTTTGTAAAAAGTGGGTAGTTATTTATGTAACAAAATAGGTGGTTAAAATCTGAGAATAAATAATATTTTTATTTAATTTTTGACCGTAATACTCATATTTAACTATTTGTTTGTTTGTTAATGTGAGATATAAAAATAGTATTTTCGAAAGTTCGTATTTTAGTGGTACTTAAGTGCTTACTTTATAGCGGTAAGGATGGCCAGTTTTGGACCCCCGATTCGGTTTAAGCCTAGGCCTACAAATTACAGAACTCCCAAATCGATATTTTCCGGGCCATGAGGAAACCAGTATTACAATATCGACATTGCAGGCCTAACTTGATCCACAGCCAGGTCCATAAATTTCCTAGGCTCACTACTTGAGAGCCCAATTTGTTAGCGTGGAGTAAGGGAAATGTGATATAAAATAGTAACTCACACAGAGAGAGAAGCCTAGAACAAATTTCACACAGAGAGAGAGACCCAACTGTAACAAAGCAACACACACAAAAATGGAGACCGGCGCTGACGTCAGCGGTTCCACCACTCCCGCCACCGCCCCAACCATAAACGTCACCGTCAAGTTCGCTGGCCAAAACATACCCGTCCCGAATCTCTCACCGGACTCGACCGTCAAGGACCTCAAGGCTCTTCTTCAGCCTCTCACCAATGTCCTCCCTCGCGGTCAAAAGCTCATCTCCAAAGGTCTCCCTCTCTCTCTCTCTCTCTCTCTCTAGAATTTGATTTGAGGTTCAAAGAAATGTGTAGTGATTAGAATCTTGGGGTTCTTGTTTTGCTTTTGATATAGGGAAGCTTCTGGTGGATGCGATGACGCTGAGGGAGTCTGAGATCAGTAATGGCTCCAAGATCATGCTCATGGCTTCTCAGGGTTTGCACCAAGGGGTAAAACTTCTTTCCCTTTTTACCCCTGTTTTTATATTTAGTAATCTGAGTTTTAAGTTAGGGTTGTTAGTTTAGAATTTGAATTTAATATATGTGATGTGTTTGAAGTGTTAAAAGAAACCACTGGTTTGGCTGTTGAGAATGTGTTTTATGTTAAAGAAAGGCTCAATTTGACTTGCTTGAGTGAAAACGTAGATGGGATTGTTGATGAGAGTTTAGGGTTTTAGTAATTGAAGTGTGTTTATGGTGCTGAAGTGTGATTTTGTATGAATAGGATGGACCTATTATCAAACAAGTTAAAGGTCGGTTTACTGTTAGTACTGGACCTATTAGTAGTGAAGACTATGATAATACATGGGGTAAAGGAAAGGCTAATGCATCTGAAAAAGAAACATCTGATCAAAGAAAGGCGAAAGAAGCTGCTCGTGCTAAGAAGGTGGACCAATGGAAGGCTACTGGAGTTATAGCACTCAGTGACTGTATGTTGAAGGTATGAGTAAACAGTCCATGTTTATTGTTAACCTACATTATGCTTTTAGCATTTTTCTGTTTACATTTTGCATTATGATGATTGGTGAGCATGCACGTTTCTTATTTATCTTGGCTTGGTTGACAAGTATTTGAGTACATATAAGCACTATGCCTTGCGGTTGTTTTTGCTTTAGACTTAGACAAACGGATTATATCTATCTACTTGATAGCAACTAATAGTTTAGAGCGCTAAATTTTCCCATAATGAGGATTTTCGTCTTTTGTTTTTTGAAAAGGTTATACCTGATGAAGTATGGGGGGATATTAGCACTTCTGCAAGAGTTCTTGACCTCAGAAATAACCATATTCAAGAAGTACCTGCCTATATTGGTTCTATGAAGTCCTTGCAGGTAATTATGTTTGCTGCCTTTCCAATTCAGTTATCTTAATTTCTTTTCTGAACTTCTATGTTACTTCACTTCATTTTCAAAATTTTGTAGAAATTGTTACTCGACTCGAATGATCTGTCGGATGACTCTGTTATCTGGGCAGCACTAAAATGTTTGAAGTCCTTAACTGTTCTTTCTCTGAATCACAACCGGTTAGCATCTTTTGTCCTTTAGAATAGAAGCTCTAAACCACACGAAAGAACAATTTTTGATAATTATGCGGTTTATGCAGTTTAACTAGATTGTCGTATGATCTGGGCTGGTTGCCAGCACTAAGGGAACTTCATGTTGCAAACAACAACTTGTCCAGCCTTCCAAATGACATACGATATCTCCCTAAGCTTGAAGTTCTGAAACTCAACAACAATAGGTACTCCTTGATAGTATAAAAACCACGGATATTATTGTCATTGTTGAGAATATCTGGATTAAAATTTGTTTTCCCTTTTTTTTATTATTGTTTTCATTTTTTTTTCTGTCATCCTTTGTGTGTCTTGCATCATTATCTGGCATAATAGTTCAAATTTCTTTCTTGTATCAATGTTATAGCATTTTGAATTATGGATTTGCACATCTTGCCTCTGAATGCGTTTTTGGGTGTCCTCTGTTTGGAAATTCTAACTGTTCAGCATTTTTTATAGTTTTTGTGTCCATAAAAGAGAACATCATATCATTCATATGTAGTTTACAAAAATTGAGTTTCTTTTATTTATAGATGATATGTTGATGAAACACCCTCTTGAAATGTATGTATATCATCATCGATTACTAGTGCATGTATACTGATCAAATTTTTGTCTGTATGTCCCAGGATCAACACCATTCCTACATGGATAGGGGACCTTATTACTCTCATTGAGGTAAATTTTTGGTGTTTTCCACTCTGCATTTTGGATGGTGTATCTAACTTTCTTTCGACATGTCTCAGGTTGATCTTTCATCGAATCTTCTGTCAGATTTACCCGAGACAATTAGCAATTTGCATAATCTGAAGGTAATTAATCCTATTGTCTGAACTCTTGTTATTCCTCGTACTTTGTGTATTCTACTTTTGCTTTTCTTTCTTTTGCATAGAGTTGTATTGTCGTACTTTGTGCAGCTCTAGCATCTGCCTGGGCTTAAGACTAATTGTTACTGATTTAGTTTTTACACATTTTACTGCCATTAAACATGAACAAAAGGGAATATGTGTGCTTTGTTTCATCAATAGGTTGGTCTTATTCTGAGGCTTTTATTATATTGCAGACTCTGTCTCTTAGTAATAATGGGCTGAAATCTCTTCCTTCTTCACTATTCAAAAAGTGCCTAATGCTCACCAGACTTGATTTGCACAACACAGAAATAACCATGGATATCCTTCGTCAGGTTTGTTTTTCATTGCCGTTTAAAGTTTGAAGGATGGGAAGCTTGGGTAGTTTCATTAGGATTTTTTTATAACAAACCTTAACAGGATTTTTTCAACTGTTCAGTGGTTTGTCTACTTTGCTGTTTTTTCTAATGTATTGATAACAATGTTTACACAGATTGAGGGATGGGAAAACTTTGATGAACGCCGTCGCCTGAAGCAACAGAAGAAACTGGATTTTCGCGTTGTGGGTTCTACTGCATTTGATGAAGGTGCTGATAAAAGCTGATGCTAGTGAATTCTGGAATCTGGATCACATGCTCTGAGTTTGTTTTGTGTAAATTTCAGCCAATGCTGACTTTTGTATCTAGAGGAACAAAAAAGAGATATAATGTCTGATAGTCGGGGAAATTGGTACAGTGGATCTTTTGAGAAATACATTGAAAGTTGAATGCAATGGATATGGAGTTTAGACATTTTACTCTCTGTTTCTTGGTCTACCTGTGGTTTGGCTTTTCATAATGTGAAGCTGATGAGTTTCAACATTCCTTGTTAATTTATTTGAGATTACATGTGTATTGAAGTAGTCAGGACATACAAATTTCACATGGTATGTGAGAGCTGGGAAGCACCAGTAGTGGTGCCCAGGAAGACAAATAACCAGTGGCCTTAGAGTTTTGAACCTTGCTTTAAGCATCTCACTAAATTATTAACCAACACATACATTCCAGACTCCAGAGGGGCTCAATACTGAAAGAAATGAAAGTAGGACTTTTTGGTTGATGAACATAACAAAAACTGCAGAGGGCAAACGAAAGCAGGAGGTTCTCCTTCTGGATCGTCAAGAGAGTAATAGATTTGAAAAATAAATACTATGAAGTGTGTGAGAGAAGTGGGGAATAATCATCCACGGAGTTGAAGCAAACGTAGATGGATCAATCGGTATGCCAGTGAGTGATGATAGTCAGTACTTTGTCGATATTTTGTAGTGAAAGGGAAACAAGTCCCACACCGAAGAAATGGAAAAGAATAGATGGTTTAAAGGAATAAGCACGTGTTGTTAGTTCACGACCTTACTTGAACAGGATCTGTTCTATAGATTGTACCTCTGTATCCTTGATTTCTAAGGAGACAGGAATCTAAACCTGGTGGATGAATCATAGCCATGCGATCAGAGCGTGATTAACGGCCGGTGATCCTCGGATCACTGTGGCTGTAGATGATCGTTCTCAGTTGGGCCTAGGCCCTCCTGGGGTGGTTGCTTGGCTGTCTGACAGGTTCTCTCTTTTTTTTTTTCCTTCCAAATTCGAAGCTTCTTTTTTGGGATTTCTTGCATGGTCTTCATCGACTCAAATCCTTCAAGTATTTCTCACTGACCACAGCAATAACCACGAACACTTTGCATGGTTTTTCTGAAGCCATGGCTAGCTCAACTCATTAGAGAACTTCCTATTATTCGAACTCATCTATCAGCTGATGGAGATAGAAATATGGCATGGGAGTGGAATTGACCGCACTTGTCGATATTTATATAATTGCATGTAATATAGTTCTTTAGTGATCAACTGCATCAATGTTTATATGCTTTGATTTCTAGGCAAAAACGTCGCCTGATCGATTTGATCACACATTACACGTTAGTCATTTCCAACGATATCCCGCCGTGAAGGATCTTCAGAGCTATAAAGAACGTGAGAAAGAGATCTTTTGTAATCTAGGGTCTAGGCAAAGCGTAATGTAAGGAGAATTTAGTTTACAAAAACTCGGGTTTATATATTCTCGGCTGTGAATTTGGAATCTAACATTGTACTATGGCGTGCGTCCTCAAAGCTAGTATACAAAAGCTAGCTAGGGTGGTAGCAACTTTGTATCCTCAAGTAGTTCTGTGAATGTAGCCGGGTTTCTTTCGAATTGTCTCCTTTGCGAAATTCCAGTCTATGATTGTATTTAGACTAGTTGATGTGGATTAGTTAGAGATAATCAAGATTTTCCATTAACAGAGTAGAAATGCTCTTAGAAGAAATTGTAGAGATAATACCTAAGTAATGACAGGATGTTTACTTAGATACTGGCCAATGCCTAAATTCATATCCTAATTGCCTCCATCAAACTTGCAAATTAATTTAAATGAAAAATTGCACTCCACATCCGACACTACTAATTAAAGCAGACAACTATAAAATTTTGATAAGGTGGATTACAATCTCATCCACCATAGATGTAAGGATAAAAAAAGGCAAAAATGCCGATTTGCACTCTAAATTTGGTAATAATTATCAATTTGCATTCCGAATTTATATTTGAGTCAATTTATCTCATAAACTTGGTAAAAATTGCCGATTTGCATCATATCCGTTAAATTTAATGTTTTCCATCCAATTTTAAGTCACATGTCATGCATTTGAGAAGCAGTATTATCATTATATATTTATTCATATTTAATAATGAAATAAATTAATAAAATTACTTAAGTGGAACACTTGCTACAATGTTTTTTTTCGGAAATATGTTATTGATTTATATATTTATTATTTTACGTGATATGGTATGTTAAAAAATATTAGAAAAATATAAATAAATACATTGAAAATTAAAAATAAATGTTTGTTATGGGAGAATTACTATTCTACTATTGTGTGTGTCTTAACTTTATTAGGTTTCCTGTTAGAGATAGATTCACATCTCTGTAATAGATTAGGATTCCAAACCTTATGTGATTGTGGTTATGTAATGTCTATATATATGTCACATTATCAATCAATAAACGGTTACATTATGTTCTATTATGTCGTTATTATTCTCGTTTCGTTCCTCTTCCAACAATATGTACATATAAATATATATATATATATATATACACACAACATAATATATTTGAATGGGTGGGTATGTTGAATATATAATTCAAAGTAGGGTTAAGTATGTAGAAAAAAGATGTAAATGATGCATGATGAAATAACTGTATCTTTATTGAATGATATGAGGTTCTATATATAGGCATTATAAAACCACAATCATGTAGGATTCAGAGTCCTAATCTATTACAGAGATGCTAATCTATCTCCTAACAGGAAACCTATTAGGTTAAGACACACACAATGGTAGAATAGTAATTCTCCCGGAACAATAAATAACTAATTTGATTAAAAAATAATCATCATTTTAAAGAATATTTTTATTTATTTTTAAGAAAAATATAAATAGAAAATAACAACATTACCTCTTATGTGCATGATATGTGACGCAAAATTGGATAGAAACAATTAAATTTAACGAATGAGGTGCAAATCGGTAATTTTTACCAAGTTTAGAAATAAATTGACTCAAATACAAATTCGAGGTACAAATTGACAATTTCAATAAAATTTAGAGTATATTTTAGTAATTTTTCCTAACAAAACAACCGAAGACAACCGCATTCCTATTTTTTGAGGAGCTTAACTATAAGGAAAACAGCTTCAATGAAAATCCAAACTCGATCACCTGATGACAATATTTTGAGTAACCCCAGTAAGGCTTAACTGAATTTCTAAACTCCATCATCCGATGACTATGTCTAGTAGGCTAGTTGCCCCAGTAAGACCGTAAGGCTTCACCTAGGACATTTTTTGCATCCATCGGATCAGAAAACGCCACTGCGTTGGTTTCGACAAACTTCAGCATCAACTTCAGTATGGAATCCAACAGTGGCCACAAATCAATGAAATTATCCTTCATAGTAATCGGGTTCGAAACAATGGAGATGTTGTCAACCACCTCACGCAGCTTCGCTATCTTTTCATCAAAAAAAGAGCTTGGATTGCACAAGCTTTGCCTTGCAGCAATCGGAAAAGTGCATAGCCCGATTAAAGGAATTGGTTGCCATGTTGGACAAGGCTTTGAGAGAATCTTGGACCTTGGCTTTGACCCATTGAAATGCTTCGCTCATTTTTCCCATTACCATGTCCATTTTTTCCTTGCAGAAATCGGAAAAGCGCATAGCCTGATTAAAAGGAATTGGTTGCCATTTTGGACAAGGCTTTGAGGAAATCTTGGACCTTGGCTTCGGGCCATAGATATGCTTCGCTCAGTTTTTCCATTACCATGTTCACTATGCCAGGAGTGTTCCCCACGGAAATTTGTTATAACGGTGAGTTGCAAACACGAGGAGCAACTCTATGAATTAATGCAGCGGAACTAATCCATTAGAATCTACTAACGACAACTTTGAATTCATAAGAGTATGGTTTCTCGAATCCGCGAGAAGTTCTAGAATCCACTAGAAATATTGAGAGAACTCAAAAGTTTTATAATATAAAATGTGTCTCATATGGCCACAAGAGGTAGCTTAAATACTAAAACGAAACCCTGGGACACTAATAAAAGTCTAATCAAGCCCATGGGTTAAAATAAAATAAAATCCAAAATAAATAACTTCCAAAATAAAATCGGAAAACACTAAAAACTGTTTTTGAGGGTTTAAACGACGTCGGATGCCCGAAAAAAACACCCACGTCGTGACAAAGCAACGAGTTTGGTTTCTGGCGCCGTTCCCGAAAATGTATCATTTGTCCTATTCTGAGCTCATAGCCTAAACATAAACAGTATCGACCTTCCCTTTCTTGCGTCGGTCCATTTGCTCTTCGATTCTTCGTGCCCTCTGTTCTACCTCATGAATGATGGATGGTATATAGAACTATCAACTATAATTCAAGTAAAATCTTTGTATTTAGATTTGTTTCATGCAATACTGGTCTGATAGTTTAATGGCTATTAAATTCAAAGTGAACTAACAGTATTCAACCATTTAGCTTCTCCATGTCTAGAGAAACTGAAACATAAGGTATACCATGTATGTTCTTCTCGGGTCTCACCTCGCTACCTAAGAAACAATGCATGCCAATACAACTTATGGCAACTGATCCTTTGTCTCCAATTTCCTATTCCCTTCTCTATACCCTAATCAATTTTTGACATGTGTTCTGCCACGTAAACAGTCTAACAGCCTCCCTACCTCCGTTTGCATTTTTGAATTATTTAGGCAAAAACTCAATGGTTAAAAAAATATCAAAAGAAAGAGATGAATTGCATCTCCATTCTGAGACTAGATTAGATTCACATGGAATGTTGACTCAAAGTTTTCAATTTTTAAAGCCTTTAAGAGTTTTCAATTTTGTTCATGGTATGAGAACTGTGAAAATTGTAGCTGTGGATGACTTACGTGATTTCTGTTTCCACATTGTTTTTCTTATGATCATTTGGGTTCTTTGGATTTTGCTTGAAATCAAGTCTGTTGTATAGTTCTACCGTCCTCCTCCAGGGAAATCCAGATCTTTCTTAAAGAAAGAAAGAAAAAAAAAGGAAGAAGACCCAGACCAATGGAGTTAGCAAGAACCAAATAGTGAATTGATAAGTTCATTGATCTAGAAGTTAGATATCATTACAATTCTTGTTACGGATATCACAACTCAAAATTCAGAATTTCAACCATGTCTCATGAAGGGCCAACGAGAATGAGTTTAACCACAATCATATGGTTTTTCAAAATCTAACGAGGGAAATAAAGCTATAAAATAGTAAGATTTTACATATCTTTTTAGCAAGGACAACACCGGAAGAATCTGGGTGGATCATAGAGCAAAATGACTTTGATGGAGAAGATTGTGTATCGGCTTTTTTTATTTTTCAAAGAAAAAGGGGTTAAGAAGTTTCATTTCAAAAGAAAAGAAAAAAAGACCACGTTAATAGGGTTAATTGACTGTTAACTCATCACATGTGGCATGACACATGTCAAAAATTAATTAGGGTATAGGGAAGGGAATAGGAAATTGGGGATAGAGGATCAGCTGCCACGACTTATTAAGCCTCATAAATTAAAATGATCAAGTCCCAACCTTCCACATAAATGAGAGCCTGACCCTTCCACTTCACAGATTAGATCCAGGCACAGAATTAAAACAATTTAAACATTAACACCATTCAAGGAAAAATCAAATCAAAGAGCTCCTAGCTTCTGATAATTTCCATTGCATCGACGAGCAACAGAAAAATTGCAAGCTGCTAATTAGTTCTACCTTTCCTAATTCATGTCAGAAACAGTGAAACCCTAGCCTTGAAGCAGAAACAACACAAAACATGGGTCCATTTCACAACCAATTGTGACCGGCATGTCATCATTCCAGAGAAAAAAAAAATCACTCAAAATCAAAATCAAACACAGAAGGTAGATTAAGAATGAATGGAGATTGATTATGTCACTAGAATACATATGTCCTACAGTATGGATAGAATTAAGAGATTTAAGTTTCATTTTAACTATATTTGCTGGGTGTATTCACCCAACTCTGCAAAGAGTGACATAATACCAACGTGTTGAATTAATTAGTTCATCAAAGTTGGGCTGCAGCAAGGCAAATGTTTTCATAGATTACATTAAAAGTTCCATCTTTCTTTCTTTCCTTTCTAAACTACAGTGTGATAGTAATCCTTTCATATGGGTAGATGATCTATTGAGAGACAAATACATGACCTCCTACTTGTATCATGGATAACTCTAAGCTCACCTTTTAGTCACTTGGATTTGATTTTGAAAGGGTTGGTTTACACTTTACACGATATTGTTCAAATGCTAGAACAATATATATGTCACAAGCTTAGCTAGGCACCTTCCTCTGAAAAGTTAGACATGTAGTGCTTGCAATGATAGTTATGTTACTGTGGTAGTTTGTCACCATGTGCATGATACATATTTTGAGATGACATAGATGTCCAGGGTTTTTGTTTAGCCCACGTTGGATAAGCAGGGCCTCTTCTTCTTTCTTATGTTTTACTCTTGATTCTTCAATAATTAATGGATAGCTAATTTGATATCTATTAAGTCACAGTGTTGATGTATTTTACTTCTCCAGGTCATGACAAGCTTAAAATGTTCATGCTTAACACAACTTACTAAGCCTCATTAATGAAAATTAATTGATGTGTTACAAACTCACAATCCTATTCGTTCTTCAAAATTAGAACTTATTGATGTGGTTACTGGTTAGGCCGATTACTGATGGGTCGTAACCAAGATGCTCCAATAATAATTGACAAGAACAATCCAAGAAAGAACAAGGATAGATAACGCCCCAGAAAACGACCCACCCACTTCACATACTCCCACGCTTGATTCGTTTATTTGGGCGATACCTGCGACAGAGAAGGTTGATGCTTATGCATCACCGCAAATCCACAAAATCAAAACAATTTGAACCATCTGCAACAAATGTTTTTGCGAAAGCTATAGATTCACAGTTGGAGACTATGACCATTTACAAAATAAACCTGTCATTACTCTTTATTTTAGCTTAAGGAAGCAACACATTCCATGATCTCAGCTATGCGGACTGCCTGCAGTAATGGATCCGCAGACACATGATCATATTACAAAATGGGAAATGAAATATAAAATTGTCTTACTTCCGCAGATGTATCATGTATGAACATGAAAGTGCTAAATATCTCAAACTGCGTCAATGAAAGACTATAAGAGTTAACATCCTAAAATGTAGAGTTCTCATCCTAGAATCACAGACCAACGAGATCGGCGGATTTGAGAACACAATCTAACGGAAATAAATTGATACTAGGGGTATGTCAATGTCGTTGTCCTCATCATCCTCGCAAGCAACAACGACATCCAAGTGGCAACGATATGGAGGGATTTCCGCCTTCGCCACATCCTTGGCCAGATCAACCACCTTCTTGTCCATTCGGTCTTTGTGTCGAGCAAACATGCTGTTAAAAAGCAGAGAACTTCCACACGAAATGCTATAAGCATTCAGCCCCTTATCCTTAAGCCACTGAAGAAGATCCCTCAGAGTAGGGTTGCCCCTCAGGATCCACCTATCCCACACAGTCCATTTCATGTCCTGGTGCTTGATGACCTTGGGCGGAACCGGCTCAGCCATGGAGAACAGAGGTAGTGCTAGGTTTGCAAATGTATTCCTGTAGTCTTCCAGTTTGTGACCGCCATCTAGTACCTTGTAAAGTTCCAAGCACACAAGTCCTGTGGCCATTGCAGTGGAGGTTGCAATTGCAGGGATTATCCTACCAGCAATAAACTTGGCTTTCAGCTTGTCCACCTCAGGAATGCTGTAATTTCTAGCCCTCATATTGGCAAGCCCAGCTATCATATCCATATGGTAATTGGTATCATCATCCTGCAAATGTATCAAGCACAGTATGAAAAAAACGAAGGTATGTCCCAGCTTGAAGTGCCTGAATATAAGTTGCTAATAAAAAATCTACATCCATTTGTCTTGCTTTGAAGGGCATGTTCCCCTCTTTTTGTTCGGTAAGGTGTAAACTGTACATACTCATTACCTTAACCTATTGTCTATGTTTAATTTTCAAAACAATACCCCCTATAATCAGAATCACCGGATTAATCAGCTTATTAGATTACACTATAAAACAGGATAGAGCAATACCTTCTCGAATTGAATTGGTTTCATCCTGAACCCTGGTGGGAGTTTCTCTCGACAATGCTCTAACTTGATAATCAATTCGTTAATAACCTGCGCATCATCTATGGATTGAGGTGTTAGATTGGTGGCCTTATCATCTGTTACTATTTTGGCATCTTTCTTCGGCTCAAAGTCTGGGACTTCAACTTTCTCAACAGCTTCAGACAACTTCTTAGAATTCCTAACCCAGTCAGGGATTGGGATCCCAAATGTCTCTGCCCTGAGTATGGACGCTGCCATAACAAAATGGAGATGACCAGGATCAGTAGCTGAGAACTGCAGTGCACGGGGGAAACGCTTAGGGGCAGACCAGAATGGAGCCCCAGTACTAGTTGCAGCATCTTCAGGGAAAGTATATGTCAGCTGTTTCACCCGGTTGGAAAAATAATCTTCAAACCTGCATAAGACATGCAGAGCACGTATAAAAAATTAATCAAACAAAACAGATAATAATTCACTACTCTAAAGAAATATGAGGTGCAAGATAAAAGATAAAAAGGTGCATTGTCTAAGAATTTACTTGAGGCGCGCCCAGGCAATACAAGCTTGGAATGTTTCACATCTTTCTCTGGCAAGGCACTCAAGAACACGCTCCAAGGTATCCCTGGCCTGTGCATCCCCAGCACTACTCATTGCGGTGGTATATTCACCTGGCTTGGATAAAAATGCATTCACTTCAGCTGGAGTTTTCTCAAGCAAACCCTCAAACTCAGATCGAGCCCATGTCAAGCAGTGGTCAATGTTGTGTGGAAATGAGTGCACAGTACACATGGGGGCTTGTTTCTCTGGAGGATCTCTAGAGGCACCATAGTTTTCTGTTAGGTGAGGAATTACCATCTGAGTGTTGCATTTTGCACCAAGTGTACCCGACTCAAGAAGTGCCTTCTGGAAATATAAGCATCTCTGATCAACATATAACCTGGCATTGACATTATCCAGTGCATTAATAACAACACTTAAATTCTCCCAGTAGGTATCATCAAACACATTCTCAGTTTCCGGGCCAACTCTATTCTGCAGAGCTACAGTATTGAGACTGGAATTTATTGATGCAGCAGCAGAAGCAGCAACTGTCGACTTTGCCTGCCCAATGTTCCAATCACGGAAGAGGAACTGCCTACTGAGGTTACTCTTCTCAATCACATCATCATCGGTGATTGTTAGCTTCCCCTGGTTGCCACATGCAACTCCCATCAGGGCAACATTTTTCAACAACTCACATCCGAGTGCACCAGATCCAACCATAAATACTTTGGTATCCTCCAGTTTCTTCTGTAGCTTTGACCCAAAAACTGAAATCTGTGCATCATAACGGCTATTTAACGGTTTCAAATCATTGGAATCCAGTGGCTCCGTTGGAAGTGATTCTACCGAGTCAAAGTAGAAGAACTGTAGGAACAAGTTAAACACTAGATTAATATGCCAGACAAAATAACAAATGTGAATAAAAATCTAGATGGTCAAATTTCAGATGAAAGTTAGAAGCAACTCTTGAAATAATATCACATTACAAATTTTGTATACTGAAAAAACGCCAGTGTGTGTGTGTGTGTGTGTGTGTGTGTTGTGAACCCTTGTCCACACAAATATGGACCCTCAATGTATTGCACACATGGGCATAGAAATTAAAGCATATTCAACTCTCTTGTTGTGAAAGAATGTACACTGACCTGGAAGAGTGGATGAAACTTTCCAGAACAAGCTTTTACAACCTCTTGACCAACAATCCCACCAAACATGGCAGCCATGGGATTCAGTACAGCCTTTGCACCAAAGGCGAAGTGGCGCAAAAGTTTTGGATTAAGATCATCCAGCCTGCCATCTCCCAGCTTATCATTAACGTTACTAGCAACAGATATAAGCTTCTGAGCATCCTCTTCTGAGCCAGCAACAGGGAATCGTCCCAACTCAGAAACAAATTTGTCTAGTGCTTGAAATGCCAAGTGTAGGAGAGGAGGACGATCAAACTTGGAGAAATCACTAAGAAGAAAATCACCAGGATTATTGAGTGCTTCCCTCAATGGCTTGAAGTTCAACACTTTTGGCTGCTTTGCTTGAGTGACAATGCCACCTTTCTCATAGTTACCAAAACCTGAGGTATCCTCCTCCAGAGTAAATGAGTAAGCCCTAGCATTTTTTATCTTTCTTGGCTTTCCATCATTCAGTTCCGTCATTCCATGAACTTCTGAGAACACAACAAGATCCCCATCCTGAAATTCAAGTCTTTCATCATCGACACATGACACAAGAGCAGGGTTGTCGTTGCTGACTGATGCAATAATACCCGTGTGTGGTTCCTCCCCATCAACATCAAAAACAGTGAATTCAGGTCCAAAGTCGCAAAATACTGACCCAAAAAGGCCTCTGACTTCGGTTCTTATGAAGGCGATTGGCGGCTGATGATTATGGCAATAATCATTGAATTCTATAGCTTTCTCATAACTGATATCGGTGAACACAACAGCCTAAAATGACAGAAATAAGTAATTGTCTGTACAAAACTATAAGCAGAATAGCAAAGTTAAATCAAGCAAACAAACATGTGGTTTTTACAGGCCTTGGCCAGATACAGGCATTTACTTTTATCAATTAAGGCCGCTTGTCCACACTCAAAATGTGCAATACTTTATCAAAGCGTGTATAACTTAATGACAACACACCTGGAAATCAGAAAGCTGCTCCTTTGTCAATGGAGTTGTCAAGGTATGAACAACCACAGCATTGTTGAGTTCCTGCAACTTCTGAACAGAAGCAAGTGCCCTGTTCTTACCAACATCATCCTCAGTAAAAACAAAATTGCTGGACAAGTCCCAAAGCTCCACAGTCCCTTCATCATGCAAGGTCACAGACTTCACACCAGCAAGAATGAGATTTTTGGCTGCACGAAGCAAAAATTCACATATAAAAGAAAAAGGTGAGCACAAGCAAAGGAATACACACGCACATGACTCCTCCACATTTTAATTCTGTTCTACCTCATTATCAGTAATCACAAAACTACACGAAAATGATCAACAAAACCAAATTGACATGTAACATCTTATCATTGCATCAGTCTCATCAAACAAAAACAGTGATAACAAAACTACACAAATATGATAAAACTGTTGTCGTACCAATCTCAGCTCCGAGGCCCTGTATCCCCGAGATCAGGACATTCGATGCGAACAGCCTCCTCATAGTCTCCCGGCCGTAGACGGCAAGCTGCCTGCTGTGGAGATCCTCATCGATATCACCGGCGTTGGAGTCTCCCAAAGCCATGATCGGCACTTCGTTCTCAACCGCGCTCCCGCTACCGTTCCTGCTGCTACTATTCACCGCCGCCGATTCGGCACCACCTCCTCCGATCTTAAGCTTCTTAATCAAAGACGCAGAGGCCGAGCTGGTACTAGTAGCTGTGTTGCTGCTTACGTCACCTTCTTCTTCTTCTTCTTCTCCTTGACAAGCTCTCTTTCTAGGAAGCATATAGTGCAGTGAGCTGCTGAACACGCCACAAAACCCGACGATCACCGAAACAACCAAACACAAAACAACAACAACCGGTAGGAAAGGCGAATCGGCGCCGGAGTAGCTTCGGAACGCCAATCCGGCAAAGATCGGCGCCGAAATAGCTACAGCAACCCCCCACCCCCACCCCCAAGACCCTAACCCTAATCTGACCATTTCTTTTTTTTTGATTCCAGATTAAACCAAAACAAAAGCAATCGTATTAATTTAATTGTGAAAAAAGTAGAGGAGGGATTAAAGAGAGACGTACCGATTAGGATTGTGAGGAGGAGAAGATTGGAATCTTTTGTGATGCTTGGATTGGATTCTTTGTTTTTGGGGGTTGTGAGGGGGAAAGAGTGAGGCTGGGTTTATGGGGAGGGAGGTGGGAGGAGGGTAATAAGGGAATTAAGAGAAGTTTCAGATTATGGGAAGGGGGTTTTTGGGAGCTTTGGACAGGTGGTTGTTGAGGACGGTGTCTGTGTAATATACTATTATCGACCTCCGCTGACCTGCTGTAGGGAAGAGAGAAGAATCAGATGCCGTGGGCGTTGTTGGAGACTTACATGCAACGTCGTCGTTTTGTCTTGACCATGAACTTTCTATTTCAACTTTTACTAGCCCTGTCCTGTGGTCTCGGAGAGTAATCTTTTTTTATATACAAAATAGTGGCCTATTGAGTTAACACTCGGAGGCATGGTTGGGCATAAAAAACGGAAATCCCGATCCCGTCTCGAAATTCATAGGGACGGGACGGGACGGAGGTTTAAAAACGTTCGTCCCATCTCGATCCCGTCCCGCTTCATTCTAGTGGGATGGGACGTGGGACGAATAATTTATATCCCGTTTCGTCCCGTCCCGTCCCACATTTAATGAAAACTTAAAAATTCTTATATATTTGTATCAAAATGAAACTAATTTATGTTCTTAATAACTCTAAAATTATATCAACTCAAATAATGGGTCCGGTTCCTGGGACATTAGTTTTGACACTAATTTTGACACCGTTTTCTGACCATCAGATTTTAAAAGTTTCAATGGTCTAGATCAATTGCAACTATGATGTCAACTTATAAAAACTGATGTGGCAGAGTGACGTGGCATTATCAAATTTTATAACAATTCAAATTAATCAAAAAGAAGAATAATTCAGAATCTCAAATTCTATAAACCTGTTTGATAAAAAAGAAGGAAAAAAAACGCGAAAGAACCCAGATGCATATGAAGAACACAAACCCAGAAGAAGAACACAAACCCAGATAAAGAATAGAGAAGGATACAGAGCAGCATTCAAACCAATAAGTTGAAACCATCTTCACCGACTCCAGGCACAACTTTATACTTTCGACAAAGTACAGGTAAGCTTATCTTGTTTCTTTGGTCAGAGTTTGTATAGGCGTGTTAAGGTTTATGGTTTATAGTATTTGGTTTTGAAGATTAGGGAAACGAAACCAAATTCCATAGAGAGTATGATTGTTTTGTCCATGAAACGATATGGCATGAAAGAGATTTTATAATTGGGTTTTTCCATAGTCTTGGTCTATGAAAGGTTTATAATTTGAGCAAGTTGATTAGAATACACAGATGCTAAGTTGAGATTGAGCTCGTAAGAGAAATATATGGACAAAGGTAGTAAGTCTTGATGATTCGTATTATACAATAGCAGTTCCTTTAACTCCTTTCACATTTGATATATATACCCTTCTGGCAATCAGATTGTATAATTGTGTTTTTATCAAACTTGTCTACATTATGTTGTCTAATTATACTTAGATATACTCAGATTGTATACATGTGTGGTTATGCAATTTGTTTAATGAATATTTATGATCATGTAGTGTTCAGGTTGGCATGGAATCAATGGATTTGGCTTCAGAAGATGACAATCTTGGATGCTCGTTGAACCAAGAGTCCAGTGATAAAACAAGTGATCACCATTCTGAAAAGAAAGAAGACTCAAAACTAAAATCTCCTTATGTTGGAATGTTTTTCGAAACATTGAAGGAGGCCGAACAATATTATGAAGATTACGGTCGACAAGAAGGTTTTTGGACTCGTATCCGAAGTTCATCAAAGTATAGATCACAGTCAAGTGAAGTGACAGGTAGATTATTTGTTTGTGCACATGAAGGTAAACATGTCATGCAAACTGAAAAAGAAGATGATCTGGAAGAGAAAGACGAGAGAGCTGAGAGTGATGAGGCAGAAATATGTGATATACAGGTTGAAAAGAAGAGGCGTAGAAGTTGTTCAACTGTAAAGTGTGGGTGCAAGGCTAATATGCGAATTCTTCATGACAAATGGACAAGAAAATGGAAAGTTTCAGTTTTCAGTGACATCCACAACCATAAAGTAGTGTCACCAGCTCGAAGAATGATGATGAAGTCAAATAAACATATGCCTGATGCAGCAAAAGATTTAACTAAAGCTTTTCAGAGAGAGAACTTGCGAATCAGTAAAGTTCCTTCAATGTTTGGCGGTGCTCATAGTACTGGTTTTGACAATAAGGACTGCTATAATCATTTAAGGAACATGAGGCACAAAGAGTTGGAATATGGAGATGCATAATCGGTCCTCAATTACTTTAGAAAAAAGCAAGCAGAAAATCCGCATTTCTTTTATGCTATTCAGTGTGATGAAGATGGTAGAGCTACTAACTTTTTTTGGGTGGACTCTAGATCAAGGATGGCGTATCAGTATTTTGGGGATGTAGTGACATTTGATACAACATATCGGACAAACAAGTATGATATGCCTTTTGCACCTTTTACTGGAGTTAACCATCACTTCCAATCCATACAATTTGGATGTGCACTTTTGCAAGATGAGACCGAGTCAACTTTTCAATGGTTATTTGAGACGTGGCTTGAAGCTATGGGAGGTCGGCATCCATTATGTATTATCACTTACCAAGATTTGGCAATGAAAGGAGCAATTGCTAAGATTTTTCCTGCTACTCGTCACCGCCTTTGCATTTGGCATATAAAGAAGAAGTTTGGTGAAAAGTTGTCACATGTATATTATAAGAAGTCCAACTTCAAGACCGGCATGAAAAAGTGTATATGGGCAACATACAAGGTAGAGGATTTTGAAGAGCAATGGAAAAAGTTAATTGAGGAGCATGATTTGGGACCGAATGAATGGCTACAACAACTCTATGAAATCCGTGAATCCTGGGTTCCAGTATATAATCGCGGTACATTTTTTGCTGGAATGAATACTACAGGGCGTAGTGAAGGCACCAATACATTTTTTGACGACTTTGTTACATCAACAACAAATCTAAGAGAGTTTGTTGTTAAGTATGAACAAGCCTTACAGAAGATTGTTAGAAGGAAAAGTAGCGAAGATTTTACATCAGAGCATAAATATCGTATTGTGGATGATGACGATTTTCTTTTGAAACATGCAGCACAGGTGTATACCAGAAATATGTTTGAAAAATTCAAGAGCGAATGGACTAGAGTCAAACGGCTTAAAGTTGAAGAAAGGGATTCTGACGACCAGTTTCATAGATACTCAGTGATGAAGAAAATTGGTAACCCGCAAAAGTTTTTGGTGGAGTTGAATTTACAAACACATGAGGGTAAATGTGAATGTCAAAATTTTGAATTTGTGGGAATAATTTTCCGGCATATTATGAAAGTGTTTGTTCGTCAAGACATTGATACAATACCGTCCCACTTTATTCTTTCAAGATGGAAACAAGGAGCAAATAAATTTAGAGTTACGGATTCTGAAGCCTTGGTACAGAATGATGGTAAAGAACAATCGGAAGCATTGAGATTCAGTCACATGTGTCGGAGAGCCACTCAACTAGCTTGTTCTGCTGCGCCTTCTAATGAAGCCTACACAATCTACATGGGTGGTTTAGATGAATTGTCAAAAAAAATTTCAGAGCTCAATAAGGTGTCACAGGAAGATGTTATGGAGTCTCAAGATAATGTTTTGCAAGATGAAGGAGCAGATAAATGTACCAGTAAGTCTTCAGAGCTATTGCTTCTAGATCCAAATATCTCAAAGACTAAGGGTAGAAAGAAGGATGAGAGCAGCAGAAGAATAACAAATGGTTCTAAGAGAATTAAAGGTGGTATGGAGTTGGCTCAAAGCAAAAAAAGAAAGTGTACAATGTGCCAACAACCAGGACATAATAGGCTTACTTGCCCATTGAATCCAGATGCAAAAAGAAAAACAGCTGTTTCTTCAAATCAAAGTAAGTTAGTTTTTCTCTTCTTTGTATTTATCAGATCTTATAGTTTCACTATAAATTTTGATAGTTACTAACACGTACAGTTGCCTTAATTTGTATTTGTAGAAAGCAAAAATATGCAAGAATCTGCCACAGTTTCAGATGAGAATGAGGAAGATTCGGATGAGGAGGATTCAGACGAGGAGGAGGATTCAGATGAGGACAATGAAGACTAAATTTACCGCCTCAATATTGATATTTTTTCTTCTTTTTGTTGACTACCATCGTTAGTGTTGGTTAATTTTGCTACTGTGCAAGAGGATTTGTTACTGAGACTTGTATCCTGTTTTCGTTTTTATAAACCTAAAAAGATGGTCTGACTGTGTGCTGAGAGAATGATATGTGTGATTTATCTTAAAGACATGATACTTTTGAATCCCCATCTCGTGATGGAATTTGGGCATGAAAACAAAATGACATCAACCTTTGCTTTGCCTGTGTATTTGCGGGATTTCCAGATAAAAAATGAAGCCATTGCAACAATCTACAAATTCGTGATTGTTTGATTTCCAGATTATTTGATCGACCCAAGTTGATTATGATTGGTGACATGGTGAGCTTAATTGTAATGGGACTTCTGTAGACTTAGGTGACCTCACGTTCTCACAACTATTCAAACCGATTATAAGTCTACGACGGAGAAGGAAAGCTGGGTTTGTGTTCTTCTTCTGGGTTTGTGTTCTTCATATGCGTCTGAGTTCTTTCGCGTTTTTTTTTCCTTCTTTTTTATCAAACATGTTTTATAGAATTTGAGATTCTGAATTATTCTTCTTTTTGATTAATTTGAATTGTTATAAAATTTGATAATACCGCGTCACTCTGCCACATCAGTTTTTTATAAGTTGACATCATAGTTGCAATTGATCTAGACCATTGAAACTTTTAAAATTTGATGGTCAGAAAACGGTGTCAAAATTAGTGTCAAAACTAATGTCCCAGGAACCGGACCCCTCAAATAATAATGGTAATTTATAATATTTTGAACAATAATATGCATTTTTTTGTTAAAATTTCATTATTAAATGTTACTTTGTTATGAAAAAAAATAAAAATATAGGTTTTTATTTAACTTCATAAAAAGGTGGGATTTGTCCTGTCCCGTCCCAATCGGGATTAATCCCGAGTGAGATGCATTTTTAAAAACCTTCGTCCCGTCCCGATTCAAAAGAGTGGGACAGGACGTGGGATGAGCTCCGTCCCGTCCCATCCCGTCCCGTGCCCACCCCTACTCGGAGGGGCTGCTGAGCAATATAGGTATGACCCATCTCAAATGAGATTTCACAAGTTAGTTTTCGAACCATAAGACCTTCTATTATCAGAATTATTTATACATTGTTCGTCACACTTGCAGCTAAACATGTTTCTACTAGACCAATTTCATTAGATAGAGAGTAATATTTTTACCATTTACAACTCAAATCATTTTTCGGAATGAAGTTCGTATTTTCTCGTCCTAAATGCATGTCACAAAACTTTTAAGAGCCAAGCCTTATAAGTGGGTGGTCGAGTTCGACCTCACACAATAAACTCATTGTAACATTTAAGTTGTTTAAACCATAAAAAAAAAATTAATACACTGGAATTCACCACCCAAAAATTATTCAGCCGTATAGCAAAATTACCGAGATAGGTTAAAAGTTTTGATAAATTGATAAATGTTTGGCTATGGTTCGGGTTTGAACTTATTTTGTTTGTCCAAATTAATCAAAATTCGGTATCTGAATAAGTGAATATTAATCAATTTGGGTGAAACTTCTAGAAATGATCTGTTTTATAAAAATAAAATAAAAATAAAAACCAACGGCGAGGATGTCAAGCCCTTACGTGACGGCCAATTTCGATTGCCAATTATCATTTCACCCACCATTTCAACTGTAATCCTAGATTAGCCTATGATGACTCTGCTAATATCACAGTTCATCATCACAACTTGTTAATTGTTATTAAGGAGATTTCAATGAAAGGGTTCTTATACTGATATTTAAAACCTTGCTTGGTTGTCAAAGAGAAGAGAAAATAAAAGAAAAGAAGTTGTGAACAATTTTGCACTTTCAGGTCATATGCCCTACAAATTTGCAGGTGCTGGATTCACTGCTCATTTGTCTTCAGATATTTCATAATACAGAACACCCTTTTCATTTGGTACACAAGTAACAAAACACAGAAAAAGAAAGATGAGTGTGAGCTCCATGATTTCTCACACCTTGTCCCCTATCCAACTTTATATCCACCCTTAATTGGAAAACGAATTAAATATTCCCACTACCAAAATCATCACCATAATGAATCTTAGTAGGTTTAGGTGTTTAGCTTAAAACATCAAAGAACCACAACACAAAGGAGATATTGGCTTGTTCATTTTTCTCACCACCACCTTTTCTTTTTTTTGGAATAAAATTACAATGTAGAGACAGAGAGAAGTAATTTGCAATGTGAATGAAGGAAGATTTTTCCTCATTTCAGCTACACTGTCTATTTTTGCATCTACATTAAGCACTCACTCCTCCCAAAAGTTTTGGGGTAGTTTTACATCAGTATTAAACATTAATAAATTACAGGTCGTCATACATACCATTGTGAATACCATACTCTCACCTTACATTGCTGTTGGTCCGGAGCAATATTGATAGAATTTCAGAGAATTGGGGACGCTTTGAGGGGGAGTTGTTCCAGCACTTACTCATCAAGGATTTCAGCATTTGTGGACAGTCCTTTGGAATCTCAGGTCTGAGGCCACAGGCGGCTATACCAACTGCTGCCTGGACCGGTGAACATGCGGCATAGGCTGCCTCACCAGTTACCATCTCCCAAATTACCATCCCGAAACTATATACATTACTCATCCATGTCTCACTAACACATTCCGGATCACCAGCAATGATCTGTGTAAAATCAGAGGCAAAAGAAACACAACATAGTTTAGTGGGATATACCATACGAAAAGACGTGGCAAAAATTAGTGAAACAGTCCACTACAAATTCACATCGGAGATGAGCTTTAATATTTTTTAGAAGGAAGAACAGCTCTTAAGTTAAGGTGTTATTTGAACTGCACTATGATATCACGAAGCAAGTTCATCATTGGAGCAAAAGAGGGAAAGGTGGTCCTAACTCCGTACTCTCCTAACTACAGGAAATCTTACTAACCCACCATAAAAAATTTGTATTTCATCATCAATTGGCTAGCTACACATGGGCTTAGAGGTTGGAAGTTGAAACGGAATGATTAGCCAAAGGCTAATGAAAGTAGAATAAAAGTACGTGTTCACAGTGACAAGAAAAATTGATTCTAGAGGAGTATAATGCCATTGCCATATAAGTAGTATGATGCTAAACACTTGAGAGCTTCATATGGGGGTTCCACATATTGTACGACCAATATTGTTGAAAGTAGCACTAGTATAAGGCTGCGGCTGAGCTACTTTGTTCAGTAGAATGCATAGAAGAGGTTAAAGTGTGTGATGGAATTTATTGTAGACACAGGTAAACCTACATTGAAATGTGAAGTACCAAGAATTACAAATTTACAATCATGATAATGACATGTTAGGCATGCTTAAACAATTAATTGGGAAGTGACATAAAGTATCTTTAAGTGATAATGGACCGATCAAGAAAAGCTGAAATAGATACACTGTATCTATTATGCATGCTGGTAAAAACCTAACAAAGTTAATTAGAGTAAAGAAGGCAAAATGATATCTGTATTCTCTGCAATTAGATCATTTCCATCAGTCCCTGAAATTACTCTAAGTGGAATTTGGGTATCCAATGGAGAAAGATTGTTCCCAGAGGCCTGAAGATGCAGATTTGGCAAGAAGTTTATAATTGATGAAGTCATTCTAAGCTTAAACTGGCCAGGGGAACAGAAAGTGAATGGAATGACACTATTAACCATGTTCGTGCAAGATTTCAGTAAGCTAGCTTAACTTCTTGAATGAAAATAACAGGGACATTTCTGAGTCCTAATTATATAATTTACCAAGCTGTAACTGAAGAAATAGAACAAACCTCAGGAGCTAGCCACCGGTATCCATCAGTTTCGTACTCTGTTACCTCACCAACACCTTTGCAAGCAGAGACGATACCCATGTCACCTATGCAAGCATTCCCATTTCGATCTAACAAGATACGCTGTGTGTTGAGGTCTCTATATGCAACGCCATGATCATTCATGAACTTGATCCCCTCTGCAACATCAACAGCAATCCTTATTACATCCTTGGTCTGAATCTTCTTGCTTTTAAGCATCAAGTCATATACCGATCCACCTTCCATCAACTTTGTCACAACACACAACCCATGATTCTCATCAATGCACACACCATAAAACTGCAGAATGTTCTTGTTCCCAAATGTCATGAGCTCAAAGAGATCGCTTCGGAGCTCAAAGTCATAAGAGTTCCCCTTGTCACAGCCTTTCAGCTTCTCAATTCCAACCCTCTTGCCCTTGTAAACTCCCTTAAATGAATAGGGTCCAATCTGGTCAACAAAGTCAAGACTATCAGAGTTCAACAGCCACTTCCCTATCTCATCACCACCAGATTGGATCGTCTGCCATTCATCTACAGACACAAGAACCGACGTGGTCGGCAGGGGATTTGGAAGCTGAACTTTTTGACTCGAAATCTCAATCCCATTTCTATGATTTTGTTCACCAATATCTTCCTCCATCTCCCCCACCTCTCTCCCCTTAGTACTCTCTTCCTGACACCCACACAGCCCAAATGGGAGCTTCACCGTATTGGCTCTAGGCTTCTTTAGAGCCGATTTCAGCGCAATCTCAACCCTATTTCTAAACAACTTCTCCTGCCCGGGTTGAACTAAAAGCAAAACAATGCCGAGAGTACATCCTTTCTTCTCAAAGATCTGCATCTTCTTACAGCAAATGGATGCTGTCTCAAGCGCATCAGACATCACCGGCCGCGAAACCGAACAGTTACAAGCAAATGTGAGCTTGTATACACACCCTTGAGCTTCGTGTTCCGACACCTCTTGAATCAGCATTGCCGGGTGGTCATCCAGCGCTGTCTGCTCCATCAATTTTATATGAAGAAACACTTCTTTCATCTCGAACCCCGCCTGAGCATAACTGTCCAACACAGAAAACAAATATGATTCCATAAACAATTACATCAAAACAAAACAAAATCTTGAAAGTCCGAAAAATCTGCAAACCTGAGGGGAAGAGAATCATAATGCTTGCGGAGATTGGAGACGAGCTTTTCCGGCAACTGGCTACCGGGATAGAGCTGAGTAAGATTCCTCACCACGCTTCCCCACACGACCTTACGACAGCTCTCGATCTTCGACGACGTCGTTTCACTCTCAGTAGCCGAGTCGAGATTCAGCGAGTTCTTGAGCGACGCGATTGCCTCGGAGACGTTCCGGCTCAGCCTCTGCAGCTTCTTCTGCATCGCCGACGACTCTTTCACTCCGGCGAAGGAGGCGGAGCTCTCCGAATACGACGCCTTCGTCCCTTCCGATCTGTCCTCCGTCCTCATCAGCACGGCCTGCTCCACAATCTCCTCGTCCGTGCTCGCCCTGCTCGACCAGCACTCCAACGCGGCCGCCATAGCTCAATGCGGTACGAGTTGTCTGAGTCGGCTCAGTCGGTTCGACAAGACTGGGGCGAGTTTGAGTTTTGAGTTGGCTATGTATTGAGATTTAGAGGGAGCGAGTCGTTGCTTTCAGATTTCTGAGCTTCCATATTTACTGACAGAGATAGTGAGAGTGGTGGCCTCTGTGGGGGGTTGTTAGTCATTAAATTTAGTTAGGAGTTTCGGTGAGGGGTTGGATTGGGTGCGGGTGAGGAGCGTTGAGCGTGATGGGCTATGAGCCTGATCGGACGGTGGAGATTTGCGTGGGACCTTGTTGGGCCCGTTTTCTCTTCCCTTGTTTTGCGGGGACTAGAGATTTTGACTACCGTTGATTTTGACCGACTTGTCTTTCTTGCCATCGAGTCGAAGTGGGTAATATTGAGGATGCCTTGAAGGTGTTCGATGAAATGCTTCGTCCTCTTCCTGCTGTTATTTTTTTCAATCAGATATTGACTCAGCTTAACCAATTTCGATAAAAAAGGTGAGCAGATACTCAAAAGCTGAATCTGTAGACGATGATGATGCCCAGGCGCAGCACAAGAGGTATGCTTTCTTCTTGGATAGCTCTGTATCATTCGAGAGGAACCCATCGAGTGGAAGTGAGTAATGCTGAGAATGCCTTGAAGGTGTTCGACGAAATGATTCAGTCGCGCGCCCTCTCCCTCCTGTTATCCCTCTCAATCAAATACTGACCCAACTTGTCAAATTCAAACAATACCCAGCAGTCATCTCCCTCTATAAACAAATGCTCCTGTGTCGGATTGTTCCTGACGAATATACTCTGACTATTCTCATCAAATGCTATTCCCATTTGAATGAAATGGGTTTCAGCTTTTCTGTCTTTGGAAAATTCTTCATATTGGGTCTTCACCCAACTGTCCCCACTTTCAATACTCTCATCCACGGCTTTGTCCTCAACAATCAAGTTCCTGAGGCTGCCCAAATTTTCATCAAAATGCTGGAGCAAGGTCATTGCAAGCCCGACACCCGAACTTTCAACACACTTATCAAGGGCTTGTGTAAGGCGGGCAACAACAGTGCTGCTATTACTTTACTCGAGAAGATGGAAGAACATGGATGTCAGCCTAACATAGTATCTGATAGCACCATAATCGACAGCCTATGCAAGGAGACACTCATTGATGAAGCATTGAGGCTCTTTTCAGAAATGATCAGTAGGGGTATTGCTCCTGATGTTGTCACTTACACCTGCTTGATTCAGGGTCATTGCAATTTAGGCAGGTGGAATGAAGCTAAAAGGCTCTTGGGTGAAATGTTGTCTCTCCAAATATCCACACCTTCAATATAATGGTTGATGCGTACGGTAAAGAAGGTAAGGTCGTGGAAGCCGAAGGTGTGGTTCAGATGATGATTCAGAGGCATGTTGAGCCTGATACCATTACTTACAATTCCCTCATGGACGCTTACTGTTTGCGCGGGGACATGGAAGAGGCGCAACGAGTTTTTGGTCGTATACTTAACAAGGGCTCCATGATTGATGTTCGGAGTTGTAATATATTGATCAATGGATATTGCAAGGCAAAAAAGGTCGATCAGGCTTATGCAATTTTCAAGGAAATGCTTCGTATGGAACTAGTTCCGGATACCATCACTTATAACACTCTCATTGATGGACATTGCAAAGTGGGGAGAATTCAAGAAGCTGAAAAGTTGTTATTTGAGATGCCAAGTTGTGGCCAGCTTCCCAATCTTCAAACTTACAGTGTGATACTAGATGGCCTATGCAACAACCAGCAACTTTCTACAGCATTAGAATTGCTTGAAGAGATCGAAGCCAGAAAAATGGAACTTAATATTGTAGCTTACAATATTATTATTGAAGGTCTGTGCAAAGCTGGAAATATTGAATCGGCAAGAGATCTCTTCAGCAGTTTGTCATCAAAAGGAGTGCAGCCTGATGTCAGAACATATACTATAATGATTCAGGGACTCTGTCACCAGGGATTAATAGTTGAAGCAGAAAAGTTGCTGAGAGAAATGGGAGTGAAAGGCTCTTCCCCAGATGGTTGCACCTATAACAATATTATCCAAGGGTTGTTAAATAACAATCAGACATCATGGGCTGTGGAACTTGTCGAAGAAATGAGGAACTGCGATTTCTCTGCGGATGCATCAACTATGGAACTGATACTTGGTTTACTGTGTAAGGGTGAAGTGGATCCAGCTTTGTTACAGTTTTTCAGAGATTCACCATAAAGTTGATTTGAAACATATCAGCTAAGGGATATCAATTTATTTGCTTTTTTTATTTCACTATTACACTCAGAGTTATATATTCGAATTTGGATTCTATGTGATGCAATAATATGATTTGCTCCTTCCACTTGCTTAGTTTATTATTGATCTTTAGTATTTGCAACTACAGTTAATATTTATGACATTAGATTTCTGTTGGTGGTGTCAATTCTAGGCTGCCATCTTGCAGTTTAGTATATGCTTCTCTGAGAGTAAGCTTATCCATTGCACCCATTTGGGTTTTAAAGAATGATTTCAACTTCAGTCTTTTTGTGTGGCAGGGAAGCTGGCCACCGTCTTTTCTTGCTTGTTACTGTTTTTAAAGGCTTTATAGCAGCTTCTTGATTGTCAAAAGTCTTAGCTTCTATGCCGTATATAATGTAGCCATGTAGTTTTCAGTTGATGACTGCTTTGCTATTTATGCTATGTATTCGTGTAGTTCAAACTTTGAACAAATTAGCTGAAACCAGAAGTTGGAAGCTGTCCTCTCTCTGCCTAAACTAATGCTTTGTCTAGACTTTGATCCCTTGAGCATTCCGATGCTTGTGCTCTGACCCTAGGTATATGTGTGGATTTGCAAAACAGGTAGCAGAACAAGTCAAAAACATTTGGAAGAAGGATGTCATTGGCTGGTACAAAACATATTTGCAATTATCATTTCCCCAAGTGTCGGAGACTTGCAATTCGTGTTTGGGGTTGCAACACAAACTTAAAGAGGTAGAAGCACGGCCAGAGTCTGCTAGAGGTTTAAAAATATAAAGCCTTCAAGATGTCGTCTAAGTTCTGTCCTAGCAATTGTTGAAAAATCTCAGTTCCTGAATATTTGATGGGAATATTAAAACCTTTAGAAATCAATTTCTTCCAACTTTATAGTGAGGGATTGTTGATAAGTTGATAACTTATCTATGATACAATTGAAATCATTCTGCTGGCTTTTTTGGTTTTGTTTCTGTGGAGATTAATCTGCTCGGCGTGATATGTTTGAGAAGTACTTCAAATGTTATTATTTTTGTTGATCAGAGCTCAGCCATGTGTGGTGTTGGTGTAGTTTCTTTCTTCAGTTAAAGAACACATTAATATGAAAATCTAATTAGACAAAAGAGCTGTAATGAAAACCCAGAAATCCAGATTTGCCAGATACTTGATGCATGTAGGTAAGAAAATGGTGAAGGCTCTGAGAATCAATATCCCACGTCAATCTGGTAATTATTCTCCGAACACGTATCAAAAAAAAAAAAACTTTAAATACAAACCACTAAATACTTAATACACACTCACTACTTAATACACCACTCATTTTATTTCTCATTCTAATTTTGTACTAAATACACAACCCAAAGTGCCTAAAATACCCTTAACTCAAGGTGTCTTATCATTTCATATGATTTTTGAAAAGATTTCATATAATTAGTATGTACTAATATTTGTAGTGATCCATAAATATTGATTATTTAAAAATTCTTACATATACTTGTTCTTCAAATTCTCAAGCATGACAAACGATAAATGCATTGTTCATCTTGTTTGATGAACTTTACCTATTCTTCATTTCATCGTCGATTTTATTTTATTTTATATAAATTACATTGAAATGAGAAAAGATCATAATGTCTTAACACAAATTAGCTTGGTTTGATATTCTAAATTAGAAATTATTAATTTTTTAAGAAAGAAATAAAGGGATGAATTGGTAATCAAAAATTTTCACTTAATTTTCTATTAAATAAATATAATTTCTTTTTTTGTACAAACTTATTTAATTTCTTTCTTTGTACAAACTTATTTAATTTCTCACATTATTAGTTTCTGAAAAATTTAAAAGTGTAATATTTATATTTTCTTAATTAGGGGCATATTTTGGTCATTTTCCATATCTAAGAAATTTGATTTAAAACTTGAAAAGATATGGATGTGTATTAAGTAATTAGAGGTGTGTATTTAAAACTTCTCAAAAACTATTGCTCCGAACACTACCATATATCAAAATAGATGAAAGGATTGAAAGGCGCAACTTCATCGGTTTTTTCAACTGTGGATTGGCTACATAGTCAAATTCATAACCTCTCGCTTAATAAAATCGGTTAAATCAAATAGTACAACTATCGAGTGATCTACCACACTTCTATACACAGGTAATTAGGCAATTAGGTTCTTTTGGTTGGCTTCAAAATTGGCTCTTTGTCTTTGCCTCTGCCTCAAAGGAAGTTGTATCTGTGTTTCTTGCTCAGAAACTCGGAGCTTCACATGTTAACTACGTGTACAATACAGAACAGAGTAACGTTCACCCAAAGTCTGAATTATGAAATGACATTGACACCCTTTTTCTTTGGTTTGGTAGTCAAGGTTAGGTTTGAAATTCTTTTACTCAAGAGGAGTTTTTCTTTGATTTGGCTTTGAAAATGAAAGAGTCGAGAGCCAAGAACAAAAATTCAATGTATTACCCTAAATTCTAGTTCAAAATGAGAAAATATCTTCTAAACCCTTATATACATATAATGTTAAATAGCTTGTGTATACGTATTTTATATAAAATTTAGTTCGATTTTTTATTAAACGTGTAATGCAAGTTCATTTCGTATTAGCGGGTTAACCGGTCGTTGACCCGTTTATTAAATGAGTCATGTCAGTTTTGTGAAGTCGGAGGGACAAATTGAAAATCCTTATAAATTTTGGGGCGTTTTTACAATTTAACAAAAACCTTGAAAAGGTCAGTGCAATTTCGCATAAAACATAACACAGCGCCAGCGGGAAGCGAGAGAAGAGAGAGACAAGGTCTCTGCGATTCTTTCATCCACAGCAGATCTCAGTCTCACCGATCGTCTTCGATTACTTACAGAACCTATACGACGCCGTATCTACACTCCCAGATTCACATTCACTTTTTAATATGGCTTCTTCTTCCAGCAAGATGGAAACTTCCGGAGACGACGGAGCTCAAGAAGAAGAAGAGGAGGAGGTTCGAATTTTACTTATTAATGTTTCTTAATTCGAATTCTTTGTTACTAATTTCGAATCATGAGATCAGCAATAGACTTTAAGAGCTTAAACTAAACTGAAAGATTTATTTATTTTTTGCAGGTTGAGCATTTTGATGACTTCACTCTTGCCTCTTCATGGGAAAGGTTTTTTTTTTTTTTTTTTTTTTTTTGCGTCTCTGTTTGTTTTGAATTTTTTTACTGAGGTGTATCTTGTAACTGTTTTTTGATGTGTTGCAGGTTCATTTCTGATATAGAGGCTGTTTGTAGGCAGTGGATAGCCGACGGTCCGAAAAATCTTTTGGTATACTTAATGAGCTTGATTTAATATCCAAATGTGTTGTGTCCGTGAAAGAACAAAGACAACTACTAGTTAATTGAATGTCTTGGTAGTTTGCATTGTCGAGTTTGATTTTTGATCCCGTTACTGTTTTGTTGTAAAATTACATTGTGTTTGATCATGTTGAAGGAAGAAGCTTTCTTGCTGTTATGTTATTGTTTTATGTATTCTTTGGCTCTAGAAAAAGGATGCGAGGGAGGTTTCGGAGGAGTTTTATAAGGTTAAATATGAGTTGAAGTTTGCACTGAAAAGTTACTGCATGGAATACTACTTCGGATCTAAAAATGACGGTATCTATTGGTTTTTTTTTCTTTTTTGAGTTTTGATCGCAATATTAGGATGGCAGGCTGATAACTTTTTTTGAATTCTCGATGTGCAGGCAATGATATGGTTTGGGATTCCAGATTGCACGATTTGCAGTTGTGCTTTGGGGTCAAAGATTTTTTGGTCCGTTTTAACTCTATATCTTTTCTCTTTATGCTCTTTAGTGATATTTTTATCCGTAAATTTTAATGAGCATTATTTCTCAGGTAATTGCTCCACAGAGTGCCAGCGGGGTGGTTCTCGATGCACCTGAGGCTAGCAAGCTTTTAAGTGCAGTTGCAATTGCTCTATCAAATTGTTCGAGGTGGGTGGGATGCTTCATTGAAAGTTGGAACTCTACTCTTGTAACTTTGAATCCTCTTTTGTATATCCTAAATCAAGTGTAGTCTCGTATTAGATCACTATGACCATGTCGTTCCCTAACAATTAGTAGCTTAAAATTTATTAATCTATTACTGGATAGGTTATCTAGTGCATTTTTTTGAATAAATCATAGTGACTCATAAAATCATTTAAACCTCGAGTGTGCAGTTTGTGGCCGGCGTTTGTTCCGGTGCATGTTCCTGCCAGGAGAGCGTACATTGGTATTCAGAATATGGGAACAGTTTTCACTAGAAGATTTGAGGCTGATCTTATTGGTAGCCAGGTTCCAGTCAAACTTATGCATTTGGAAGGACTATATGAGTTGTTTGTTTCTAAATTTGTAAGTTTCCCACCTGTTGTATTCCATTTCTTTAGTTTTTAAAATTATCTTGCTGCTTTACATTGGTTGTTTCTTTATTTCATTCTTGCAATCACAACTTTGCTTTGGTGGATAATATGTTATTCTGTTCTAATTTCTCGACATTGTGCTTTTTGTTTAGGTATTTAAATTTTGTATATCACATGGTTTACCTATCTTGTTCTGGTTTATGCTGTGTCCTTTTATTGCATAATATTCGCACGCCCAAGTTTTTGGCTGTGGAATTTGAAGTTATCCCAAACTGTTATGTTCTTTAGGATTTTTTTTTTGTTTTCTTGCCAAGTTCTAATAATTGTCTTGTTTCATTGATTTTGAAGGCCTACTCCACATTGGACTTCTCCATGCATCTCTTCAAAGTCCATTTTTCTATGAAGCTAACCTACAGATCCCTTCCACATGATGACGATGATGTCACAGCAGCTGATGTTGACGTTACTGAATCTGGAGACGATCTTGGTGGTGACACGCACAATAAAACACAATGGGATGATGATTGTCCATGGAGTGAGTGGTATACTGCCGAAGACCCTGTAAAAGGTAATTGTAACTTGTATTGCTATTCTGTACTGAAGTTTTGCCTGTCACATTAGACGACTCAATGTGGACTAGATGGTCTCCTTATTTCCTAATCTACTTATCATTCTATGTAGTCCATATATCTGACCCTATTTTCTTGTTAATGACAAACTTCTTGATACTCATCGTGCTTTATATGCATGTCAAATGTAAAGGACATGTGGGATCAGTTGGTTGCAGTATTCAAACTTAGGGGTCTCAGATAAATGGTTGTTATAAATTGCTTATATACATATATAATGTTAAGAGTTACCTAAAAGTCTGTGTTTCTGTGGTATGAAATGGAAGAATACAAGGATGTCAATTACATAGTGTTTGGTACTTTCATGGATACTCTAATCAGTGGAAAGCTTATTGATGAAATCCAACTAAATTATTAGAAATCCCTCTTCCAATTGGACTCATATCAGTTTGTCTGATTATGTATTGTTTTCATACAGGATTTGAGTTGGTTGCCTTGTGGTCTGAAAAAGTGGTTGAAAGCTCCCTGGAGATGGCCGAACTGGAAAATTCTTCGCCCCATGAAGCTCAAAAGTGGATATTATCTCCTAATATGTCTTCAACTTTGTGAGTAGATACTGTATACAGCTGTTATTTTATAAAATTTTTAAATACAATCTATGCAGGAGTGTTTATGTCATTGTGAGAGCTTTTACTGATTTTACACACCTCTCTCCTTTACTGTATGCTCCAATAGATTTGATTTGAAAACAAGTTTCTTGCTACATTGTAATTGTACTTCAGATTCATTTACATTTGAATTTTTTCTTTGGAAGCAACATCCAGGGAAGTGCATCTGCAAAGTGCTAGTCATTTATATATCCATTGGGGATTATATGGAGCATCTAACATCAGTCTTCTTGTCTGATAATTACCTTCTTTCAGAACCGATTCTTCTGAAGGAAACAGAGTCGGATTTGCTTCCCAGCTGTGTCTTTTGGTTGATGCATTGAATACGTCATTTGAGGCTCAGTTTATGGAAGATTTTGTGTCAGGTCTGATTACTTGTCATGCCAACTTGGAATTGGGGTCTTTGTTTTGTGAGTTGGAGATGACGTTTTCTATTGTTGATATGCTCACCTCTTTTTTCTTGTAGTTGAAAACCCAGGTTCTGATCATTTAAAGTCCTCCATGGTTATACCTCCTCCTACAGTTATTGATCGTGTGCTCAAGGAACTCTTTCATGATGGTACTGTCCCTTCGTGCTGTTACATGTTCATGTAACTACCTAAACAACATTTTAATATTGAATTGCCATGGTGTGAAATTCCAGATGCACAGTTCCGCAGTTTTGCCTCTGGTGAGCTCAAAACTGCTCGAATAAAGGCCGCACCTCTTGAATCCCTTTTTGCACAGTTTTGCTTGCATTCTCTTTGGCTTGGAAACTGCAATATACGTGGTATGTTGATAATACAATTATATTTTTTGGGAATATGATCTTGTGTACACATTCAGCTTCTGGATTCATTCTCTAGGAGAGTTCCTAATTATGACAATTTGTTGGTTTTTGTTTATTATTCTTTCAGCTATTTCAGTTATATGGATTGAGTTTGTTCGGGAAGTTCGGTGGTGTTGGGAACAGTCTCAGATATTGCCCTTGACGCCAGCTTATGGTTCCATTGATCTGTCTACTTGTGTGATTTACCAGAAACTTCATATGGTAATTATCTGTCCATGTTACAGAGTATGGTACAGACCCTACTCAATCTACAAGATATACATGAACACAAACATTGTACCCTCATTTGGTTAAGTATTACGAAACAAAATTATGCTTGACATGTGAATATTAATATTAAAATGATACAAATTTGACAATTTATCATTGTGGTGATTCCTATAAGGAACACATAAAATGGAGCCAAAATCACGTGGTAATGATTTTTTATTTCTTTCAGCTTGCTATATGCATTGAGAGGAAACGTCAATTGAATGAAGAATTTCAAGATTGTGTTGGAAGCATGGATCATTCATCTCCTAGTATCGATGTAATAATGATGCTTTGTTTTATTTTATTGTTTGTTGGCTCTCTATTCATGATGCTAGGTCGTATTAACTTCAGTGTGACCCTCTTGGTTGAATGAAAATGCAGGAAGATGGCCTGGATGAGGGATCAGAGGACTCGTGTGTTATGCAAATACCTACTGAAATCCTTGATGGGAAACGTGACAGGTGAAATAAGCAAGTGAGATCTCCTTGGTTGTCTTTATACAATTTTGGATTATCTCTTCTTTTTCTAAACTAAATTCCTTTATCCATAATTTATTAGCTAGCAAGTAGATTGTGTCTTTGTGTGTGTCGCTTCTTTTTTTGAACAATGGGTTTGGGCCTAAAGTTTAACTATCTCTCATATTCACAATATTTTATTGGGTCATGCCTAATGGTTTGCTTCATTCACTGTTTCACATGCATAGAGTGAGTTAGGTGCGCAAGCATATAATAAGATTGGTCTTTTGTTATTCAAGAGTAATTTTTCTGGTCATGAAGAGTTAAGTATCTAGGAAGTTTTAGCTGATGTACGGATTCGGTAGGTTATTATTCTGGCATTAGTCGACCAAACACATGTTGATTCTTGTTTTCCCCTGTGTTTGGTGTTATAGATTGGCCCGCTTGGTTATCATATTAGGTGATGTGAACCAAATTGCTGTGATGATTCAGGAAATGCTTTGCTATGTTTGACTGACTAAATTAATGATTTATGCAATAGGCTGCCTTTCCTATTGCTGTGGATTTTAAGTTCAGTTGCTTATACTTTAGGTCTCTGTTCTCATGATTTACTTGTGAAGATATGTTCAATGTAAAGTCAACAGAGACTAGAGGAGAATTCTGAATTTACAAAGAAGACAAGTTCTCCTTTTTCTTTTCCTATGAAGAAACAAAAAATAAAATTACAGACTGGTGCCTCTAGGGCAACCTGAGCCTAATCTATCAAACTGGACAAATTGAGTAACTCTTCTTGGGAAACTATTCCGCCAAATTTTTCCATCAGTAATCTTTTGACGAACATTTGCTACTGCATCTGCTGAGAAATTAGCTTCCCTGTAAATGTGCTTGAATGATATGTTAGTAAAATGATTTGTTGCACTCTCCATGGTGGTTTGAATTTCCCATTGGCAGCATCAATTATTAACTTTGAGTCTCCTACAACCAGAGCTTTTGTTAGACCACTATCTCTAGCATGGCTTCTGCAATGAAGACAAGTTTGCATCTTATTTACACTCTACTTTGCTCATGCTGCAGCCCTGCAATTCCAGATGATTTGCAAGACTCTGAACAAAGTGTATCAAGACCTGGAGCTATACCTGAACATGATACAGTGTCTAATGATCCAAAACCTTCAGATTGTGTCAGAAGGGGTTCGGCTGGTGTTACAGGTATGATGCTTCTGAATTCATATCAGAGCATGCATGCACCATTGACCCAGGTTAGTGTGACATGTAAAACTATTTGGCAATTGTATCATATTTTATGCTCAGAAGTCTAAAAAAATTGAGCTTAACTTGTTCTACTTCATAACTATAGGAGCCACCACTGATGACAGAAGACATGCATGAAGAACGGCTCCAAGCTGTTGAAGCCTTTGGCGACTCACTTGTAAGATTAGAGTAACTTCTATTTGTCTTGGATTCTCACAAGGCTCTTTTTATCAACATGGCAGTTCTACCCAATAAGCTTTCTTACAATAGGTTGTTGTTCATGCCAATCTATCACATCATTCACCTGCATTACAATGAAAGTGATCTGAGACCAGGATAAGGGGTTTTGTGCCTTTCTGGGTTTAGGGACTATCTTTTAAGGTAGTTATTGGGCTTTCAAGTAGTTCCAAGTTTTCAAATATTTGTATTCCATTAGCTTATTGTAATTACCAAAGGATGGGGTAATTAGATTGATTCATGTGGTTTACGTAACCCGGGCATCCCTTAACCCTGATTAATAGTCCCTACTAGTACTCAGCAATGATTTTTATTTGATTCTTTAATACCATGTTAATTCCGTGTGCTTAACATATTTCTTTCGCAAGATGAATAATTTTATGTTACTGTTGAGTATTGCCTGATAATCTTATTAATTATCTATTTCAGAACTTTTCTGCTCTTTTGGAAAGAGAGATCTTAGCTTCAGGTAATATGATTTAAATGCATGTTTTTCATTACCAACTGGAGTTGCACAATGCGTAATTTATAAATACAATAGCGGGTATGATTAGCCAGATGCTGTCACTCACGAGCTATAAAATTTGATTTAGACATGTCAGCATTCAAAGCTGCAAATCCAGATGCTGTTTTTGAAGATTTTATTCGCTGGCATTCTCCTGGAGATTGGGAGAGTGACATCACAAAGGAGAGAAGATCACCCAATAATCTTGCAACCAAGGGCCCGAACGATGATTGGCCCCCTCGAGGGCGGCTGTCAAAGAGAATGTCCGAGAGTGGGAACTTGTGGCGAAAGATTTGGAATGATGCACCTGCTTTGCCAGCTTCTGAGCAGAAGCCGCTTGTGGATCCAAATAGAGAGGGAGAAAAGGTACTTCACTTTATCTTCTTCTTTTTTCTGTCAACAGAATATTTGTTTAGCTTGCCTTGCATTCCTGGGTCTTCACGGTTTTTCCCAAACCCTCCTTAATGCTTTTCTATTGTTGAATTCATAGATTCTTCATTACCTGGAGACCTTACGACCACATCAGTTGCTCGAGCAAATGGTATGTACCGCCTTTAGCGCAGCAGCAGATACTTTGAACAAAGCTAATTATGGAGGCTTGAAGCAGATGACTACTAAACTCGATCAACTTTACCTTACTATGACATCTGCATTGAGGCCTTTGCAAGGTTAACTAGTCTCAATTTTCATAGAAAATAAAAGTTATAAAACTAATATATGTGAGGGAAGTATATATGTACAGACAACTGTCAAATTGGTATTAGCACTTACACTTTCTGTTTCATTCCAGCAAATCGTTTATCTGCTCACACTGATACTATTGAAGACATAAGACGGCTGTCTGGTGTTTTTGAACATGTGGAGAAGCTGCTTACTATTGCAGCTTCTCTTCATCGCAAATTCTTGCAAGCTCCACGTCTATCTGAAGCAATATTCCGTGACTGCTGCAACTTTTATTTTCCAAGAATGGGAACAAGCTCCTTGGGTGACAGTACTCCAAAGGTACGATGCCTGTATTCATGAACCGTTCTTAATAAGCAGAAGTCCAACATATAATGACCCTCATTCCTCAGGTGTATTAGTTAAGCAGCCCAAACTTCTAGAGGGATCCATATTTCCACTTCATTGTTTTATCCAGTTTCTTTGTGGAGACATCTCAGTTTACATGTGAGCTATGTTATCTATGCAGGAGTTTGAGAAGCAGCAAGTAGTAACGATGAGCGAAAGACAGGTAGTGTCAAATATGTTCACACCTCCCACTGCTAACCAGTCCTGGCGAAAAGTTTTGAGCTTGGGCAATCTATTGAACGGCCATGAACCTGTCTTGAGAGAAATCATCTTTTCCAAGCGGGATAGAGTGAGCGGAAATCATTATGCTGCTCGTACTCCGAGTGCTTATCAAGATGAACTGGAAACCTATAGAATGTACATATGTGGAACCTCAAATGACCTCCGTATAGCACTTTCTGTTGTTTCTTGTGATTAGCATTCTCAAGATATTGTACAGTGGTTACAATTCATTCTTTAAAGCAATCTAACACCAGTCATTCAAACATACTATCTTTCATCTTTGATTCTTCTGTGATTTGTAGCGACGGGGAGCTCTCTGATAGAGGGCCTTGAATGTTTATTTTAAAGATTTTTTGACAAGCTTCTGTAACACCTAAATTCTTCCGCATCTCCCTCCCTAGCTGCCCCATTGTTGACAACAATCTGAGTAGAAGAGTAGGCCGGAGAGTTGCCGCTAAACAA